>NC_090649.1:1617012-1947012 GCF_040937935.1 Hyperolius riggenbachi | reverse complement strand
TGAGGACACACACACACTACAATACACACTGCAGAGCACACACACTGCAATACACACACATGTACACAACACTGAGGACACACACACTCTACAATACACACTGCAGAGCACACACACTGCAATACACACACATGTACACAACACTGAGGACACACACACTCTACAATACACACTGCAGAGCGCACACACTACAATACACACACATGTACACAACACTGAGGACACACACACACTACAATACACACTGCAGAGTACACACACACTGCAATACACACACATGTACACAACACTGAGGACACACACACACTACAATACACACTGCAGAGCACACACACTGCAATACACACACATGTACACAACACTGAGGACATACACACTCTACAATACACACTGCAGAGCACACACACTGCAATACACACACATGTACACAACACTGAGGACACACACACTCTACAATACACACTGCAGAGCGCACACACTGCAATACACACACATGTACACAACACTGAGGACATACACACTCTACAATACACACTGCAGAGCACACACACTGCAATACACACACATGTACACAACACTGAGGACACACACACTCTACAATACACACTGCAGAGCACACACACTGCAATACACACACATGTACACAACACTGAGGACATACACACTCTACAATACACACTGCAGAGCACACACACTGCAATACACACACATGTACACAACACTGAGGACACACACACTCTACAATACACACTGCAGAGCACACACACTGCAATACACACACATGTACACAACACTGAGGACACACACACACTACAATGCACACTGCAGAGTACACACACACTGCAATACACACACACGTACACAACACTGAGGACACACACACTCTACAATACACACTGCAGAGCGCACACACACTGCAATACACACACATGTACACAACACTGAGGACACACACTGCAATACACACTGCAGAGTACACACACACTGCAATACACACACATGTACACAACACTGAGGACACACACACTCTACAATACACACTGCAATACACACTGCAGAGCACACACACTGCAATACACACACATGTACACAACACTGAGGACATACACACTCTACAATACACACTGCAGAGCACACACACTGCAATACACACACATGTACACAACACTGAGGACACACACACTCTACAATACACACTGCAGAGTACACACACTGCAATACACACACATGTACACAACACTGAGGACACACACACACACATACACACACACACTCTACAATACACACTGCAGAGCGCACACACTGCAATACACACACACGTACACAACACTGAGGACACACACACTCTACAATACACACTGCAGAGCACACACACTGCAATACACACACATGTACACAACACTGAGGACACACACACACTACAATACACACTGCAGAGCACACACACTGCAATACACACACATGTACACAACACTGAGGACATACACACTCTACAATACACACTGCAGAGTACACACACTGCAATACACACACATGTACACAACACTGAGGACACACACACACTCTACAATACACACTGCAGAGCACACACACTGCAATACACACACATGTACACAACACTGAGGACACACACACACTACAATACACACTGCAGAGCACACACACTGCAATACACACACATGTACACAACACTGAGGACACACACACTCTACAATACACACTGCAGAGCACACACACTGCAATACACACACACGTACACAACACTGAGGACACACACACACTACAATACACACTGCAGAGCACACACACTGCAATACACACACATGTACACAACACTGAGGACATACACACTCTACAATACACACTGCAGAGCACACACACTGCAATACACACACATGTACACAACACTGAGGACACACACACTCTACAATACACACTGCAGAGCACACACACTGCAATACACACACATGTACACAACACTGAGGACACACACACTCTACAATACACACTGCAGAGCACACACACTGCAATACACACACATGTACACAACACTGAGGACACACACACACTACAATACACACTGCAGAGTACACACACACTGCAATACACACACATGTACACAACACTGAGGACACACACACTCTACAATACACACTGCAGAGCGCACACACTGCAATACACACACATGTACACAACACTGAGGACACACACACTCTACAATACACACTGCAGAGCACACACACTGCAATACACACACATGTACACAACACTGAGGACACACACACTCTACAATACACACTGCAGAGCACACACACTGCAATACACACACATGTACACAACACTGAGGACACACACTCTACAATACACACTGCAGAGCACACACACTGCAATACACACACATGTACACAACACTGAGGACATACACACACTACAATACACACTGCAGAGCACACACACACTGCAATACACACACATGTACACAACACTGAGGACACACACTCTACAATACACACTGCAGAGCACACACACTGCAATACACACACATGTACACAACACTGAGGACACACACTCTACAATACACACTGCAGAGCACACACACTGCAATACACACACATGTACACAACACTGAGGACACACACACTCTACAATACACACTGCAGAGCACACACACTGCAATACACACACATGTACACAACACTGAGGACATACACACACTACAATACACACTGCAGAGCGCACACACTGCAATACACACACATGTACACAACACTGAGGACACACACACTCTACAATACACACTGCAGAGCACACACACTGCAATACACACACATGTACACAACACTGAGGACACACACACACTACAATACACACTGCAGAGTACACACACGTACACAACACTGAGGACACACACACACTACAATACACACTGCAGAGTACACACACACTGCAATACACACACATGTACACAACACTGAGGACATACACACTCTACAATACACACTGCAGAGCACACACACTGCAATACACACACATGTACACAACACTGAGGACACACACACTACAATACACACTGCAGAGCACACACACTGCAATACACACACATGTACACAACACTGAGGACATACACACTCTACAATACACACTGCAGAGCACACACACTGCAATACACACACACGTACACAACACTGAGGACACACACACACTACAATACACACTGCAGAGCACACACACTGCAATACACACACACGTACACAACACTGAGGACACACACACACTACAATACACACTGCAGAGCACACACACTGCAATACACACACATGTACACAACACTGAGGACACACACACACTACAATACACACTGCAGAGCGCACACACTGCAATACACACACATGTACACAACACTGAGGACACACACACACTACAATACACACTGCAGAGTACACACACTGCAATACACACACATGTACACAACACTGAGGACACACACACTCTACAATACACACTGCAGAGCACACACACTGCAATACACACACATGTACACAACACTGAGGACATACACACACTACAATACACACTGCAGAGCACACACACTGCAATACACACACATGTACACAACACTGAGGACACACACACTCTACAATACACACTGCAGAGTACACACACACTGCAATACACACACATGTACACAACACTGAGGACACACACACACTACAATACACACTGCAGAGCACACACACTGCAATACACACACATGTACACAACACTGAGGACACACACACTCTACAATACACACTGCAGAGCACACACACTGCAATACACACACATGGACACAACACTGAGGACATACACACTCTACAATACACACTGCAGAGTACACACACGTACACACACATGTACACAACACTGAGGACATACACACTCTACAATACACACTGCAGAGCACACACACTGCAATACACACACATGTACACAACACTGAGGACACACACACTCTACAATACACACTGCAGAGCACACACACTGCAATACACACACATGTACACAACACTGAGGACACACACACTCTACAATACACACTGCAGAGCACACACACTGCAATACACACACATGTACACAACACTGAGGACACACACACACTCTACAATACACACTGCAGAGCGCACACACTGCAATACACACACATGTACACAACACTGAGGACACACACACTCTACAATACACACTGCAGAGCGCACACACTGCAATACACACACATGTACACAACACTGAGGACACACACACTCTACAATACACACTGCAGAGCACACACACTGCAATACACACACATGTACACAACACTGAGGACACACACACACTCTACAATACACACTGCAGAGCACACACACACTGCAATACACACACATGTACACAACACTGAGGACACACACACACTCTACAATACACACTGCAGAGCACACACACACTGCAATACACACACATGTACACAACACTGAGGACACACACACTCTACAATACACACTGCAGAGCACACACACTGCAATACACACACATGTACACAACACTGAGGACACACACACACTACAATACACACTGCAGAGTACACACACTGCAATACACACACATGTACACAACACTGAGGACACACACACTCTACAATACACACTGCAGAGCACACACACTGCAATACACACACATGTACACAACACTGAGGACACACACACACTCTACAATACACACTGCAGAGCACACACACACTGCAATACACACACATGTACACAACACTGAGGACACACACACACTACAATACACACTGCAGAGCACACACACTGCAATACACACACATGTACACAACACTGAGGACACACACACTCTACAATACACACTGCAGAGCACACACACTGCAATACACACACATGTACACAACACTGAGGACACACACACACTACAATACACACTGCAGAGCACACACACTGCAATACACACACATGTACACAACACTGAGGACATACACACTACAATACACACTGCAGAGCGCACACACTGCAATACACACACATGTACACAACACTGAGGACACACACACACTACAATACACACTGCAGAGCACACACACTGCAATACACACACATGTACACAACACTGAGGACACACACACACTACAATACACACTGCAGAGCGCACACACTGCAATACACACACATGTACACAACACTGAGGACACACACACTCTACAATACACACTGCAGAGCGCACACACTGCAATACACACACACGTACACAACACTGAGGACACACACACTCTACAATACACACTGCAGAGCACACACTCTACAATACACACTGCAGAGCACACACACTGCAATACACACACATGTACACAACACTGAGGACACACACACTCTACAATACACACTGCAGAGCGCACACACACTGCAATACACACACATGTACACAACACTGAGGACATATACACTCTACAATACACACTGCAGAGCACACACACTGCAATACACACACATGTACACAACACTGAGGACACACACACACTACAATACACACTGCAGAGCACACACACTGCAATACACACACATGTACACAACACTGAGGACACACACACTCTACAATACACACTGCAGAGCACACACACTGCAATACACACACATGTACACAACACTGAGGACACACACACTCTACAATACACACTGCAGAGCGCACACACTGCAATACACACACATGTACACAACACTGAGGACACACACACTCTACAATACACACTGCAGAGCACACACACTGCAATACACACACATGTACACAACACTGAGGACACACACACACTACAATACACACTGCAGAGCGCACACACACTGCAATACACACACATGTACACAACACTGAGGACACACACACACTACAATACACACTGCAGAGCATACACACTGCAATACACACACATGTACACAACACTGAGGACACACACACTCTACAATACACACTGCAGAGCACACACACTGCAATACACACACATGTACACAACACTGAGGACACACACACTCTACAATACACACTGCAGAGCACACACACTGCAATACACACACATGTACACAACACTGAGGACATACACACTCTACAATACACACTGCAGAGCGCACACACTGCAATACACACACATGTACACAACACTGAGGACACACACACTCTACAATACACACTGCAATACACACACATGTACACAACACTGAGGACACACACACTCTACAATACACACTGCAGAGCGCACACACTGCAATACACACACATGTACACAACACTGAGGACACACACACTCTACAATACACACTGCAGAGTACACACACACTGCAATACACACACATGTACACAACACTGAGGACACACACACACTACAATACACACTGCAGAGCACACACACTGCAATACACACACATGTACACAACACTGAGGACACACACACTCTACAATACACACTGCAGAGCACACACACTGCAATACACACACATGTACACAACACTGAGGACACACACACACTACAATACACACTGCAGAGCACACACACTGCAATACACACACATGTACACAACACTGAGGACACACACACTCTACAATACACACTGCAGAGCACACACACTGCAATACACACACATGTACACAACACTGAGGACATACACACTCTACAATACACACTGCAGAGCGCACACACTGCAATACACACACATGTACACAACACTGAGGACACACACACTCTACAATACACACTGCAGAGCATACACACTGCAATACACACACATGTACACAACACTGAGGACACACACACACTACAATACACACTGCAGAGCACACACACTGCAATACACACACATGTACACAACACTGAGGACACACACACTCTACAATACACACTGCAGAGCACACACACTGCAATACACACACATGTACACAACACTGAGGACACACACACTCTACAATACACACTGCAGAGCACACACACTGCAATACACACACATGTACACAACACTGAGGACACACACACTCTACAATACACACTGCAGAGCACACACACACTGCAATACACACACATGTACACAACACTGAGGACACACACACTCTACAATACACACTGCAGAGCACACACACTGCAATACACACACATGTACACAACACTGAGGACACACACACTCTACAATACACACTGCAGAGCACACACACTGCAATACACACACATGTACACAACACTGAGGACACACACACTCTACAATACACACTGCAGAGCACACACACTGCAATACACACACATGTACACAACACTGAGGACACACACACTCTACAATACACACTGCAGAGCACACACACACTGCAATACACACACATGTACACAACACTGAGGACACACACACTCTACAATACACACTGCAGAGTACACACACTGCAATACACACACATGTACACAACACTGAGGACACACACACTCTACAATACACACTGCAGAGCACACACACTGCAATACACACACACGTACACAACACTGAGGGGACACACACACTACAATACACACTGCAGAGCATACACACTGCAATACACACACATGTACACAACACTGAGGACACACACACACACATACACACTGCAGAGCATACACACTGCAATACACACACATGTACACAACACTGAGGACACACACACTCTACAATACACACTGCAGAGCACACACACACTGCAATACACACACATGTACACAACACTGAGGACATACACACTACAATACACACTGCAGAGCGCACACACACTGCAATACACACACATGTACACAACACTGAGGACATACACACTACAATACACACTGCAGAGCGCACACACACTGCAATACACACACATGTACACAACACTGAGGACACACACACACTCTACAATACACACTGCAGAGCACACACACACTGCAATACACACACACGTACACAACACTGAGGACACACACACACTACAATACACACTGCAGAGCGCACACACTACAATACACACACATGTACACAACACTGAGGACACACACACTCTACAATACACACTGCAGAGTACACACACTGCAATACACACACATGTACACAACACTGAGGACACACACACTCTACAATACACACTGCAGAGCACACACACTGCAATACACACACACGTACACAACACTGAGGACACACACACACACTACAATACACACTGCAGAGCGCACACACTACAATACACACACACGTACACAACACTGAGGACACACACACACTACAATACACACTGCAGAGCACACACACTGCAATACACACACATGTACACAACACTGAGGACACACACACTCTACAATACACACTGCAGAGTACACACACTGCAATACACACACATGTACACAACACTGAGGACATACACACTCTACAATACACACTGCAGAGTACACACACTGCAATACACACACACGTACACAACACTGAGGACACACACACACTACAATACACACTGCAGAGCACACACACTGCAATACACACACATGTACACAACACTGAGGACACACACACTCTACAATACACACTGCAGAGCACACACACTGCAATACACACACATGTACACAACACTGAGGACACACACACTCTACAATACACACTGCAGAGTACACACACGTACACAACACTGAGGACACACACACACTACAATACACACTGCAGAGCACACACACTGCAATACACACACATGTACACAACACTGAGGACACACACACTCTACAATACACACTGCAGAGCACACACACTGCAATACACACACACGTACACAACACTGAGGACACACACACTCTACAATACACACTGCAGAGTACACACACGTACACAACACTGAGGACACACACACTCTACAATACACACTGCAGAGTACACACACTGCAATACACACACATGTACACAACACTGAGGACACACACACTCTACAATACACACTGCAGAGCACACACACTGCAATACACACACATGTACACAACACTGAGGACACACACACTCTACAATACACACTGCAGAGCGCACACACTGCAATACACACACATGTACACAACACTGAGGACACACACACTCTACAATACACACTGCAGAGCACACACACTGCAATACACACACATGTACACAACACTGAGGACACACACACACTACAATACACACTGCAGAGTACACACACACTGCAATACACACACATGTACACAACACTGAGGACATATACACTCTACAATACACACTGCAGAGCGCACACACTGCAATACACACACATGGACACAACACTGAGGACACACACACTCTACAATACACACTGCAGAGCACACACACTGCAATACACACACATGTACACAACACTGAGGACATATACACTCTACAATACACACTGCAGAGCGCACACACTGCAATACACACACATGTACACAACACTGAGGACACACACACTCTACAATACACACTGCAGAGCGCACACACTGCAATACACACACATGTACACAACACTGAGGACATACACACTCTACAATACACACTGCAGAGCACACACACTGCAATACACACACATGTACACAACACTGAGGACACACACACACTACAATGCACACTGCAGAGCACACACACTGCAATACACACACATGTACACAACACTGAGGACACACACACACACATACACACACACACTACAATACACACTGCAGAGCACACACACTGCAATACACACACATGTACACAACACTGAGGACACACACACTCTACAATACACACTGCAGAGCGCACACACTGCAATACACACACACGTACACAACACTGAGGGGACACACACACTACAATACACACTGCAGAGCACACACACTGCAATACACACACATGTACACAACACTGAGGACACACACACTCTACAATACACACTGCAGAGCGCACACACTGCAATACACACACACGTACACAACACTGAGGACACACACACTCTACAATACACACTGCAGAGCACACACACTGCAATACACACACATGTACACAACACTGAGGACACACACACACTACAATACACACTGCAGAGCACACACACGTACACAACACTGAGGACACACACACACTACAATACACACTGCAGAGCACACACACTGCAATACACACACATGTACACAACACTGAGGACACACACACACTACAATACACACTGCAGAGTACACACACACTGCAATACACACACATGTACACAACACTGAGGACACACACACTCTACAATACACACTGCAGAGCACACACACACTGCAATACACACACATGTACACAACACTGAGGACACACACACTCTACAATACACACTGCAGAGCACACACACTGCAATACACACACATGTACACAACACTGAGGACACACACACACTCTACAATACACACTGCAGAGCGCACACACTGCAATACACACACATGGACACAACACTGAGGACATACACACTCTACAATACACACTGCAGAGCACACACACTGCAATACACACACATGTACACAACACTGAGGACATACACACTCTACAATACACACTGCAGAGCACACACACTGCAATACACACACATGTACACAACACTGAGGACACACACACACTACAATGCACACTGCAGAGCACACACACTGCAATACACACACATGTACACAACACTGAGGACACACACACACTACAATACACACTGCAGAGCACACACACTGCAATACACACACATGTACACAACACTGAGGACACACACACTCTACAATACACACTGCAGAGCGCACACACTGCAATACACACACATGTACACAACACTGAGGACACACACACTACAATACACACTGCAGAGCATACACACTGCAATACACACACATGTACACAACACTGAGGACACACACACTCTACAATACACACTGCAGAGCACACACACTGCAATACACACACATGTACACAACACTGAGGACACACACACTCTACAATACACACTGCAGAGCACACACACTGCAATACACACACATGTACACAACACTGAGGACACACACACACTACAATACACACTGCAGAGCACACACACTGCAATACACACACATGTACACAACACTGAGGACACACACACTCTACAATACACACTGCAGAGCACACACACTGCAATACACACACATGTACACAACACTGAGGACATACACACTCTACAATACACACTGCAGAGCACACACACTGCAATACACACACATGTACACAACACTGAGGACACACACACTCTACAATACACACTGCAGAGCACACACACTGCAATACACACACATGTACACAACACTGAGGACACACACACTCTACAATACACACTGCAGAGCACACACACTGCAATACACACACATGTACACAACACTGAGGACACACACACACTACAATACACACTGCAGAGCACACACACTGCAATACACACACATGTACACAACACTGAGGACACACACACTCTACAATGCACACTGCAGAGTACACACACTGCAATACACACACATGTACACAACACTGAGGACACACACACACACTACAATACACACTGCAGAGCACACACACTGCAATACACACACATGTACACAACACTGAGGACACACACACTCTACAATACACACTGCAGAGCGCACACACTGCAATACACACACATGTACACAACACTGAGGACACACACACTCTACAATACACACTGCAGAGTACACACACTGCAATACACACACATGTACACAACACTGAGGACACACACACTCTACAATACACACTGCAGAGCACACACACTGCAATACACACACATGTACACAACACTGAGGACACACACACTCTACAATACACACTGCAGAGCGCACACACTGCAATACACACACATGTACACAACACTGAGGACACACACACTCTACAAT
Source organism: Hyperolius riggenbachi (assembly GCF_040937935.1). Lineage (NCBI taxonomy): Eukaryota > Metazoa > Chordata > Amphibia > Anura > Hyperoliidae > Hyperolius > Hyperolius riggenbachi. Next base: position 1,935,077 of record NC_090649.1, on the reverse strand, counting down.
ACACACTGCAGAGCACACACACTGCAATACACACACATGTACACAACACTGAGGACATATACACTCTACAATACACACTGCAGAGCGCACACACTGCAATACACACACATGGACACAACACTGAGGACACACACACTCTACAATACACACTGCAGAGCACACACACTGCAATACACACACATGTACACAACACTGAGGACATATACACTCTACAATACACACTGCAGAGCGCACACACTGCAATACACACACATGTACACAACACTGAGGACACACACACTCTACAATACACACTGCAGAGCGCACACACTGCAATACACACACATGTACACAACACTGAGGACATACACACTCTACAATACACACTGCAGAGCACACACACTGCAATACACACACATGTACACAACACTGAGGACACACACACACTACAATGCACACTGCAGAGCACACACACTGCAATACACACACATGTACACAACACTGAGGACACACACACACACATACACACACACACTACAATACACACTGCAGAGCACACACACTGCAATACACACACATGTACACAACACTGAGGACACACACACTCTACAATACACACTGCAGAGTACACACACTGCAATACACACACATGTACACAACACTGAGGACACACACACTCTACAATACACACTGCAGAGTACACACACACTGCAATACACACACATGTACACAACACTGAGGACACACACACTCTACAATACACACTGCAGAGAGCACACACACTGCAATACACACACATGTACACAACACTGAGGACACACACACACTACAATACACACTGCAGAGCATACACACTGCAATACACACACATGTACACAACACTGAGGACACACACACACTACAATACACACTGCAGAGCACACACACTGCAATACACACACATGTACACAACACTGAGGACACACACACACTACAATACACACTGCAGAGCACACACACTGCAATACACACACATGTACACAACACTGAGGGGACACACACTCTACAATACACACTGCAGAGCACACACACTGCAATACACACACACGTACACAACACTGAGGACATATACACTCTACAATACACACTGCAATACACACTGCAATACACACACACGTACACAACACTGAGGACACACACACTCTACAATACACACTGCAGAGCACACACACTGCAATACACACACATGTACACAACACTGAGGGGACACACACTCTACAATACACACTGCAGAGCACACACACTGCAATACACACACATGTACACAACACTGAGGGGACACACACTCTACAATACACACTGCAGAGCACACACACTGCAATACACACACATGTACACAACACTGAGGACATATACACTCTACAATACACACTGCAATACACACTGCAATACACACACACGTACACAACACTGAGGACACACACACTCTACAATACACACTGCAGAGCACACACACTGCAATACACACACATGTACACAACACTGAGGACACACACACACTACAATACACACTGCAGAGCACACACACTGCAATACACACACATGTACACAACACTGAGGACATACACACTCTACAATACACACTGCAGAGCGCACACACTGCAATACACACACATGTACACAACACTGAGGACACACACACTCTACAATACACACTGCAGAGCGCACACACTGCAATACACACACATGTACACAACACTGAGGACACACACACTCTACAATACACACTGCAGAGTACACACACTGCAATACACACACATGTACACAACACTGAGGACACACACACTCTACAATACACACTGCAGAGCACACACACTGCAATACACACACATGTACACAACACTGAGGACACACACACACTACAATACACACTGCAGAGCACACACACTGCAATACACACACATGTACACAACACTGAGGACACACACACACTACAATACACACTGCAGAGTACACACACACTGCAATACACACACATGTACACAACACTGAGGACACACACACTCTACAATACACACTGCAGAGCACACACACTGCAATACACACACATGTACACAACACTGAGGACACACACACTCTACAATACACACTGCAGAGCACACACACTGCAATACACACACATGTACACAACACTGAGGACACACACACTCTACAATACACACTGCAGAGCACACACACTGCAATACACACACATGTACACAACACTGAGGACACACACACACTACAATACACACTGCAGAGCACACACACTGCAATACACACACATGTACACAACACTGAGGACATACACACTCTACAATACACACTGCAGAGCGCACACACTGCAATACACACACATGTACACAACACTGAGGACATACACACTCTACAATACACACTGCAGAGCACACACACTGCAATACACACACATGTACACAACACTGAGGACACACACACACTACAATGCACACTGCAGAGCACACACACTGCAATACACACACATGTACACAACACTGAGGACACACACACACACATACACACACACACTACAATACACACTGCAGAGCACACACACTGCAATACACACACATGTACACAACACTGAGGACACACACACTCTACAATACACACTGCAGAGCACACACACTGCAATACACACACATGTACACAACACTGAGGACACACACACTCTACAATACACACTGCAGAGCACACACACTGCAATACACACACATGTACACAACACTGAGGACACACACACTCTACAATACACACTGCAGAGCACACACACTGCAATACACACACATGTACACAACACTGAGGACACACACACACTACAATACACACTGCAGAGCATACACACTGCAATACACACACATGTACACAACACTGAGGACACACACACACTACAATACACACTGCAGAGTACACACTGCAATACACACACATGTACACAACACTGAGGACACACACACTCTACAATACACACTGCAGAGCACACACACTGCAATACACACACATGTACACAACACTGAGGACACACACACACTACAATACACACTGCAGAGCACACACACTGCAATACACACACATGTACACAACACTGAGGACACACACACTCTACAATACACACTGCAGAGCACACACACTGCAATACACACACATGTACACAACACTGAGGACACACACACTCTACAATACACACTGCAGAGCACACACACTGCAATACACACACATGTACACAACACTGAGGACACACACACACTACAATACACACTGCAGAGCACACACACTGCAATACACACACATGTACACAACACTGAGGACACACACACACTACAATACACACTGCAGAGCATACACACTGCAATACACACACATGTACACAACACTGAGGACATACACACTACAATACACACTGCAGAGTACACACACACTGCAATACACACACATGTACACAACACTGAGGACACACACACTCTACAATACACACTGCAGAGCACACACACTGCAATACACACACATGTACACAACACTGAGGACACACACACTCTACAATACACACTGCAGAGCACACACACTGCAATACACACACATGTACACAACACTGAGGACACACACACACTACAATACACACTGCAGAGCACACACACTGCAATACACACACATGTACACAACACTGAGGACACACACACACTACAATACACACTGCAGAGCATACACACTGCAATACACACACATGTACACAACACTGAGGACACACACACACTACAATACACACTGCAGAGTACACACTGCAATACACACACATGTACACAACACTGAGGACACACACACTCTACAATACACACTGCAGAGCACACACACTGCAATACACACACATGTACACAACACTGAGGACACACACACACTACAATACACACTGCAGAGTACACACACACTGCAATACACACACATGTACACAACACTGAGGACACACACACTCTACAATACACACTGCAGAGCACACACACTGCAATACACACACATGTACACAACACTGAGGACACACACACTCTACAATACACACTGCAGAGCACACACACTGCAATACACACACATGTACACAACACTGAGGACACACACACACTACAATACACACTGCAGAGCACACACACTGCAATACACACACATGTACACAACACTGAGGACATACACACTCTACAATACACACTGCAGAGCGCACACACTGCAATACACACACATGTACACAACACTGAGGACATACACACTCTACAATACACACTGCAGAGCACACACACTGCAATACACACACATGTACACAACACTGAGGACACACACACACTACAATGCACACTGCAGAGCACACACACTGCAATACACACACATGTACACAACACTGAGGACACACACACACACATACACACACACACTACAATACACACTGCAGAGCACACACACTGCAATACACACACATGTACACAACACTGAGGACACACACACTCTACAATACACACTGCAGAGCACACACACTGCAATACACACACATGTACACAACACTGAGGACACACACACTCTACAATACACACTGCAGAGCACACACACTGCAATACACACACATGTACACAACACTGAGGACACACACACTCTACAATACACACTGCAGAGCACACACACTGCAATACACACACATGTACACAACACTGAGGACACACACACACTACAATACACACTGCAGAGCATACACACTGCAATACACACACATGTACACAACACTGAGGACACACACACACTACAATACACACTGCAGAGTACACACTGCAATACACACACATGTACACAACACTGAGGACACACACACTCTACAATACACACTGCAGAGCACACACACTGCAATACACACACATGTACACAACACTGAGGACACACACACACTCTACAATACACACTGCAGAGCACACACACACGTACACAACACTGAGGACACACACACTCTACAATACACACTGCAGAGCGCACACACACTGCAATACACACACATGTACACAACACTGAGGACACACACACTCTACAATACACACTGCAGAGAGCACACACACTGCAATACACACACATGTACACAACACTGAGGACACACACACTCTACAATACACACTGCAGAGCGCACACACACTGCAATACACACACATGTACACAACACTGAGGACACACACACTCTACAATACACACTGCAGAGAGCACACACACTGCAATACACACACATGTACACAACACTGAGGACACACACACTCTACAATACACACTGCAGAGCACACACACACTGCAATACACACACACGTACACAACACTGAGGACACACACACTCTACAATACACACTGCAGAGCACACACACACTGCAATACACACACATGTACACAACACTGAGGACACACACACACTCTACAATACACACTGCAGAGCACACACACACTGCAATACACACACATGTACACAACACTGAGGACACACACACTCTACAATACACACTGCAGAGCGCACACACTGCAATACACACACATGTACACAACACTGAGGACACACACACTCTACAATACACACTGCAGAGCGCACACACTGCAATACACACACATGTACACAACACTGAGGACACACACACTCTACAATACACACTGCAGAGCACACACACTGCAATACACACACATGTACACAACACTGAGGACACACACACTCTACAATACACACTGCAGAGTACACACACACTGCAATACACACACATGTACACAACACTGAGGACACACACACTCTACAATACACACTGCAGAGCACACACACTGCAATACACACACATGTACACAACACTGAGGACACACACACTCTACAATACACACTGCAGAGCACACACACACTGCAATACACACACATGTACACAACACTGAGGACACACACACACTACAATACACACTGCAGAGCACACACACTGCAATACACACACATGTACACAACACTGAGGACACACACACTCTACAATACACACTGCAGAGCGCACACACTGCAATACACACACATGTACACAACACTGAGGACACACACACACTACAATACACACTGCAGAGCACACACACTGCAATACACACACATGTACACAACACTGAGGACATACACACTCTACAATACACACTGCAGAGCACACACACTGCAATACACACACATGTACACAACACTGAGGACACACACACTCTACAATACACACTGCAGAGTACACACACTGCAATACACACACATGTACACAACACTGAGGACACACACACACTACAATACACACTGCAGAGCACACACACTGCAATACACACACATGTACACAACACTGAGGACACACACACACACTACAATACACACTGCAGAGCACACACACTGCAATACACACACATGTACACAACACTGAGGACACACACACTCTACAATACACACTGCAGAGTACACACACACTGCAATACACACACATGTACACAACACTGAGGACACACACACTCTACAATACACACTGCAGAGCACACACACTGCAATACACACACATGTACACAACACTGAGGACACACACACTCTACAATACACACTGCAGAGCACACACACACTGCAATACACACACATGTACACAACACTGAGGACACACACACACTACAATACACACTGCAGAGCACACACACTGCAATACACACACATGTACACAACACTGAGGACACACACACTCTACAATACACACTGCAGAGCGCACACACTGCAATACACACACATGTACACAACACTGAGGACACACACACACTACAATACACACTGCAGAGCACACACACTGCAATACACACACATGTACACAACACTGAGGACATACACACTCTACAATACACACTGCAGAGCACACACACTGCAATACACACACATGTACACAACACTGAGGACACACACACTCTACAATACACACTGCAGAGTACACACACTGCAATACACACACATGTACACAACACTGAGGACACACACACACTACAATACACACTGCAGAGCACACACACTGCAATACACACACATGTACACAACACTGAGGACACACACACACTACAATACACACTGCAGAGCACACACACTGCAATACACACACATGTACACAACACTGAGGACACACACACTCTACAATACACACTGCAGAGTACACACACTGCAATACACACACATGTACACAACACTGAGGACACACACTCTACAATACACACTGCAGAGCACACACACTGCAATACACACACATGTACACAACACTGAGGACACACACACACTACAATACACACTGCAGAGCGCACACACTGCAATACACACACATGTACACAACACTGAGGACACACACACTCTACAATACACACTGCAGAGCACACACACTGCAATACACACACATGTACACAACACTGAGGACACACACACACACTACAATACACACTGCAGAGCACACACACTGCAATACACACACATGTACACAACACTGAGGACATACACACTCTACAATACACACTGCAGAGCGCACACACTGCAATACACACACATGTACACAACACTGAGGACATACACACACTACAATACACACTGCAGAGCACACACACTGCAATACACACACATGTACACAACACTGAGGACACACACACTCTACAATACACACTGCAGAGCACACACACACTGCAATACACACACATGTACACAACACTGAGGACATATACACTCTACAATACACACTGCAGAGCACACACACTGCAATACACACACATGTACACAACACTGAGGACACACACACTCTACAATACACACTGCAGAGTACACACACACTGCAATACACACACATGTACACAACACTGAGGACACACACACACTACAATACACACTGCAGAGCACACACACTGCAATACACACACACGTACACAACACTGAGGACACACACACACTACAATACACACTGCAGAGCGCACACACTGCAATACACACACATGTACACAACACTGAGGACATACACACTCTACAATACACACTGCAGAGCACACACACTGCAATACACACACACGTACACAACACTGAGGACACACACACTCTACAATACACACTGCAGAGCACACACACTGCAATACACACACATGTACACAACACTGAGGACACACACACACTACAATACACACTGCAGAGCACACACACTGCAATACACACACACGTACACAACACTGAGGACACACACACACTACAATACACACTGCAGAGCACACACACTGCAATACACACACATGTACACAACACTGAGGGGACACACACACTACAATACACACTGCAGAGCACACACACTGCAATACACACACATGTACACAACACTGAGGACACACACACTCTACAATACACACTGCAGAGCACACACACTGCAATACACACACACGTACACAACACTGAGGGGACACACACACTACAATACACACTGCAGAGCACACACACTGCAATACACACACATGTACACAACACTGAGGACACACACACTCTACAATACACACTGCAGAGCACACACACTGCAATACACACACATGTACACAACACTGAGGACACACACACTCTACAATACACACTGCAGAGCACACACACACTGCAATACACACACATGTACACAACACTGAGGACACACACACTCTACAATGCACACTGCAGAGCGCACACACTGCAATACACACACATGTACACAACACTGAGGACATACACACTCTACAATACACACTGCAGAGCACACACACTGCAATACACACACATGTACACAACACTGAGGACACACACACTCTACAATACACACTGCAGAGCACACACACTGCAATACACACACATGTACACAACACTGAGGACATACACACTCTACAATACACACTGCAGAGCACACACACTGCAATACACACACATGTACACAACACTGAGGACATACACACTCTACAATACACACTGCAGAGCACACACACTGCAATACACACACATGTACACAACACTGAGGACACACACACTCTACAATACACACTGCAGAGCGCACACACACTGCAATACACACACATGTACACAACACTGAGGACACACACACTCTACAATACACACTGCAGAGCGCACACACTGCAATACACACACATGTACACAACACTGAGGACATACACACTCTACAATACACACTGCAGAGCACACACACTGCAATACACACACATGTACACAACACTGAGGACACACACACTCTACAATACACACTGCAGAGCGCACACACTGCAATACACACACATGTACACAACACTGAGGACACACACACTCTACAATACACACTGCAGAGCGCACACACTGCAATACACACACATGTACACAACACTGAGGACACACACACACTACAATACACACTGCAGAGTACACACACACTGCAATACACACACATGTACACAACACTGAGGACATACACACTCTACAATACACACTGCAGAGCGCACACACTGCAATACACACACATGTACACAACACTGAGGACACACACACTCTACAATACACACTGCAGAGCACACACACTGCAATACACACACATGTACACAACACTGAGGACACACACACTCTACAATACACACTGCAGAGCACACACACTGCAATACACACACACACGTACACAACACTGAGGACACACACACACTCTACAATACACACTGCAGAGCACACACACACTGCAATACACACACATGTACACAACACTGAGGACACACACACACTACAATACACACTGCAGAGTACACACACACTGCAATACACACACATGTACACAACACTGAGGACATACACACTCTACAATACACACTGCAGAGTACACACACACTGCAATACACACACATGTACACAACACTGAGGACACACACACTCTACAATACACACTGCAGAGCACACACACTGCAATACACACACATGTACACAACACTGAGGACACACACACTCTACAATACACACTGCAGAGCACACACACTGCAATACACACACATGTACACAACACTGAGGACACACACACACTCTACAATACACACTGCAGAGCGCACACACTGCAATACACACACATGTACACAACACTGAGGACACACACACTCTACAATACACACTGCAGAGCGCACACACTGCAATACACACACACATACACAACACTGAGGACATACACACTCTACAATACACACTGCAGAGCACACACACTGCAATACACACACACGTACACAACACTGAGGACACACACACTCTACAATACACACTGCAGAGCGCACACACTGCAATACACACACATGTACACAACACTGAGGACACACACACTCTACAATACACACTGCAGAGCACACACACTGCAATACACACACATGTACACAACACTGAGGACACACACACACTCTACAATACACACTGCAGAGCGCACACACTGCAATACACACACATGTACACAACACTGAGAACACACACACTCTACAATACACACTGCAGAGCGCACACACTGCAATACACACACATGTACACAACACTGAGGACACACACACACACTACAATACACACTGCAGAGTACACACACACTGCAATACACACACATGTACACAACACTGAGGACACACACACTACAATACACACTGCAGAGTACACACACTGCAATACACACACATGTACACAACACTGAGGACACACACACACTACAATACACACTGCAGAGCACACACACTGCAATACACACACATGTACACAACACTGAGGACACACACACTCTACAATACACACTGCAGAGTACACACACACTGCAATACACACACATGTACACAACACTGAGGACACACACACACTACAATACACACTGCAGAGCACACACACTGCAATACACACACATGTACACAACACTGAGGACACACACACTCTACAATACACACTGCAGAGCACACACACACTGCAATACACACACATGTACACAACACTGAGGACACACACACACTACAATACACACTGCAGAGCACACACACTGCAATACACACACATGTACACAACACTGAGGACATACACACTCTACAATACACACTGCAGAGCGCACACACTGCAATACACACACATGTACACAACACTGAGGACACACACACTCTACAATACACACTGCAGAGCATACACACTGCAATACACACACATGTACACAACACTGAGGACACACACACACTACAATACACACTGCAGAGTACACACACACTGCAATACACACACACGTACACAACACTGAGGACACACACACTCTACAATACACACTGCAGAGCACACACACTGCAATACACACACATGTACACAACACTGAGGACACACACACTCTACAATACACACTGCAGAGCGCACACACTGCAATACACACACATGTACACAACACTGAGGACACACACACTCTACAATACACACTGCAGAGCGCACACACTGCAATACACACACATGTACACAACACTGAGGACACACACACTCTACAATACACACTGCAGAGCGCACACACTGCAATACACACACATGTACACAACACTGAGGACACACACACTCTACAATACACACTGCAGAGCACACACACACTGCAATACACACACATGTACACAACACTGAGGACACACACACTCTACAATACACACTGCAGAGCACACACACACTGCAATACACACACATGTACACAACACTGAGGACACACACACTCTACAATACACACTGCAGAGCGCACACACACACTGCAATACACACACATGTACACAACACTGAGGACACACACACTCTACAATACACACTGCAGAGTACACACACTGCAATACACACACATGTACACAACACTGAGGACATACACACTCTACAATACACACTGCAGAGCACACACACACTGCAATACACACACATGTACACAACACTGAGGACACACACACTCTACAATACACACTGCAGAGCGCACACACTGCAATACACACACATGTACACAACACTGAGGACACACACACTCTACAATACACACTGCAGAGTACACACACTGCAATACACACACATGTACACAACACTGAGGACACACACACTCTACAATACACACTGCAGAGCGCACACACTGCAATACACACACATGTACACAACACTGAGGACACACACACTCTACAATACACACTGCAGAGCGCACACACTGCAATACACACACATGTACACAACACTGAGGGGACACACACACTACAATACACACTGCAGAGTACACACACACTGCAATACACACACATGTACACAACACTGAGGACACACACACTCTACAATACACACTGCAGAGCACACACACTGCAATACACACACATGTACACAACACTGAGGACACACACACTCTACAATACACACTGCAGAGTACACACACTGCAATACACACACATGTACACAACACTGAGGACACACACACTCTACAATACACACTGCAGAGCGCACACACTGCAATACACACACATGTACACAACACTGAGGACACACACACTCTACAATACACACTGCAGAGCGCACACACTGCAATACACACACATGTACACAACACTGAGGGACACACACACTACAATACACACTGCAGAGTACACACACACTGCAATACACACACATGTACACAACACTGAGGACACACACACTCTACAATACACACTGCAGAGCACACACACTGCAATACACACACATGTACACAACACTGAGGACACACACACTCTACAATACACACTGCAGAGCACACACACTGCAATACACACACATGTACACAACACTGAGGACACACACACTCTACAATACACACTGCAGAGTACACACACTGCAATACACACACATGTACACAACACTGAGGACACACACACACTACAATGCACACTGCAGAGTACACACACACTGCAATACACACACATGTACACAACACTGAGGACACACACACACTACAATACACACTGCAGAGCGCACACACTGCAATACACACACATGTACACAACACTGAGGACACACACACACTACAATACACACTGCAGAGCGCACACACTGCAATACACACACATGTACACAACACTGAGGACACACACACTCTACAATACACACTGCAGAGCACACACACTGCAATACACACACATGTACACAACACTGAGGACACACACACTCTACAATACACACTGCAGAGCGCACACACTACAATACACACACATGTACACAACACTGAGGACACACACACTCTACAATACACACTGCAGAGCGCACACACTACAATACACACACATGTACACAACACTGAGGACACACACACACTACAATACACACTGCAGAGTACACACACACTGCAATACACACACATGTACACAACACTGAGGACACACACACACTGCAATACACACACATGTACACAACACTGAGGACACACACACACTACAATACACACTGCAGAGCACACACACTGCAATACACACACATGTACACAACACTGAGGACATACACACTCTACAATACACACTGCAGAGCGCACACACTGCAATACACACACATGTACACAACACTGAGGACACACACACTCTACAATACACACTGCAGAGCACACACACTGCAATACACACACATGTACACAACACTGAGGACACACACACACTCTACAATACACACTGCAGAGCACACACACTGCAATACACACACATGTACACAACACTGAGGACATACACACTCTACAATACACACTGCAGAGCGCACACACTGCAATACACACACATGTACACAACACTGAGGACACACACACACTACAATACACACTGCAGAGCACACACACTGCAATACACACACATGTACACAACACTGAGGACACACACACTCTACAATACACACTGCAGAGCACACACACTGCAATACACACACATGTACACAACACTGAGGACACACACACTCTACAATACACACTGCAGAGCACACACACTGCAATACACACACATGTACACAACACTGAGGACACACACACTCTACAATACACACTGCAGAGCACACACACTGCAATACACACACATGTACACAACACTGAGGACACACACACTCTACAATACACACTGCAGAGCACACACACTGCAATACACACACATGTACACAACACTGAGGACACACACACTCTACAATACACACTGCAGAGCGCACACACTGCAATACACACACATGTACACAACACTGAGGACACACACACTCTACAATACACACTGCAGAGCACACACACTGCAATACACACACATGTACACAACACTGAGGACACACACACACTACAATACACACTGCAGAGCACACACACTGCAATACACACACATGTACACAACACTGAGGACACACACACTCTACAATACACACTGCAGAGTACACACACACTGCAATACACACACATGTACACAACACTGAGGACACACACACACTACAATACACACTGCAGAGCACACACACTGCAATACACACACATGTACACAACACTGAGGACACACACACACTACAATACACACTGCAGAGCACACACACTGCAATACACACACATGTACACAACACTGAGGACACACACACACTACAATACACACTGCAGAGCACACACACTGCAATACACACACATGTACACAACACTGAGGACACACACACTACAATACACACTGCAGAGCACACACACTGCAATACACACACATGTACACAACACTGAGGACACACACACACTCTACAATACACACTGCAGAGCACACACACACTGCAATACACACACATGTACACAACACTGAGGACACACACACTCTACAATACACACTGCAGAGCGCACACACTGCAATACACACACATGTACACAACACTGAGGACACACACACTCTACAATACACACTGCAGAGCACACACACTGCAATACACACACATGTACACAACACTGAGGACACACACACTACAATACACACTGCAGAGCACACACACTGCAATACACACACATGTACACAACACTGAGGACACACACACTCTACAATACACACTGCAGAGCGCACACACTGCAATACACACACATGTACACAACACTGAGGACATACACACTCTACAATACACACTGCAGAGCACACACACTGCAATACACACACATGTACACAACACTGAGGACACACACACTCTACAATACACACTGCAGAGCACACACACTGCAATACACACACATGTACACAACACTGAGGGGACACACACACTACAATACACACTGCAGAGTACACACACACTGCAATACACACACATGTACACAACACTGAGGACACACACACTCTACAATACACACTGCAGAGTACACACACTGCAATACACACACATGTACACAACACTGAGGACACACACACTCTACAATACACACTGCAGAGCACACACACTGCAATACACACACATGTACACAACACTGAGGACATACACACTCTACAATACACACTGCAGAGCACACACACTGCAATACACACACATGTACACAACACTGAGGACACACACACTCTACAATACACACTGCAGAGCACACACACTGCAATACACACACATGTACACAACACTGAGGACACACACACTCTACAATACACACTGCAGAGCACACACACTGCAATACACACACATGTACACAACACTGAGGACACACACACTCTACAATACACACTGCAGAGCGCACACACTGCAATACACACACATGTACACAACACTGAGGACATACACACTCTACAATACACACTGCAGAGCGCACACACTGCAATACACACACATGTACACAACACTGAGGACACACACACTCTACAATACACACTGCAGAGCACACACACTGCAATACACACACATGTACACAACACTGAGGACACACACACTCTACAATACACACTGCAGAGCATACACACTGCAATACACACACATGTACACAACACTGAGGACATACACACTACAATACACACTGCAGAGCACACACACACTGCAATACACACACATGTACACAACACTGAGGACACACACACTCTACAATACACACTGCAGAGCGCACACACTGCAATACACACACATGTACACAACACTGAGGACACACACACTCTACAATACACACTGCAGAGCACACACACTGCAATACACACACATGTACACAACACTGAGGACACACACACTCTACAATACACACTGCAGAGCACACACACACTGCAATACACACACATGTACACAACACTGAGGACACACACACTCTACAATACACACTGCAGAGCACACACACACACTGCAATACACACACACGTACACAACACTGAGGACACACACTCTACAATACACACTGCAGAGTACACACACACTGCAATACACACACATGTACACAACACTGAGGACACACACACTCTACAATACACACTGCAGAGCACACACACTGCAATACACACATGTACACAACACTGAGGACATACACACACTACAATACACACTGCAGAGCACACACACTGCAATACACACACATGTACACAACACTGAGGACACACACACTCTACAATACACACTGCAGAGTACACACACACTGCAATACACACACATGTACACAACACTGAGGACACACACACTCTACAATACACACTGCAGAGCACACACACTGCAATACACACACATGTACACAACACACACACATACACACTACAATACACACTGCAGAGCACACACACTGCAATACACACACATGTACACAACACACACACATACACACACTACAATACACACTGCAGAGCACACACACTGCAATACACACACATGTACACAACACTGAGGACACACACACTCTACAATACACACTGCAGAGTACACACACACTGCAATACACACACATGTACACAACACTGAGGACACACACACACTACAATACACACTGCAGAGCGCACACACTGCAATACACACACATGGACACAACACTGAGGACATACACACTACAATACACACTGCAGAGCGCACACACTGCAATACACACACATGTACACAACACTGAGGACACACACACACTACAATACACACTGCAGAGCATACACACTGCAATACACACACATGTACACAACACTGAGGACACACACACTCTACAATACACACTGCAGAGCACACACACACTGCAATACACACACATGTACACAACACTGAGGACACACACACACTACAATACACACTGCAGAGCATACACACTACAATACACACACACGTACACAACACTGAGGACACACACACTCTACAATACACACTGCAGAGCGCACACACTGCAATACACACACATGTACACAACACTGAGGACACACACACACTACAATACACACTGCAGAGCACACACACTGCAATACACACACATGTACACAACACTGAGGACACACACACTCTACAATACACACTGCAGAGCACACACACTGCAATACACACACATGTACACAACACTGAGGACACACACACACTACAATACACACTGCAGAGCACACACACTGCAATACACACACACGTACACAACACTGAGGACACACACACTCTACAATACACACTGCAGAGTACACACACACTGCAATACACACACATGTACACAACACTGAGGACACACACACTCTACAATACACACTGCAGAGCATACACACTGCAATACACACACATGTACACAACACTGAGGACACACACACACACACACATACACACTGCAGAGCACACACACTGCAATACACACACATGTACACAACACTGAGGACACACACACTCTACAATACACACTGCAGAGCGCACACACTGCAATACACACACATGTACACAACACTGAGGACATACACACTCTACAATACACACTGCAGAGTACACACACTGCAATACACACACATGTACACAACACTGAGGACACACACACACTACAATACACACTGCAGAGCACACACACTGCAATACACACACATGTACACAACACTGAGGACACACACACTCTACAATACACACTGCAGAGTACACACACACTGCAATACACACACATGTACACAACACTGAGGACATACACACTCTACAATACACACTGCAGAGCACACACACTGCAATACACACACATGTACACAACACTGAGGACACACACACTCTACAATACACACTGCAGAGTACACACACACTGCAATACACACACATGTACACAACACTGAGGACACACACACATACACACACACTGCAGAGCGCACACACTGCAATACACACACATGTACACAACACTGAGGACACACACACTCTACAATACACACTGCAGAGCGCACACACTGCAATACACACACATGTACACAACACTGAGGACACACACACTCTACAATACACACTGCAGAGTACACACACACTGCAATACACACACATGTACACAACACTGAGGACACACACACTCTACAATACACACTGCAGAGCACACACACTGCAATACACACACATGTACACAACACTGAGGACACACACTCTACAATACACACTGCAGAGTACACACACACTGCAATACACACACATGTACACAACACTGAGGACACACACACTCTACAATACACACTGCAGAGTACACACACTGCAATACACACACATGTACACAACACTGAGGACACACACACACTACAATACACACTGCAGAGTACACACACACTGCAATACACACACATGTACACAACACTGAGGACACACACACATACACACACACTGCAGAGCGCACACACTGCAATACACACACATGTACACAACACTGAGGACACACACACTCTACAATACACACTGCAGAGCGCATACACACTGCAATACACACACATGGACACAACACTGAGGACACACACACTCTACAATACACACTGCAGAGCACACACACTGCAATACACACACACGTACACAACACTGAGGACACACACACTCTACAATACACACTGCAGAGTACACACACACTGCAATACACACACATGTACACAACACTGAGGACACACACACTCTACAATACACACTGCAGAGCATACACACTGCAATACACACACATGTACACAACACTGAGGACACACACACACACACACATACACACTGCAGAGCACACACACTGCAATACACACACATGTACACAACACTGAGGACACACACACTCTACAATACACACTGCAGAGCGCACACACTGCAATACACACACATGTACACAACACTGAGGACATACACACTCTACAATACACACTGCAGAGTACACACACTGCAATACACACACATGTACACAACACTGAGGACACACACACACTACAATACACACTGCAGAGCACACACACTGCAATACACACACATGTACACAACACTGAGGACACACACACTCTACAATACACACTGCAGAGTACACACACACTGCAATACACACACATGTACACAACACTGAGGACATACACACTCTACAATACACACTGCAGAGCACACACACTGCAATACACACACATGTACACAACACTGAGGACACACACACTCTACAATACACACTGCAGAGTACACACACACTGCAATACACACACATGTACACAACACTGAGGACACACACACATACACACACACTGCAGAGCGCACACACTGCAATACACACACATGTACACAACACTGAGGACACACACACTCTACAATACACACTGCAGAGCGCATACACACTGCAATACACACACATGGACACAACACTGAGGACACACACACACTCTACAATACACACTGCAGAGCACACACTGTACTGTACTGTATATGTTATTTCTTGTGCAGGTGATTGTGAAGAACCTGTCCAGTGGAACGCGCGTGGTCCTGAAATCTCATTATGGCTATGGAGTGAACGAGGTGAAAATCATGGGCCAGGAGCGTTTCCTTGTGGCACAGACTTCTCACACCCTCCTTTTTGGAGATTTGAGCACCAACAGGCTCAGTGAGGTATTGCATTGGCTGCAGATGGTAAATGTATTATTGTTAAGCGTTCTCAAATAAATAATGACATATGATTACTGCCCTCTTTCACTAGGTGGCCTGGCCCGCTTCTGGAGGCAACGAGAAATTCTTCTTTGAAAATGAGAATGTGAGATCAGCAAGATATTCATTCATCTTTTCTGCCTGTCTGCCTGCCCCTCCCCCCACACCTCTGCCTGCCCCTCCCCCCACTCCTCTGCTTGCCCTTCCCCCCACTCCTCTGCTTGCCCATCCCCCCACTCCTCTGCCTGCCCCACCCCCCCAAACCTCTACCTGCCCTTCCCCCCACACCTCTGCCTGCCCCTCCCCCCATTCCTCTGCCTGCCCCTCCCCCCATTCCTCTGCCTGCCCCACCCCCCCAAACCTCTGCCTGCCCCTCCCCCCACACCTCTGCCTGCCCCTCCCCCCACTCCTCTGCCTGCCCCTCCCCCCACTCCTCTGCCTGTCTCTCCCCCCACACCTCTGCCTGACCCTCCCCCACACCTCTGCCTGCCCCTCCCCCCACACCTCTGCCTGCCCCTCCCCCAAACCTCTGCCTGCCCCTCCCCCAAACCTCTGCCTGCCCCTCCCCCCACTCCTCTGCCTGCCCCTCCCCCCACACCTCTGCCTGCCCCTCCCCCACACCTCTGCGTGCCCCTCCCCCCACTCCTCTGCTTGCCCATCCCCCCACTCCTCTGCCTGCCCCACCCCCCCAAACCTCTACCTGCCCTTTCCCCCCACACCTCTGCCTGCCCCTCCCCCCATTCCTCTGCCTGCCCCTCCCCCCATTCCTCTGCCTGCCCCTCCCCCCATTCCTCTGCCTGCCCCACCCCCCCAAACCTCTGCCTGCCCCTCCCCCCACACCTCTGCCTGCCCCTCCCCCCACTCCTCTGCCTGCCCCTCCCCCCACTCCTCTGCCTGTCTCTCCCCCCACACCTCTGCCTGACCCTCCCCCACACCTCTGCCTGCCCCTCCCCCCACACCTCTGCCTGCCCCTCCCCCAACACCTCTGCCTGCCCCTCCCCCCAACCTCTGCCTGCCCCTCCCCCCACTCCTCTGCCTGCCCCTCCCCCCACACCTCTGCCTGCCCCTCCCCCACACCTCTGCGTGCCCCTCCCCCCCCCCCCCCCCACACCTCTGCCTGTCACTGTTTTCCTCCAATTAAATCTCTTCTTCCCGTTACGTGTTTCCTTCCTCTATCGGTCTTTCTTTATCCGGAATCATTGTACCTCTCTGATGAATTTACTGGTGTGTGTCTGACAGGTCTGCATGATCTTCAATGCTGGTGAGCTCACTTTAGTGGAGTACGGCAGCAATGAAATATTGGGGAGCGTACGCACAGAGTTCATGAACCCCCATCTTATCAGGTGACAGTAGGCCAAGATCATCCAGGAGAAAGGGCTGTAGGTAGATGGGAATAAGAAATGGGTGACACCCCTTAATTCTAGTCCTCCCCAATAATAGACTTTGTCTATCCGCAGTGCTCGTCTGAATGAGAGGAAGCAGCGTGGTGTGGAGAACAACAAGAAGCTGGCCTACCTCATCGATATGAAGACCATCGCTATAGGTAGAGCTATGACTTCCTTGCCTACTCTCTGGTGTCATATCGCCTTGCCATGTTCCCATCATAGCAGCTTACCCAAAGCTCCGTCCACCATGTTCCCATCATATCCGCTTACCCAAAGCTCTGTCCACCATGTTCCCTATCATATCACCTTACCCAAAGCTCCTTCCACCATGTTCCCATCATATCAGCTTACCCAAAGCTCTGTCCTCCATGTTCCCATCATATCACCTTACCCAAAGCTCTGTCCACCATGTTCCCATCATATCACCTTACCCAAAGCTCTGTCCACCATGTTCCCATCATATCAGCTTACCCAAAGCTCTGTCCTCCATGTTCCCATCATATCACCTTACCCAAAGCTCTGTCCTCCATGTTCCCATCATATCACCTTACCCAAAGCTCTGTCCTCCATGTTCCCATCATATCACCTTACCCAAAGCTCTGTCCACCATGTTCCCCATCATATCACCTTACCCAAAGCTCTGTCTACCATGTTCCCATCATATCACCTTACCCAAAGCTCTGTCCTCCATGTTCCCATCATATCACCTTACCCAAAGCTCTGTCCACCATGTTCCCATCATATCACCTTACCCAAAGCTCTGTCCACCATGTTCCCCATCATATCACCTTACCCAAAGCTCTGTCCACCATGTTCCCATCATATCACCTTACCCAAAGCTCTGTCCACCATGTTCCCATCATATCAGCTTACCCAAAGCTCTGTCTACCATGTTCCCATCATATCAACTTACCCAAAGCTCTGTCCACCATGTTCCCCATCATATCACCTTACCCAAAGCTCTGTCCACCATGTTCCCATCATATCCGCTTACCCAAAGCTCTGTCCACCATGTTCCCCATCATATCACCTTACCCAAAGCTCTGTCCTCCATGTTCCCATCATATCACCTTACCCAAAGCTCTGTCCACCATGTTCCCATCATATCACCTTACCCAAAGCTCTGTCCACCATGTTCCCATCATATCACCTTACCCAAAGCTCTGTCCACCATGTTCCCATCATATCACCTTACCCAAAGCTCTGTCCACCATGTTCCCCATCATATCACCTTACCCAAAGCTCTGTCCACCATGTTCCCCATCATATCACCTTACCCAAAGCTCTGTCCTCCATGTTCCCCATCATATCACCTTACCCAAAGCTCCGTCCACCATGATCCCATCATATCACCTTACCCAAAGCTCTGTCCTCCATGTTCCCATCATATCACCTTACCCAAAGCTCCGTCCACCATGTTCCCATCATATCACCTTACCCAAAGCTCTGTCCACCATGTTCCCATCATATCACCTTACCCAAAGCTCTGTCCACCATGTTCCCCATCATATCACCTTACCCAAAGCTCTGTCCACCATGTTCCCCATCATATCACCTTACCCAAAGCTCTGTCCACCATGTTCCCATCATATCACCCTACCCAAAGCTCTGTCCTCCATGTTCCCATCATATCACCTTACCCAAACCTCTGTTCACCATGTTCCCATCATATCAGCTTACCCAAAGCTCCGTCCACCATGTTCCTCATCATATCGGCCTACCCAAAGCTCTGTCCACCATGTTCCCATCATATCACATTACCCAAAGCTCTGTCCACCATGTTCCCATCATATCACCTTACCCAAAGCTCTGTCCTCCATGTTCCCATCATATCACCTTACCCAAAGCTCTGTCCTCCATGTTCCCCATCATATCACCTTATCCAAAGCTCTGTCCACCATGTTCCCATCATATCACCTTACCCAAAGCTCTGTCCACCATGTTCCCCATCATATCAGCTTACCCAAAGCTCTGTCCACCATGTTCCCATCATATCAGCTTACCCAAAGCTCTGTCCACCATGTCACCTTACCCAAAGCTCTGTCCACCATGTTCCCATCATATCCGCTTACCCAAAGCTCTCTCCACCATGTTCCCTATCATATCACCTTACCCAAAGCTCTGTCCACCATGTTCCCATCATATCACCTTACCCAAAGCTCTGTCCACCATGTTCCCCATCATATCACCTTACCCAAAGCTCTGTCCACCATGTTCCCATCATATCCGCTTACCCAAAGCTCTGTCCTCCATGTTCCCATCATATCACCTTACCCAAAGCTCTGTCCTCCATGTTCCCATCATATCAGCTTACCCAAAGCTCCGTCCACCATGTTCCCATCATATCAGCTTACCCAAAGCTCTGTCCACCATGTTCCCATCATATCACCTTACCCAAAGCTCCGTCCACCATGTTCCCCATCATATCACCTTACCCAAAGCTCTGTCCTCCATGTTCCCCATCATATCACCTTACCCAAAGCTCTGTTCACCATGTTCCCATCATATCAGCTTACCCAAAGCTCTGTCCACCATGTTCCCATCATATCACATTACCCAAAGCTCTGTCCACCATGTTCCCATCATATCCGCTTACCCAAAGCTCTGTCCACCATGTTCCCATCATATCAGCTTACCCAAAGCTCTGTCCTCCATGTTCCCATCATATCACCTTACCCAAAGCTCTGTCCTCCATGTTCCCATCATATCAGCTTACCCAAAGCTCCGTCCACCATGTTCCCATCATATCACCTTACCCAAAGCTCTGTCCTCCATGTTCCCATCATATCACCTTACCCAAAGCTCCGTCCACCATGTTCCCATCATATCAGCTTACCCAAAGCTCCGTCCACCATGTTCCCATCATATCACCTTACCCAAAACTCCGTCTACCATGTTCCCCATCATATCACCTTACCCAAAGCTCTGTCTACCATGTTCCCCTCATATCACCTTACCCAAAGCTCTGTCCACCATGTTCCCCTCATATCACCTTACCCAAAGCTCTGTCCACCATGTTCCCCTCATATCACCTTACCCAAAGCTCTGTCCTCCATGTTCCCATCATATCACCTTACCCAAAGCTCCGTCCACCTTGTTCCCATTATATCACCTTACCCAAAGCTCTGTCCACCATGTTCTCATCATATCCGCTTACCCAAAGCTCTGTCCTCCATGTTCCCATCATATCTGCTTACCCAAAGCTCTGTCCACCATATTCCCATCATATCACCTTACCCAAAGCTCTGTCCACCATATTCCCATCATATCACCTTACCCAAAGCTCTCTCCACCATGTTCCCATCATATCACCTTACCCAAAGCTCTGTCCACCATATTCCCATCATATCACCTTACCCAAAGCTCTGTTCACCATATTCCCATCATATCACCTTACCCAAAGCTCTGTTCACCATGTTCCTCATCATATCGGCCTACCCAAAGCTCTGTCCACCATGTTCCCATCATATCACATTACCCAAAGCTCTGTCCACCATGTTCCCATCATATCACCTTACCCAAAGCTCTGTCCTCCATGTTCCCATCATATCACCTTACCCAAAGCTCTGTCCACCATGTTCCCATCATATCACCTTACCCAAAGCTCTGTCCACCATGTTCCCATCATATCACCTTACCCAAAGCTCTGTCCACCATGTTCCCCATCATATCAGCTTACCCAAAGCTCTGTCCACCATGTTCCCATCATATCAGCTTACCCAAAGCTCTGTCCACCATGTCACCTTACCCAAAGCTCTGTCCACCATGTTCCCATCATATCACCTTACCCAAAGCTCCGTCCTCCATGTTCCCATCATATCAGCTTACCCAAAGCTCCGTCCACCATGTTCCCATCATATCACCTTACCCAAAGCTCTCTCCACCATGTTCCCATCATATCACCTTGCCCAAAGATCCGTCCTCCATGTTCCCATCATATCACCTTACCCAAAGCTCTGTCCTCCATGTTCCCATCATATCAGCTTACCCAAAGCTCCGTCCACCATGTTCCCATCATATCACCTTACCCAAAGCTCTGTCCTCCATGTTTCCATCATATCCGCTTACCCAAAGCTCTGTCCTCCATGTTCCCATCATATCACCTTACCCAAAGCTCCGTCCTCCATGTTCCCATCATATCAGCTTACCCAAAGCTCTGTCCACCATGTTCCCATCATATCAGCTTACCCAAAGCTCTGTCCACCATGTCACCTTACCCAAAGCTCCGTCCTCCATGTTCCCATCATATCAGCTTACCCAAAGCTCTGTCCACCATGTTCCCATCATATCAGCTTACCCAAAGCTCTGTCCACCATGTCACCTTACCCAAAGCTCTGTCCACCATGTTCCCATCATATCCGCTTACCCAAAGCTCTGTCCACCATGTTTCCATCATATCCGCTTACCCAAAGCTCTGTCCTCCATGTTCCCATCATATCACCTTACCCAAAGCTCCGTCCTCCATGTTCCCATCATATCAGCTTACCCAAAGCTCCGTCCACCATGTTCCCATCATATCACCTTACCCAAAGCTCTCTCCACCATGTTCCCATCATATCACCTTGCCCAAAGATCCGTCCTCCATGTTCCCATCATATCACCTTACCCAAAGCTCTGTCCTCCATGTTCCCATCATATCAGCTTACCCAAAGCTCCGTCCACCATGTTCCCATCATATCACCTTACCCAAAGCTCTGTCCTCCATGTTCCCATCATATCACCTTACCCAAAGCTCCGTCCACCATGTTCCCATCATATCAGCTTACCCAAAGCTCCGTCCACCATGTTCCCATCATATCACCTTACCCAAAACTCCGTCTACCATGTTCCCCATCATATCACCTTACCCAAAGCTCTGTCTACCATGTTCCCCTCATATCACCTTACCCAAAGCTCTGTCCACCATGTTCCCCTCATATCACCTTACCCAAAGCTCTGTCCACCATGTTCCCCTCATATCACCTTACCCAAAGCTCTGTCCTCCATGTTCCCATCATATCACCTTACCCAAAGCTCCGTCCACCTTGTTCCCATTATATCACCTTACCCAAAGCTCTGTCCACCATGTTCTCATCATATCCGCTTACCCAAAGCTCTGTCCTCCATGTTCCCATCATATCTGCTTACCCAAAGCTCTGTCCACCATATTCCCATCATATCACCTTACCCAAAGCTCTGTCCACCATATTCCCATCATATCACCTTACCCAAAGCTCTCTCCACCATGTTCCCATCATATCACCTTACCCAAAGCTCTGTCCACCATATTCCCATCATATCACCTTACCCAAAGCTCTGTTCACCATATTCCCATCATATCACCTTACCCAAAGCTCTGTTCACCATGTTCCTCATCATATCGGCCTACCCAAAGCTCTGTCCACCATGTTCCCATCATATCACATTACCCAAAGCTCTGTCCACCATGTTCCCATCATATCACCTTACCCAAAGCTCTGTCCTCCATGTTCCCATCATATCACCTTACCCAAAGCTCTGTCCTCCATGTTTACCATCATATCACCTTATCCAAAGCTCTGTCCACCATGTTCCCATCATATCACCTTACCCAAAGCTCTGTCCACCATGTTCCCCATCAGATCAGCTTACCCAAAGCTCTGTCCACCATGTTCCCATCATATCAGCTTACCCAAAGCTCTGTCCACCATGTCACCTTACCCAAAGCTCTGTCCACCATGTTCCCATCATATCCGCTTACCCAAAGCTCTGTCCACCATGTTCCCATCATATCCGCTTACCCAAAGCTCTGTCCTCCATGTTCCCATCATATCACCTTACCCAAAGCTCTGTCCTCCATGTTCCCATCATATCACCTTACCCAAAGCTCCGTCCACCATGTTCCCATCATATCACCTTACCCAAAGCTCTCTCCACCATGTTCCCATCATATCACCTTGCCCAAAGATCCGTCCACCATGTTCCCATCATATCAGCTTACCCAAAGCTCCGTCCACCATGTTCCCATCATATCACCTTACCCAAAACTCCGTCTACCATGTTCCCCATCATATCACCTTACCCAAAGCTCCGTCCACCATGTTCCCCATCATATCACCTTACCCAAAGCTCTGTCTACCATGTTCCCCTCATATCACCTTTCCCAAAGCTCTGTCCACCATGTTCCCCTCATATCACCTTTCCCAAAGCTCTGTCCACCATGTTCCCCTCATATCACCTTTCCCAAAGCTCTGTCCACCATGTTCCCCTCATATCACCTTTCCCAAAGCTCTGTCCACCATGTTCCCCTCATATCACCTTACCCAAAGCTCTGTCCACCATGTTCCCCTCATATCACCTTACCCAAAGCTCTGTCCTCCATGTTCCCATCATATCACCTTACCCAAAGCTCCGTCCACCTTGTTCCCATCATATCACCTTACCCAAAGCTCTGTCCTCCATGTTCCCATCATATCACCTTACCCAAAGCTCTGTCCTCCATGTTCCCCTCATATCACCTTACCCAAAGCTCTGTCCTCCATGTTCCCATCATATCACCTTACCCAAAGCTCTGTCCTCCATGTTCCCATCATATCAGCTTACCCAAAGCTCTGTCCACCATATTCCCATCATATCACCTTACCCAAAGCTCTGTCCACCATGTTCCCCATCATATCACCTTACCCAAAGCTCTGTCCACCATGTTCCCATCATATCAGCTTACCCAAATCTCTGGCCACCATGTTCCCATCATATCAGCTTACCCATAGCTCTGTCCACCATCTTCCCATCATATCACCTTACCCAAAGCTCTGTCCACCATGTTCCCATCATATCGGCCTACCCAAAGCTCTGTCCACCATGTTCCCATCATATCAGCTTACCCAAAGCTCTGTCCACCATGTTCCCATCATATCAGCTTACCCAAAGCTCTGTCCACCATGTTCCCATCATATCAGCTTACCCAAAGCTCCGTCCACCATCTTCCCATCATATCACCTTACCCAAAGCTCCGTGCACCATGTTCCCATCATATCAGCTTACCTAAAGCTCCGTCCACCATGTTCCCATCATATCAGCTTACCCAAAGCTCTGTCCACCATGTTCCCCATCATATCACCTTACCCAAAGCTCTGTCCACCATGTTCCCCATCATATCACCTTACCCAAAGCTCTGTCCACCATGTTCCCCATCATATCACCTTACCCAAAGCTCTGTCCACCATGTTCCCCATCATATCACCTTACCCAAAGCTCTGTCCACCATGTTCCCATCATATCACCTTACCCAAAGCTCTGTCCACCATGTTCCCATCATATCACCTTACCCAAAGCTCTGTCCACCATGTTCCCCATCATATCAGCTTACCCAAAGCTCTGTCCACCATGTTCCCCATCATATCAGCTTACCCAAAGCTCTGTCCTCCATGTTCCCCATCATATCACCTTACCCAAAGCTCTGTCCACCATGTTCCCCTCATATCACCTTACCCAAAGCTCTGTCCACCATGTTCCCATCATATCACCTTACCCAAAGCTCTGTCCACCATGTTCCCCATCATATCAGCTTACCCAAAGCTCTGTCCACCATGTTCCCCTCATATCACCTTACCCAAAGCTCTGTCCACCATGTTCCTCATCATATCGGCTTACCCAAAGCTCTGTCCACCATGTTCCCATCATATCAGCTTACCCAAAGCTCCGTCCACCATGTTCCCATCATATCACCTTACCCAAAGCTCTATCCGCCATGTTCCCTATCATATCACCTTACCCAAAGCTCTGTCCTCCATGTTCCCATCATATCAGCTTACCCAAAGCTCTGTCCACCATATTCCCATCATATCACCTTACCCAAAGCTCTGTCCATCATGTTCCCCTCATATCACCTTACCCAAAGCTCTGTCCACCATGTTCCCCATCATATCACCTTACCCAAAGCTCTGTCCACCATGTTCCCCATCATATCACTTTACCCAAAGCTCTGTCCACCATGTTCCCATCATATCACCTTACCCAAAGCTCTGTCCACCATGTTCCCCATCATATCACCTTACCCAAAGCTCTGTCCACCATGTTCCCCATCATATCACCTTACCCAAAGCTCTGTCCACCATGTTCCCCTCATATCACCTTACCCAAAGCTCTGTCCACCATGTTCCCATCATATCACCTTACCCAAAGCTCTGTCCACCATGTTCCCATCATATCACCTTACCCAAAGCTCTGTCCATCATGTTCCCCTCATATCACCTTACCCAAAGCTCTGTCCACCATGTTCCCCATCATATCACCTTACCCAAAGCTCTGTCCACCATGTTCCCCTCATATCACCTTACCCAAAGCTCTGTCCACCATGTTCCCATCATATCACCTTACCCAAAGCTCTGTCCACCATGTTCCCCATCATATCACCTTACCCAAAGCTCTGTCCACCATGTTCCCATCATATCACCTTACCCAAAGCTCTGTCCACCATGTTCCCATCATATCACCTTACCCACAGCTCTTTCCACCATGTTCCCCATCATATCACCTTACCCAAAGCTCTGTCCACCATGTTCCCCGTAAGACTCCACCTTCCCATTGCGGCCTTTCTCATCATGTTCTCTTTAACTTGGCAGTGGATCTGGTCACCGGCTCTCCTATCGGCACAGTCACCCATGACACCAAGATAGACTGGCTGGAGCTGAATGAGACTGGCCAGAAGTTGCTCTTCCGAGACAAGAAGCTCCGGGTGAGGGAACTGAGCCTGTCCTCTGGTGATTCTCTACCTTATTGTGATGTGCTTGTTATCCTGTGTGTCCTCATATCTTATATTTCTTCTCCTATGATCCTGTGTATCAAATATAGTTCGCTCTGATATGAACTCTACTCCTCATGTGTGTCCTCTCACTTACTATCCTGATCTGTCTTGTGCAAATCAGCAATGTTCTGCTCTCCTTTCCTTCTTATATAGATTCTTCTGATGTGTACTGTGCTCCTCCCCATTCCCGATCTTCATCAGACTGTCCTTCTCATATGGACTCTGCTGATGTGTACTGCGATTCTGACTCTCTAGTGGTCTTCACCACTCTTGTTCTTCTCACCAGACTGTCCAGATGTCTACTTTTGTCTTCAGCATTCTAGCTCTTCTCTTGTGACCCTCCAGATGTGTACTTTGGTCTTTACCATACTTGTTCTTCTCTTCGGACTCTCTAAATGTGTATTGTGGTCTTCACCATACTTGTTCTTCTCTTTGGACTCTTTAGATGTGTACGTTTTTGGTCTTCACCATTCTAGTTCTTCTCTTCTGACTGTCTAGATGTGTACGTTGGTCTTCACCATTCTAGTTCTTCTCTTCTGACTCTCTAGATGTGTACATTGGTCTTCCCCATTCTTTTTCTTCTCTTCTGACTCTAGATATTTAATTTGGTCTTCACCATTCTTATTAGTCATGGCTGACTCTCTAGATGTGTACGTTGGTCTTCACCATTCTTGTTGTTCTCTTCTGACTCTCTAGATGTGTACTTTGGTCTTCACCATTCTAGTTCTTCTCATCTAACTCTCTAGATGTGTATTGTGGTCTTCACCATTCTAGTTCTTCTCTTATGACTCTCTAGATGTGTACTTTGGTCTTCACCATTCTTGTTCTTCTCTTCTGACTCTCTAGATGTGTACTTTGGTCTTCACCATTCTTGTTCTTCTCTTCTGACTCTCTAGATGTGTAGCATTCTTGTTCTTCTCATCTAACTTTCTAGATGTGTACTGTGATCTTCACCATTCTTTGTCTTCTCTTCTGACTCTCTAGATATTTAATTTGGTCTTCACCATTCTTGTTCGTCATGGCTGACTCTCTAGATGTGTACGTTGGTCTTCACCATTCTAGTTCTTCTCTTCGGACTCTCTAGATGTTTATTGTGGTCTTCCACATTCTAGTTCTTCTCTTCTGATTCTCTAGATGTGTACTTTGGTCTTTACCATACTTGTTCTTCTCTACTGACTCTTTAGTTGTGTACTTTGGTCTTCACCACGCTTGTTCTTCTCTTCTGACTGTCTAGATGTGAACGTTGGTCTTCACCATTCTAGTTCTTCTCCTCTAACTCTCTAGATGTGTATTGTGGTGTTCACCATTCTAGTTCTTCTCTACTGACTCTTTAGTTGTGTACTTTGGTCTTCACCACGCTTGTTCTTCTCTTCTGACTGTCTAGATGTGAACGTTGGTCTTCACCATTCTAGTTCTTCTCCTCTAACTCTCTAGATGTGTATTGTGGTGTTCACCATTCTAGTTCTTCTCTACTGACTCTTTAGTTGTGTACGTTGGTCTTCACCTTTCTAGTTCTTCTCTACTGACTCTTTAGTTGTGTACTTTGGTCTTCACCACACTTGTTCTTCTCTTCTGACTCTCTAGATGTGAACGTTGGTCTTCACCATTCTAGTTCTTCTTTTCTGACTCTCTAGATGTGTACTTTGGTCTTCACCATTCTTGTTCTTCTCCTCTAACTCTCTAGATGTGTATTGTGGTCTTCACCATTCTAGTTCTTCTCTTCTGACTGTCTAGATGTGTACGTTGGTCTTCACCATTCTAGTTCTTCTCTTCTGACTGTCTAGATGTGTACTTTCGTCTTCCCCATTCTTTTTCTTCTCTTCTGACTCTCTAGATATTTAATTTGGTCTTCACCATTCTTATTAGTCATGGCTGACTCTCTAGATGTGTACGTTGGTCTTCACCATTCTTGTTGTTCTCTTATGACTCTCTAGATGTATACTTTGGTCTTCACCATTCTAGTTCTTCTCATCTAACTCTCTAGATGTGTATTGTGGTCTTCACCATTCTAGTTCTTCTCTTATGACTCTCTAGATGTGTACGTTGGTCTTCACCATTCTTGTTCTTCTCTTCTGACTCTCTAGATGTGTACTTTGGTCTTCACCATTCTAGTTCTTCTCCTCTAACTCTCTAGATGTGTATTGTGGTCTTCACCATTCTAGTTCTTCTCTTATGACTCTCTAGATGTGTACGTTGGTCTTCACCATTCTTGTTCTTCTCTTCTGACTCTCTAGATGTGTACTTTGGTCTTCACCATTCTTGTTCTTCTCTTCTGACTCTCTAGATGTGTAGCATTCTTGTTCTTCTCATCTAACTTTCTAGATGTGTACTGTGATCTTCACCATTCTTTGTCTTCTCTTCTGACTCTCTAGATATTTAATTTGGTCTTCACCATTCTTGTTCGTCATGGCTGACTCTCTAGATGTGTACGTTGGTCTTCACCATTCTAGTTCTTCTCTTCGGACTCTCTAGATGTTTATTGTGGTCTTCCACATTCTAGTTCTTCTCTTTTGACTCTCTAGATGTGCACGTTGGTTTTCACCATTCTAGTTCTTCTCTTCTGATTCTCTAGATGTGTACTTTGGTCTTTACCATACTTGTTCTTCTCTTCTGACTGTCTTGATGTGAACGTTGGTCTTCACCATTCTAGTTCTTCTCCTCTAACTCTCTAGATGTGTATTGTGGTCTTCACCATTCTAGTTCTTCTCTACTGACTCTTTAGTTGTGTACTTTGGTCTTTACCACGCTTGTTCTTCTCTTCTGACTGTCTAGATGTGAACGTTAGTCTTCACCATTCTAGTTCTTCTCCTCTAACTCTCTAGATGTGTATTGTGGTCTTCACCATTCTAGTTCTTCTCTACTGACTCTTTAGTTGTGTACTTTGGTCTTCACCACGCTTGTTCTTCTCTTCTGACTGTCTAGATGTGAACGTTGGTCTTCACCATTCTAGTTCTTCCTTTCTGACTCTCTAGATGTGTACTTTGGTCTTCACCATTCTTGTTCTTCTCCTCTAACTCTCTAGATGTGTATTGTGGTCTTCACCATTCTAGTTATTCTCTTCTGACTGTCTAGATTTGTACATTGGTCTTCACCATTCTTGTTCTTCTCTTCTGACTGTCTAGATGTGTACTTTCGTCTTCACCATTCTTGTTGTTCTCTTCTGACTGTCTAGATGTGTACATTGGTCTTCACCATTCTTGTTCTTCTCTTCTGACTGTCTAGATGTGTACTTTCGTCTTCACCATTCTAGTTCTTCTCTTCGGACTCTCTAGATGTTTATTGTGGTCTTCCACATTCTAGTTCTTCTCTTTTTACTCTCTAGATGTGTACGTTGGTTTTCACCATTCTAGTTCTTCTCTTCTGATTCTCTAGATGTGTACTTTGGTCTTTACCATACTTGTTCTTCTCTACTGACTCTTTAGTTGTGTACTTTGGTCTTCACCA
The DNA here is from genome assembly GCF_040937935.1 of Hyperolius riggenbachi. NCBI lineage: Eukaryota > Metazoa > Chordata > Amphibia > Anura > Hyperoliidae > Hyperolius > Hyperolius riggenbachi. The sequence goes on along the minus strand of NC_090649.1, from coordinate 1,901,470 downwards.
CGCTTGTTCTTCTCTTCTGACTGTCTAGATGTGAACGTTGGTCTTCACCATTCTAGTTCTTCTCCTCTAACTCTCTAGATGTGTATTGTGGTCTTCACCATTCTAGTTCTTCTCTACTGACTCTTTAGTTGTGTACTTTGGTCTTCACCACGCTTGTTCTTCTCTTCTGACTGTCTAGATGTGAACGTTAGTCTTCACCATTCTAGTTCTTCTCCTCTAACTCTCTAGATGTGTATTGTGGTCTTCACCATTCTAGTTCTTCTCTACTGACTCTTTAGTTGTGTACTTTGGTCTTCACCACGCTTGTTCTTCTCTTCTGACTGTCTAGATGTGAACGTTGGTCTTCACCATTCTAGTTCTTCCTTTCTGACTCTCTAGATGTTTACTTTGGTCTTCACCATTCTTGTTCTTCTCCTCTAACACTCTAGATGTGTATTGTGGTCTTCACCATTCTAGTTATTCTCTTCTGACTGTCTAGATGTGTACATTGATCTTCACCATTCTTGTTCTTCTCTTCTGACTGTCTAGATGTGTACTTTCGTCTTCACCATTCTTGTTCTTCTCTTCTGACTGTCTAGATGTGTACTTTCGTCTTCACCATTCTTGTTGTTCTCTTCTGACTCTCTAGATGTGCACATTGGTCTTCACCATTCTTGTTCTTCTCTTCTGACTGTCTAGATGTGAACGTTGGTCTTCACCATTCTAGTTCTTCTCCTCTAACTCTCTAGATGTGTATTGTGGTCTTCACCATTCTAGTTCTTCTCTTATGACTCTCTAGATGTGTACGTTGGTCTTCACCATTCTTGTTCTTCTCTTCTGACTCTCTAGATGTGTACTTTGGTCTTCACCATTCTTGTTCTTCTCTTCTGACTCTCTAGATGTGTAGCATTCTTGTTCTTCTCATCTAACTTTCTAGATGTGTACTGTGATCTTCACCATTCTTTGTCTTCTCTTCTGACTCTCTAGATATTTAATTTGGTCTTCACCATTCTTGTTCGTCATGGCTGACTCTCTAGATGTGTACGTTGGTCTTCACCATTCTAGTTCTTCTCTTCGGACTCTCTAGATGTTTATTGTGGTCTTCCACATTCTAGTTCTTCTCTTTTGACTCTCTAGATGTGCACGTTGGTTTTCACCATTCTAGTTCTTCTCTTCTGATTCTCTAGATGTGTACTTTGGTCTTTACCATACTTGTTCTTCTCTTCTGACTGTCTTGATGTGAACGTTGGTCTTCACCATTCTAGTTCTTCTCCTCTAACTCTCTAGATGTGTATTGTGGTCTTCACCATTGTAGTTCTTCTCTACTGACTCTTTAGTTGTGTACTTTGGTCTTCACCACGCTTGTTCTTCTCTTCTGACTGTCTAGATGTGAACGTTGGTCTTCACCATTCTAGTTCTTCTCCTCTAACTCTCTAGATGTGTATTGTGGTCTTCACCATACTTGTTCTTCTCTACTGACTCTTTAGTTGTGTACTTTGGTCTTCACCACGCTTGTTCTTCTCTTCTGACTGTCTAGATGTGAACGTTGGTCTTCACCATTCTAGTTCTTCTCCTCTAACTCTCTAGATGTGTATTGTGGTCTTCACCATTCTAGTTCTTCTCTACTGACTCTTTAGTTGTGTACTTTGGTCTTCACCACGCTTGTTCTTCTCTTCTGACTGTCTAGATGTGAACGTTAGTCTTCACCATTCTAGTTCTTCTCCTCTAACTCTCTAGATGTGTATTGTGGTCTTCACCATTCTAGTTCTTCTCTACTGACTCTTTAGTTGTGTACTTTGGTCTTCACCACGCTTGTTCTTCTCTTCTGACTGTCTAGATGTGAACGTTGGTCTTCACCATTCTAGTTCTTCCTTTCTGACTCTCTAGATGTGTACTTTGGTCTTCACCATTCTTGTTCTTCTCCTCTAACACTCTAGATGTGTATTGTGGTCTTCACCATTCTAGTTATTCTCTTCTGACTGTCTAGATGTGTACATTGATCTTCACCATTCTTGTTCTTCTCTTCTGACTGTCTAGATGTGTACTTTCGTCTTCACCATTCTTGTTCTTCTCTTCTGACTGTCTAGATGTGTACTTTCGTCTTCACCATTCTTGTTGTTCTCTTCTGACTCTCTAGATGTGCACATTGGTCTTCACCATTCTTGTTCTTCTCTTCTGACTGTCTAGATGTGAACGTTGGTCTTCACCATTCTAGTTCTTCTCCTCTAACTCTCTAGATGTGTATTGTGGTCTTCACCATTCTAGTTCTTCTCTTATGACTCTCTAGATGTGTACGTTGGTCTTCACCATTCTTGTTCTTCTCTTCTGACTCTCTAGATGTGTACTTTGGTCTTCACCATTCTTGTTCTTCTCTTCTGACTCTCTAGATGTGTAGCATTCTTGTTCTTCTCATCTAACTTTCTAGATGTGTACTGTGATCTTCACCATTCTTTGTCTTCTCTTCTGACTCTCTAGATATTTAATTTGGTCTTCACCATTCTTGTTCGTCATGGCTGACTCTCTAGATGTGTACGTTGGTCTTCACCATTCTAGTTCTTCTCTTCGGACTCTCTAGATGTTTATTGTGGTCTTTCACATTCTAGTTCTTCTCTTTTGACTCTCTAGATGTGCACGTTGGTTTTCACCATTCTAGTTCTTCTCTTCTGATTCTCTAGATGTGTACTTTGGTCTTTACCATACTTGTTCTTCTCTTCTGACTGTCTTGATGTGAACGTTGGTCTTCACCATTCTAGTTCTTCTCCTCTAACTCTCTAGATGTGTATTGTGGTCTTCACCATTCTAGTTCTTCTCTACTGACTCTTTAGTTGTGTACTTTGGTCTTCACCACGCTTGTTCTTCTCTTCTGACTGTCTAGATGTGAACGTTGGTCTTCACCATTCTAATTCTTCTCCTCTAACTCTCTAGATGTGTATTGTGGTCTTCACCATTCTAGTTCTTCTCTACTGACTCTTTAGTTGTGTACTTTGGTCTTCACCACGCTTGTTCTTCTCTTCTGACTGTCTAGATGTGAACGTTGGTCTTCACCATTCTAGTTCTTCCTTTCTGACTCTCTAGATGTGTACTTTGGTCTTCACCATTCTTGTTCTTCTCCTCTAACTCTCTAGATGTGTATTGTGGTCTTCACCATTCTAGTTATTCTCTTCTGACTGTCTAGATGTGTACATTGGTCTTCACCATTCTTGTTCTTCTCTTCTGACTGTCTAGATGTGTACTTTCGTCTTCACCATTCTAGTTCTTCTCTTCGGACTCTCTAGATGTTTATTGTGGTCTTCCACATTCTAGTTCTTCTCTTTTTACTCTCTAGATGTGTACGTTGGTTTTCACCATTCTAGTTCTTCTCTTCTGATTCTCTAGATGTGTACTTTGGTCTTTACCATACTTGTTCTTCTCTACTGACTCTTTAGTTGTGTACTTTGGTCTTCACCACGCTTGTTCTTCTCTTCTGACTGTCTAGATGTGAACGTTGGTCTTCACCATTCTAGTTCTTCTCCTCTAACTCTCTAGATGTGTATTGTGGTCTTCACCATACTTGTTCTTCTCTACTGACTCTTTAGTTGTGTACTTTGGTCTTCACCACGCTTGTTCTTCTCTTCTGACTGTCTAGATGTGAACGTTGGTCTTCACCATTCTAGTTCTTCTCCTCTAACTCTCTAGATGTGTATTGTGGTCTTCACCATTCTAGTTCTTCTCTACTGACTCTTTAGTTGTGTACTTTCGTCTTCACCACGCTTGTTCTTCTCTTCTGACTGTCTAGATGTGAACGTTAGTCTTCACCATTCTAGTTCTTCTCCTCTAACTCTCTAGATGTGTATTGTGGTCTTCACCATTCTAGTTCTTCTCTACTGACTCTTTAGTTGTGTACTTTGGTCTTCACCACACTTGTTCTTCTCTTCTGACTGTCTAGATGTGAACGTTGGTCTTCACCATTCTAGTTCTTCCTTTCTGACTCTCTAGATGTGTACTTTGGTCTTCACCATTCTTGTTCTTCTCCTCTAACACTCTAGATGTGTATTGTGGTCTTCACCATTCTAGTTATTCTCTTCTGACTGTCTAGATGTGTACATTGGTCTTCACCATTCTTGTTCTTCTCTTCTGACTGTCTAGATGTGTACTTTCGTCTTCACCATTCTTGTTCTTCTCTTCTGACTGTCTAGATGTGTACTTTCGTCTTCACCATTCTTGTTGTTCTCTTCTGACTCTCTAGATGTGCACATTGGTCTTCACCATTCTTGTTCTTCTCTTCTGACTCTCTAGATGTGTACTTTGGTCTTCACCATTCTTGTTCTTCTCTTCTGACTCTGTAGATGTGTACTTTGGTCTTCATCATTCTTGTTCTTCTCTTCTGACTCTCTAGATGTGTACTTTGGTCTTCATCATTCTTGTTCTTCTCTTCTGACTCTCTAGATGTGTATGTTGGTTTCCACCATTCTAGTTCTTCTCTTATGACTCTCTAGATGTGTACGTTGGTTTCCACCATTCTAGTTCTTCTCTTATGACTCTCTAGATGTGTACTTTGGTCTTCATCATTCTAGTTCTTCTCTTCTGACTCTCTAGATGTGTACTTTGGTCTTCACCATTCTTGTTCTTCTCTTCTGACTCTCTAGATGTGTACATTGGTCTTCACCATTCATGTTCTTCTCTTCTGACTCTCTAGATGTGTACTTTGGTCTTCACCATTCTTGTTCTTCTCTTCTGACTCTCTAGATGTGTACATTGGTCTTCACCATTCTTGTTCTTCTCTTCTGACTCTCTAGATGTGTACTTTGGTCTTCACCATTCTTGTTCTTCTCTTCTGACTCTCTAGATGTGTACATTGGTCTTCACCATTCTTGTTCTTCTCTTCTGACTCTCTAGATGTGTACTTTGGTCTTCATCATTCTTGTTCTTCTCTTCTGACTCTCTAGATGTGTACTTTGGTCTTCATCATTCTAGTTGTTCTCTTCTGACTCTCTAGATGTGTACTTTCGTCTTCACCATTCTTGTTCTTCTCTTCTGACTCTCTAGATGTGTACTTTGGTCTTCACCATTCTTGATCTTCTCTTCTGACTCTCTAGATGTGTACTTTGGTCTTCACCATTCTTGTTCTTCTCTTCTGACTCTCTAGATGTGTACTTTGGTCTTCACCATTCTTGTTCTTCTCTTCTGACTCTCTAGATGTGTACATTGGTCTTCACCATTCTTGTTCTTCTCTTCTGACTCTCTAGATGTGTACTTTGGTCTTCATCATTCTTGTTCTTCTCTTCTGACTCTCTAGATGTGTACTTTGGTCTTCATCATTCTAGTTGTTCTCTTCTGACTCTCTAGATGTGTACTTTGGTCTTCACCATTCTTGTTCTTCTCTTATGACTCTCTAGATGTGTACTTTGGTCTTCATCATTCTAGTTCTTCTCTTCTGACTCTCTAGATGTGTACTTTGGTCTTCACCATTCTTGTTCTTCTCTTCTGACTCTCTAGATGTGTACATTGGTCTTCACCATTCTTGTTCTTCTCTTCTGACTCTCTAGATGTGTACTTTGGTCTTCACCATTCTTGTTCTTCTCTTCTGACTCTCTAGATGTGTACATTGGTCTTCACCATTCTTGTTCTTCTCTTCTGACTCTCTAGATGTGTACTTTGGTCTTCACCATTCTTGTTCTTCTCTTCTGACTCTCTAGATGTGTACATTGGTCTTCACCATTCTTGTTCTTCTCTTCTGACTCTCTAGATGTGTACTTTGGTCTTCATCATTCTTGTTCTTCTCTTCTGACTCTCTAGATGTGTACTTTGGTCTTCATCATTCTAGTTGTTCTCTTCTGACTCTCTAGATGTGTACTTTCGTCTTCACCATTCTTGTTCTTCTCTTCTGACTCTCTAGATGTGTACTTTGGTCTTCACCATTCTTGATCTTCTCTTCTGACTCTCTAGATGTGTACTTTGGTCTTCACCATTCTTGTTCTTCTCTTCTGACTCTCTAGATGTGTACTTTGGTCTTCACCATTCTTGTTCTTCTCTTCTGACTCTCTAGATGTGTACATTGGTCTTCACCATTCTTGTTCTTCTCTTCTGACTCTCTAGATGTGTACTTTAGTCTTCATCATTCTTGTTCTTCTCTTCTGACTCTCTAGATGTGTACTTTGGTCTTCATCATTCTAGTTGTTCTCTTCTGACTCTCTAGATGTGTACTTTGGTCTTCACCATTCTTGTTCTTCTCTTCTGACTCTCTAGATGTGTACTTTGGTCTTCACCATTCTTGATCTTCTCTTCTGACTCTCTAGATGTGTATTTTGGTCTTCACCATTCTTGTTCTTCTCTTCTGACTCTCTAGATGTGTACTTTGGTCTTCACCATTCTTGTTCTTCTCTTCTGACTCTCTAGATGTGTACTTTGGTCTTCACCATTCTTGTTCTTCTCTTCTGACTCTCTAGATGTGTACATTGGTCTTCACCATTCTTGTTCTTCTCTTCTGACTCTCTAGATGTGTACTTTGGTCTTCACCATTCTTGTTCTTCTCTTCTGACTCTCTAGATGTGTACTTTGGTCTTCACCATTCTTGTTCTTCTCTTCTGACTCTCTAGATGTGTACTTTGGTCTTCATCATTCTAGTTCTTCTCTTCTGACTCTCTAGATGTGTACGTTGGTTTCCACCATTCTAGTTCTTCTCTTATGACTCTCTAGATGTGTACGTTGGTTTCCACCATTCTAGTTCTTCTCTTATGACTCTCTAGATGTGTACGTTGGTTTCCACCATTCTAGTTCTTCTCTTATGACTCTCTAGATGTGTACTTTGGTCTTCATCATTCTAGTTCTTCTCTTATGACTCTCTAGATGTGTACGTTGGTTTCCACCATTCTAGTTCTTCTCTTATGACTCTCTAGATGTGTACTTTGGTCTTCATCATTCTAGTTCTTCTCTTATGACTCTCTAGATGTGTACGTTGGTTTCCACCATTCTAGTTCTTCTCTTATGACTCTCTAGATGTGTACGTTGGTTTCCACCATTCTAGTTCTTCTCTTATGACTCTCTAGATGTGTACTTTGGTCTTCATCATTCTAGTTCTTCTCTTATGACTCTCTAGATGTGTACGTTGGTTTCCACCATTCTAGTTCTTCTCTTATGACTCTCTAGATGTGTACGTTGGTTTCCACCATTCTAGTTCTTCTCTTATGACTCTCTAGATGTGTATTGTGGTCTTCACCATTCTAGTTCTTCTCTTATGACTTACTAGATGTGTACGTTGGTTTCCACCATTCTAGTTCTTCTCTTATGACTCTCTAGATGTGTACTTTGGTCTTGTGTTCTACCTGCTGGAACACTTCTTGCTTCCAGACTGTTCCTCCTCCCCCTTCCATGGAGCAGAATGGGCTATTTGGCTTTCACCGAGCTTCTAATCTTTATGACTATTATTTCTTTATCTTTAGTGTGAAATGATCACCAATGCTTGCTCTAAGTTACAATACTTCAAGGACCACTGTTGCAAAAAATTGTAAACTTTAAAATACATGTAAATATATATAAATAAGAAGTATGTTTCTTCCAAAGTAAAATGAGCCATCAATTACTTTTCTCCTATATTGCGGACAGTAGGTAGAAATCTGGCAGAACCGACAGGTTTTGAACTAGTCCATCTTTTCATGGGGTTTTCTCAGGAAGGCTTTTATTTTTTTTATAAAGGCATTCCCTGACTTAAGCCTATTTAAAAACGTGCTCTAGGTCTCTTCACACCTCCGTCGTCCATCTCACGCACACCTGTCCGCCCGCCCCCCTGGCCCCGTCCTCCTCCCGTCCCAACGGCTACCCATGCGCAGCAGCCAAAACCCATGGACACAGGGACAAGAGGATGATGCTGGGACAATTAAGGTCAGTGTGTTCACTACTCCACCATAAGAAAGAGACTGGGCAAAAACTGCCTGCATGGCAGATATCCAAGGCGCAAACCACTTTTACAACAATTACAGCACCCTGATACTGCGCTCATATGCTGAGTCAGGTGTTAAGTGGGTCACCTCTAACATTTTATAAAAGATAATGAATCAAACATTCATCAAACATTCATATTACAGGTGCTAAATTCTAAGTAAAACACATTGGCAGGTAGTAACCACATGTATAATGTCCTTGCTCATATAATGGTTATCATGTGTGAGCGCTCTTCCTAGATGCGTGCAGCCATAAAAAATAGAGTTCTTCAGTGAAATGGTTAAGCGCTCTTCTCTGCCTGTTCCTTCTTAAACACAGCGAATATGTCATATAATGAAAAAGCCCCCCCTTCGGGGAAAGACTCACCAGACTTCTAGGCCTCCAAGGCCAATGCTCGCATTCGGGGTATTGGCCACCCCGCAGCCTCTCTGGCAGTCCTCTCTCGGCTATTCCCAGTCTGTGTAAGCAAAAAACGAATTCCACATCGCATAAAAGCGTACCAGTTTATTTAAAAAATGGTTAAAAACAGATCAGTGGTGTATAACCACTCATTGGGTCAAAAAAACTTCATCAAGAAAATGAAACACAGCCAGCCCCTTGTTTGACAAGCTACCTGATTCCAGGTACAGGGGTATGCAGAGATGAGATGCACTAAGCTGGTGACAAGGCGCACGCCTCTGTCATCTAGCGTCCCTCTCCGCAATATCTTACTGGCTAGTGCTCTAAAAGATACCGAGCCTACTGGACCAGAACTCACTTTAAGGATGCGGACCGGAATGGTTACATCCCAGTGGGAAGCTGCCACCATCCCCAGTGGCTTAGGGCCGTACCTAGGAGTCAGTTCCTGCGGATTCGAAGGAACTGCTCCACGGTACAAGAATACCACCAACAATCCAGCAGGCTGGTTCAGCGATTTCTGGATAAGGGGTATAGGAAGGGTGAAATAGAGACAACCAGAAGAGAGGTGGCGGAAATAGAACGGGCAAGCACCTTTATTAAAAGATCGCAGAACAGAGATGGAATGGATTTTGGTTTCCTTACAGATTTCAATAAACAGTTTAGAAAAGTAGAGGGTGTGATCAACAAGAACTGGGGTATATTGAAGCAGGACCCCACTCTGAAAAAAGTGATCCCTGATAGACCAAAATTCTTATACCGTAAGGCCCCAAATTTGAAGAATCACTTGGCCCCGAGCTGTGTCAACACCCCGGGTAGGCCCCTTAACCCCTGGCAGGAGGATGGGTTCTATCCTTGCAGAAGCTGTAGAGCCTGTGAGGAAGGACTAACATCTAGATGTAAAGAGGTGCAATCCTCTAGTACTGGAAGGACCTACAAAATTAAAGGGTTCATCACGTGTCGAACAAAGTATGCTGTATACCTAATCACTTGTGGATGTGGTCAGCAATATGTAGGGCGCACCACCAGGGCCCTACATAAAAGATGGGGTGAACACATATGTAATTCTGCTAAGGGCTTTTTGAAACACAACTTGTCCAAACACGTGGGTGAAAAACACAACTGTGATATCAAAACCCTAAAAATATGTGGGATTGAAAAACTAGTCCCTAACTGGAGGGGGTGTAATCGAGAAAGGAGGATATCTCAGCTAGAAACTGAATGGATACATAAAATGAACACGTTGGTTCCTGTGGGTCATAATGTAGATATAGATTTAAATTGTTTTATAGCGAATGGGTAGCTTCAGTTAGCTGGGGAGGACTGCTATTAGGATGGGTGGTGGGGGGGAGGGTGGGGGGTATGGGGGGAAATGGGAATCACCTAAAGGAATGGAGAATGGGGTTATATAACACTTATGATAATAAGAGTGACATGTGAAAAGGGCATGGAGCCTATGAGTATGCTAGTGCACGCGAAACATGACATCATGCTAAGGGTATGCAGGGGTTGCTGTATAATATCATGTAAAGGGCATGCAGGGGTTGCTGTATAATATCATGTAAAGGGTATGCAGGGGTTGCTGTATAATATCATGTAAAGGGTATGCAGGGGTTGCTGTATAATATCATGTAAATGGTATGCAGGGGTTGCTGTATAATATCATGTAAAGGGTATGCAGGGGTTGCTGTATCATGTAAAGGGTATGCAGGGGTTGCTGTATCATGTAAAGGGTATGCAGGGGTTGCTGTATAATATCATGTAAATGGTATGCAGGGGTTGCTGTATAATATCATGTAAAGGGTATGCAGGGGTTGCTGTATCATGTAAAGGGTATGCAGGGGTTGCTGTATAATATCATGTAAAGGGTATGCAGGGGTTGCTGTATAATATCATGTAAAGGGTATGCAGGGGTTGCTGTATAATATCATGTAAAGGGTATGCAGGGGTTGCTGTATCATGTAAAGGGTATGCAGGGGTTGCTGTATCATGTAAAGGGTATGCAGGGGTTGCTGTATAATATCATGTAAAGGGTATGCAGGGGTTGCTGTATAATATCATGTAAAGGGTATGCAGGGGTTGCTGTATCATGTAAAGGGTATGCAGGGGTTGCTGTATCATGTAAAGGGTATGCAGGGGTTGCTGTATAATATCATGTAAAGGGTATGCAGGGGTTGCTGTATCATGTAAAGGGTATGCAGGGGTTGCTGTATAATATCATGTAAAGGGTATGCAGGGGTTGCTGTATAATATCATGTAAAGGGTATGCAGGGGTTGCTGTATCATGTAAAGGGTATGCAGGGGTTGCTGTATAATATCATGTAAAGGGCATGCAGGGGTTGCTGTATAATATCATGTAAAGGGTATGCAGGGGTTGCTGTATCATGTAAAGGGTATGCAGGGGTTGCTGTATCATGTAAAGGGTATGCAGGGGTTGCTGTATCATGTAAAGGGTATGCAGGGGTTGCTGTATCATGTAAAGGGTATGCAGGGGTTGCTGTATCATGTAAAGGGTATGCAGGGGTTGCTGTATCATGTAAAGGGTATGCAGGGGTTGCTGTATAATATCATGTAAAGGGTATGCAGGGGTTGCTGTATCATGTAAAGGGTATGCAGGGGTTGCTGTATCATGTAAAGGGTATGCAGGGGTTGCTGTATCATGTAAAGGGTATGCAGGGGTTGCTGTATAATATCATGAAAAGGGTATGCAGGGGTTGCTGTATCATGTAAAGGGTATGCAGGGGTTGCTGTATCATGTAAAGGGTATGCAGGGGTTGCTGTATAATATCATGTAAAGGGTATGCAGGGGTTGCTGTATCATGTAAAGGGTATGCAGGGGTTGCTGTATAATATCATGTAAAGGGTATGCAGGGGTTGCTGTATAATATCATGTAAAGGGTATGCAGGGGTTGCTGTATCATGTAAAGGGTATGCAGGGGTTGCTGTATAATATCATGTAAAGGGCATGCAGGGGTTGCTGTATAATATCATGTAAAGGGTATGCAGGGGTTGCTGTATCATGTAAAGGGTATGCAGGGGTTGCTGTATCATGTAAAGGGTATGCAGGGGTTGCTGTATCATGTAAAGGGTATGCAGGGGTTGCTGTATCATGTAAAGGGTATGCAGGGGTTGCTGTATAATATCATGTAAAGGGTATGCAGGGGTTGCTGTATAATATCATGTAAAGGGTATGCAGGGGTTGCTGTATCATGTAAAGGGTATGCAGGGGTTGCTGTATCATGTAAAGGGTATGCAGGGGTTGCTGTATAATATCATGTAAAGGGTATGCAGGGGTTGCTGTATCATGTAAAGGGTATGCAGGGGTTGCTGTATCATGTAAAGGGTATGCAGGGGTTGCTGTATAATATCATGTAAAGGGTATGCAGGGGTTGCTGTATCATGTAAAGGGTATGCAGGGGTTGCTGTATAATATCATGTAAAGGGTATGCAGGGGTTGCTGTATAATATCATGTAAAGGGTATGCAGGGGTTGCTGTATCATGTAAAGGGTATGCAGGGGTTGCTGTATAATATCATGTAAAGGGCATGCAGGGGTTGCTGTATAATATCATGTAAAGGGTATGCAGGGGTTGCTGTATCATGTAAAGGGTATGCAGGGGTTGCTGTATCATGTAAATGGTATGCAGGGGTTGCTGTATCATGTAAAGGGTATGCAGGGGTTGCTGTATCATGTAAAGGGTATGCAGGGGTTGCTGTATCATGTAAAGGGTATGCAGGGGTTGCTGTATCATGTAAAGGGTATGCAGGGGTTGCTGTATCATGTAAAGGGTATGCAGGGGTTGCTGTATCATGTAAAGGGTATGCAGGGGTTGCTGTATCATGTAAAGGGTATGCAGGGGTTGCTGTATCATGTAAAGGGTATGCAGGGGTTGCTGTATAATATCATGTAAAGGGTATGCAGGGGTTGCTGTATCATGTAAAGGGTATGCAGGGGTTGCTGTATCATGTAAAGGGTATGCAGGGGTTGCTGTATCATGTAAAGGGTATGCAGGGGTTGCTGTATAATATCATGTAAAGGGTATGCAGGGGTTGCTGTATCATGTAAAGGGTATGCAGGGGTTGCTGTATCATGTAAAGGGTATGCAGGGGTTGCTGTATAATATCATGTAAAGGGTATGCAGGGGTTGCTGTATAATATCATGTAAAGGGTATGCAGGGGTTGCTGTATAATATCATGTAAAGGGTATGCAGGGGTTGCTGTATCATGTAAAGGGTATGCAGGGGTTGCTGTATAATATCATGTAAAGGGCATGCAGGGGTTGCTGTATAATATCATGTAAAGGGTATGCAGGGGTTGCTGTATCATGTAAAGGGTATGCAGGGGTTGCTGTATCATGTAAAGGGTATGCAGGGGTTGCTGTATCATGTAAAGGGTATGCAGGGGTTGCTGTATCATGTAAAGGGTATGCAGGGGTTGCTGTATAATATCATGTAAAGGGTATGCAGGGGTTGCTGTATAATATCATGTAAAGGGTATGCAGGGGTTGCTGTATCATGTAAAGGGTATGCAGGGGTTGCTGTATCATGTAAAGGGTATGCAGGGGTTGCTGTATAATATCATGTAAAGGGTATGCAGGGGTTGCTGTATCATGTAAAGGGTATGCAGGGGTTGCTGTATCTTGTAAAGGGTATGCAGGGGTTGCTGTATAATATCATGTAAAGGGTATGCAGGGGTTGCTGTATCATGTAAAGGGTATGCAGGGGTTGCTGTATAATATCATGTAAAGGGTATGCAGGGGTTGCTGTATAATATCATGTAAAGGGTATGCAGGGGTTGCTGTATCATGTAAAGGGTATGCAGGGGTTGCTGTATAATATCATGTAAAGGGCATGCAGGGGTTGCTGTATAATATCATGTAAAGGGTATGCAGGGGTTGCTGTATCATGTAAAGTGTATGCAGGGGTTGCTGTATCATGTAAAGGGTATGCAGGGGTTGCTGTATCATGTAAAGGGTATGCAGGGGTTGCTGTATCATGTAAAGGGTATGCAGGGGTTGCTGTATCATGTAAAGGGTATGCAGGGGTTGCTGTATCATGTAAAGGGTATGCAGGGGTTGCTGTATCATGTAAAGGGTATGCAGGGGTTGCTGTATCATGTAAAGGGTATGCAGGGGTTGCTGTATCATGTAAAGGGTATGCAGGGGTTGCTGTATCATGTAAAGGGTATGCAGGGGTTGCTGTATAATATCATGTAAAGGGTATGCAGGGGTTGCTGTATAATATCATGTAAAGGGTATGCAGGGGTTGCTGCATGAAGCTATAAATCTGCATAGGAACAGTGAGATAGGAGGAATTCAAATTCCTAGCAGCCTATAGACTTGCTGCGTTATTAGCTAATGGGTAAATATGATACCATGCTAAGGGTATGCAGGGGTTGCTGTATAATATCATGTAAAGGGTATGCAGGGGTTGCTGCATGAAGCTATGAATCTGAATGGAAACAGTGAGATAGGAGGAATTCAAATTCCCAGCAGCCTATAGACTTGCTGCACTATTGCACAGAGCGAGGGGGGCGGGTCCTAGGCTTTCAAACAGCTTGGAATAGGATCTAGCTATGAGCTTGATCATAGAACGCAGGTGAATAGCCTGCACAATAGAGGATAAAGGACGTCACTCTCCGTGCCTCCGTAGCCCCTGAGGAGTTGCTAGGGCAACGAAACGTTGGGCGGAGCCACAGAGTGACGTCATAGCGCACGACGCTCGCTGGACGCTGCGGGATTGTCTGTGTGCAGCAGGCTCGGTATCTTTTAGAGCACTAGCCAGTAAGATATTGCGGAGAGGGACGCTAGATGACAGAGGCGTGCGCCTTGTCACCAGCTTAGTGCATCTCATCTCTGCATATTATTATTATTTTATTATTTTTTATTTATATAGCGCCAACATATTCCGCAGCGCTTTACAAAGCACAATAAGACGACAAGGGGAACATAGATACAACTAACAAATATACAGCAGAGTTCCAAGCAGCACAAATATTGTTACAAAGACAGTAAACATTAGGAGGATGACCCTGCCCTTGCGAGCTTACAATCTAATGGGTAGTGGGGGACACACTAGGTAAGGGGGTGGAGGATGGATGAGGCAGTGATTCTTTGCCTCTGATTACATTGTGACAAATAAGTAAATAAAGGGCTATAGAATGTTATAAGCTTGTCTGAAAAGGTGTGTTTTAAGAGTGCGTTTGAAGATGTCCAGGTTTGGAGCATGACGTACAGGCTGTGGAAGAGAGCTCCAGATAAGGGCTGATGCTCGTGTAAAGTCCTGGATGCGAGCATGAGAGGAGGTGATCAGCTTAGAGGCCAGGAGAATTTCTTGGGAGGAGCGAAGGTTGCGGGAGGGACAATATCTTGAGATTAGTGAGGAGATGTATGGAGGAGACAACTCGTGGAGGGCTTTGTATGTTAGAGTCAGGAGTTTGAACTGGATCCTCTGGGTAATGGGTAACCAGTGGAGAGAACGGCACAGTGGGGCTGCATCGGAAGAGCGTGTGGAAAGGTGAATGAGGCGGGCCGCTGCATTTAGAAGGGATTGGAGAGGAGCTAGCCTGTTTTTTGGTAGGCCACAGAGCAGGGTGTTGCAGTAGTCTAGGCGGGAGATGATTAAGGCATGAACAAGCATTTTGGTGGCCTCTTGTGTGAGGAAGGGACGGATACGGAATATATTTTTGAGCTGGAAATAGCAGGTGGTGGTTAATGAGGCAATGTGAGGTTTAAAGGAGAGCTCTGAGTCAAGTATAACCCCCAAGCAGCGGGCCTTAGTGGTTGAGGTTATTGGGGTGTTGTCTACCGTTATGGTTGCAATTGGTGGGGGTGTAGATAGCAATGGTGGAAAAATCACAATTTCCGTTTTAGTCATGTTGAGTTTGAGGAAGCGGGAGGACATGAATGCAGAAATGGCACGTAGACAGTCGGGGACTCTGGATAGTAGTGAGGACAGGTCAGGAGCTGAGAGATAGATTTGGGTGTCATCCGCATAGAGGTGATACTGGAAGCCAAAAGAGTTAATTAGTTGTCCCAGGCCACGGGTGTAGATTGAGAAAAGAAGTGGCCCAAGAACAGAGCCTTGAGGTACACCAACAGACAGTGGGTGTGGAGAGGACTTGGTGTTAGAGAAGGAGACAGTGTAAGAGCGTCCAGAGAGATAAGAGGAGATCCAGGAATGTGCTTGTCCCTTGATTCCTAAAGATGACAGTGTCTGCAGAAGCAGAGCATGATCAACCGTGTCAAAGGCAGAGGAAAGGTCAAGGAGTATTAGAATGGAGAACTGGCCTTTGGATTTAGCTACCAGTAGGTCATTAGCAACTTTCGTGAGGGCAGTTTCAGTGGAATGGTGTGTGCGGAATCCAGATTGAAAGGGGTCAAGTAAGGAGTTGGTAGAGAGAAAGGCAGACAATTCTGAATGGATGTGACGTTCCAGCAGTTTAGAAGCAAAGGGGAGGAGCGAGACAGGACGGTAGTTGGATAGAGAAGTTGGATCAAGAGAGGGTTTTTTGATTAGTGGTGTGATGATAGCTTGTTTGAATAAGGAAGGAAAAGTGCCAGTGGAGATAGAAAGGTTGAATAGAGTTGTTAGAGCGGGATTAAAGGAGGAGGAAAGCTGGGGGATTAGATGAGAGAGAATGGGGTCCAGGGCACAGGTAGTGAGATGCGCTTTGGAGATTAGTGAGGAAAGACACTGTTCAGTTAGTGTGGTGAAAGATGTTAGAGTGGGAGACTGGTCTTGTGGAGCGGGGGGAAGGCAGTTAGTGGTGGGTGAGGGTGCAGGCGGACAGAAGGAATTTATAGGTGACGGCTGTGCTGGTAAAAATGGTTGCGCGTTGAAGCTATTACGTATTGCATCAATCTTGCTTGTAAAGTATGATGCAAAGTTGTCGGCTGACAGACATGTGGTAGGGGGAGGAGGTGGGGGACGAAGTAGGGAGTTAAAGGTGTTGAACAATTGTTTTGGGTTGTGGGACTGTGAGGAAATGAGCGAGGAGAAATAAGACTGCTTAGCAGAAGTGAGCGCATCCCTGAGCTCCTGCATAGTTTGTTTATAGTGATTGAAGTCTTCTACAACAGCGCTTTTTCTCCAGCATTTTTCTCCAGCATACCCCTGTACCTGGAATCAGGTAGCTTGTCAAACGAAGGGGCTGGCTGTTTTTCATTTTCTTGATGAAGTTTTTTGACCCAATGAGTGGTTATACACCACTGATCTGTTTTTAACTATTTTTTAAATAAACTGGTACGCTTTTACGCGATGTGGAATTCGTTTTTTTTATTACACAGACTGGGAATAGCCGAGAGAGGACTGCCAGAGAGGCTGCGGGGTGGCCAATACCCCGAATGCGAGCATTGGCCTTGGAGGCCTAGAAGTCTGGTGAGTCTTTCCCCGAAGGGGGGGCTTTTTCATTATATGACATATTCGCTGTGTTTAAGAAGGAACAGGCACAGAAGAGCGCTTAACCATTTCACTGAAGCAAACCACTTTTAAGTAAAAAGAACATTAAGGCTTGTCTCAATTTTGCTAAAAAACATCTCAATAATTGCCAAGACTTTTGGGAAAATACCGTGTGGACCGACGAGACGAAAGTTGAACTTTTTGGAAGGTGCGTGTCCCGTTACATCTGGCGTAGAAGTAACATAGCATTTCAGCAGAAGAACATCATACCAACAGTAAAATATGGTGGTGGTAGTGTGATGGTCTGGGGTTGTTTTGCTGCTTCAGGACCTGGAAGGCTTGCTGTGATAGATGGAACCATGAATTCTACTGTCTACCAAAAAATCCTGAAGGAGAATGTCCGGCCATCTGTTCGTCAACTCAAGCTGAAGCGATCTTGGGTGCTGCAGCAGGACAATGACCCAAAACACACCAGCAAATCCACCTCTGAATGGCTGAAGAAAAACAAAATGAAGACTTTGGAGTGGCCTAGTCAAAGTCCTGACCTGAATCCTATTGAGATGTTGTGGCATGACCTTAAAAAGGTGGTTCATGCTAGAAAACCCTCAAATAAAGCTGAATTACAACAATTCTGCAAAGATGAGTGGGCCAAAATTCCTCCAGAGCGCTGTAAAAGACTCGTTGCAAGTTATCGCAAACGCTTGATTGCAGTTATTGCTGCTAAGGGTGGCCCAACCAGTTATTAGGTTCAGGGGGCAATTTCTTTTTCACACAGGGCCATGTAGGTTTTGAGTTTTTTTTCTCACTAAATAATAAAAACCATAATTTAAAACTGCATTTTGTGTTCAATTATGTTATCTTTGACTAATAGTTAACGTTTTTTGATGAGCAGAAACATTTAAGTGTGACAAACATGCAAAAGAATAAGAAATCAGGAGGGGGGCAAATAGTTTTTCACATCACTGTAGTTTATGGTTCATTTTAGTCTGGAAGAAACATACTTCTTATTTGTATATGTTTACGTGTATTATAAATGTTAGGATTTTGGCGATAGTGGTCCTTTAAAGTGACTCCGTAACAAAAATTGCATCCTGTTTTTTATCATCCTACAAGTTCCAAAAGCTATTCTAATGTGTTCTGGCTTATTGCAGCACTTTCTACTATCACAGTCTCTGTAATAAATCAATTTATCTTTCCCCTGTCAGCCTTGTCGGCCTGTGTCTGGAAGGCTGTCAAGTTCTTCAGTGTTGTGGTTCTGCTATGAACTCCCCCTTCCAGGCCCCTCTATGCACACTGCCTGTGTATTATTTAGATTAGGGCAGCTTCTCTCTTCTCTCTTATCTTTTACAAGCTGGATAAATCGTCCTCTGAGCTGGCTGGGCTTTCACATACTGAGGAATTACAAACAAGGGCAAAGCTGTTTGCAGGAGAAAAAAGAGCAGCCTGAAACTTCAGTGGAAGATAGCTGCAGGGGGAAAGAAACACACAAATGATCTCTTAAGATTTAAAAGGAATGCTGTATACAGCCTGCTTGTGTATGGATGTATTTTCTATGTGTGGACATACTGTACATCAACCTACTTCCTGTTTTGGTGGCCATTTTGTTTGTTTATAAACAAACATTTTAAAACTGTTTTTAACCACTTTTAATGCGGCGGGGAGCGGCGAAATTGTGACAGAGGGTAATAGGAGATGTCCCCTAACGCACTGGTATGTTTACTTTTCTGCGATTTTAACAATACAGATTCTCTTTAAGTGCTTTATGTTTACGCTTAGGACCTCCACCTCATCAGTTCAGCATCCTTGCACCTTTCCCGATCTTCCCACTCATCTCACCGTTCCATGGTCATCTCATGGTTCTCCTTGTCTTTACAGCTTAATGTCTTTGATATCTCAGAAGGCCAGAAGACAACCATCCTGAATTACTGTTCCTATGTGCAGTGGGTGCCAGGAAGTGACGTGGTGGTGGCACAGAACCGTAATAATCTGTGTGTGTGGTACAATATCGATTCTCCAGAACGGGTTTCCATGTTTCCTATTAAGGTGAGGCCTGGCATCTCTAAGACTTCTGCTGTTCTTCTTCTCTGGTTAGACAGACGGTCAGCTGGTTATGCCCGTGGTGCTTGTAGGGTCTTTTGCCCGTCAGTTTGCCTTGTATAAGTGAGAGTGGAGGAGGGGTGGCAGGGTTATGGAGGAGGGTGGCGGGGTTATGCAGGAGGGGTGGCGGGGTTATGGAGGAGGGTGGCGGGGTTATGGAGGAGGGTGGCGGGGTTATGCAGGAGGGTGGCGGGGTTATGCAGGAGGGGTGGCGGGGTTATGGAGGAGGGTGGCGGTGTTATGGAGGAGGGTGGCAGGGTTATGGAGGAGGGTGGCGGGGTTATGCAGGAGAGTGGCGGGGTTATGGAGGAGAGTGGCGGGGTTATGGAGGAGGGTGGCGGGGTTGTGGAGGAGGGTGGCGGGGTTATGCAGGAGGGTGGCGGGCGGGGTTATGCAGGAGGGTGGCGGGGTTATGCAGGAGGGTTGCGGGGCTATGGAGGAGGGTGGCGGAGTTATGGAGGAGGGTGGCGGGGCTATGGAGGAGGGTGGCGGGGCTATGGAGGAGGGTGGCGGGGCTATGGAGGAGGGTGGCGGGGCTATGGAGGAGGGTGGCGGGGTTATGCAGGAGGGTGGCGGGGTTATGCAGGAGGGTTGCGGGGTCATGGAGAAGGGTGATGGGGTTATGCAGGAGGGTGGCGGGGTTATGGAGGAGGGTGGCGGAGTTATGCAGGAGGGTGGCGGGGTTATGCAGGAGGGTGGGGGGGTTATGGAGGAGGGTGGCGGGGTTATGGAGGAAGGTGGCTATAGAAGAGCGTGGCGGGGTTATGCAGGAGGGTGGGGGGGGGGGGGGTTATGGAGGAAGGTGGCTATAGAAGAGCTTGGCGGGGTTATGCAGGAGGGTGGCGGGGTTATGGAGGAGGGGTGGCGGGGTTATGGAGGAGGGTGGCGTGGTTATGCAGGAGGGTGGCGGGGTTATGGAGGAGGGGTGGCGGGGTTATGGAGGAGGGTAGCGTGGTTATGCAGGAGGGTGGCGGGGTTATGCAGGAGGGTGGCGGGGCTATGGAGGGGGGTGGCGGGGCTATGGAGGGGGGTGGCGGGGCTATGGAGGGGGGTGGCGGGGTTATGGAGGAGGGTGATGGGGTTATGCAGGAGGGTGGCGGGGGTTATGGAGGAGGGTGGCGGGGGTTATGGAGGAGGGTGGCGGGGTTTATGGAGGAGGGTGGCGGGGCTATGCAGGAGGGTGGTGGGGCTATGGAGGAGGGTGGCGGGGCTATGGAGGAGGGTGGCGGGGCTATGGAGGAGGGTGGCGGGGTTATGCAGGAGGGTGGCGGGGTTATGCAGGAGGGTGACGGGGTTATGGAGGAGGGTGACGGGGTTATGGAGGAGGGTGGCGGGGTTATGCAGGAGGGTGGCGGGGTTATGGAGGAGGGTGGCTATAGAAGAGGGTGGCGGTGTTATGGAAGAGGTGTGCGGGGTTGTGGAGGAGGGTGGCTGGGCTATGCAGGAGGGTGGCTGGGCTATGCAGGAGGGTGGCGGGGCTATGGAGGAGGGTGGTGGGGCTATGGAGGAGGGTGGCGGGGCTATGGAGGAGGGTGGCGGGGCTATGGAGGAGGGTGGCGGGGTTGTGCAGGAGGGTGGCGGGGTTGTGCAGGAGGGTGACGGGGTTATGGAGGAGGGTGGCGGGGTTATGCAGGAGGGTGGCGGGGTTATGGAGGAGGGTGGCTATAGAAGAGGGTGGCGGTGTTATGGAAGAGGTGTGCGGGGCTGTGGAGGAGGGTGGCGGGGTTATGGAGGAGGGTGGCGGGGTTATGGAGGAGGGTGGGGGGGGGGTTATGGAGGAGGGTGGCGGGGTTATGGAGGAAGGTGGCTATAGAAGAGCGTGGCGGTGTTATGGAGGAGGATGGCGGGGTTATGGAGGAGGGTGGCGGGGTTATGGAGGAGGGTGGGGGGGTTATGGGGGAAGGTGGTGGGGTTATGCAGGAAGGTGGTGGCATTTTACAGGAGAGGGAAGTGTTGAGACTGTGCTCGGAAAGTGTTATGATTAGGTAAGGTGATGGTTCTGGACAGCAGGCAGAAAAGGGATTAATGAGTTAGGTACAAAGGAATGAGAGGTTAGGCTGTGTGTGAAGGGGTAGTTAGGGTTAGGCTATGCAGGAATGGGGTAGTTAGGGTTAGGCTGTGTGAGAAGGGGTAGTTAGGGTTAGGCTGTGTGTGAAGGGGTAGTTAGGGTTAGGCTGTGTGTGAAGGGGTAGTTAGGGTTAGGCTGTGTGTGAAGGGGTAGTTAGGGTTAGGCTGTGTGTGAAGGGGTAGTTAGGGTTAGGCTATGCAGGAATGGGGTAGTTAGGGTTAGGCTGTGTGTGAAGGGGTAGTTAGGGTTAGGCTGTGTGTGAAGGGGTAGTTAGGGTTAGGCTGTGTGTGATGGGGTAGTTAGGGTTAGGCTGTGTGTGAAGGGGTAGTTAGGGTTAGGCTATGCAGGAATGGGGTAGTTAGGGTTAGGCTGTGTGTGAAGGGGTAGTTAGGGTTAGGCTATGCAGGAATGGGGTAGTTAGGGTTAGGCTGTGTGTGAAGGGGTAGTTAGGGTTAGGCTGTGTGTGAAGGGGTAGTTAGGGTTAGGCTGTGTGTGAAGGGGTAGTTAGGGTTAGGCTATGCAGGAATGGGGTAGTTAGGGTTAGGCTGTGTGTGAAGGGGTAGTTAGGGTTAGGCTATGCAGGAATGGGGTAGTTAGGGTTAGGCTGTGTGTGAAGGGGTAGTTAGGGTTAGGCTGTGTGTGAAGGGGTAGTTAGGGTTAGGCTATGCAGGAATGGGGTAGTTAGGGTTAGGCTGTGTGTGAAGGGGTAGTTAGGGTTAGGCTGTGTGTGAAGGGGTAGTTAGGGTTAGGCTTTGCAGGAATGGGGTAGTTAGGGTTAGGCTGTGTGTGAAGGGGTAGTTAGGGTTAGGCTGTGTGTGAAGGGGTAGTTAGGGTTAGGCTATGCAGGAATGGGGTAGTTAGGGTTAGGCTGTGTGTGAAGGGGTAGTTAGGGTTAGGCTTTGCAGGAATAGGGTAGTTAGGGTTAGGCTTTGCAGGAATAGGGTAGTTAGGGTTAGGCTGTGTGTGATGGGGTAGTTAGGGTTAGGCTTTGTGTGAAGGGGTAGATAGGGTTAGGCTGTGTGTGAAGGGGTAGTTAGGGTTAGGCTGTGTGTGAAGGGGTAGTTAGGGTTAGGCTGTGTGTGATGGGGTAGTTAGGGTTAGGCTGTGTGTGATGGGGTAGTTAGGGTTAGGCTGTGTGTGAAGGGGTAGTTAGGGTTAGGCTATGCAGGAATGGGGTAGTTAGGGTTAGGCTGTGTGTGAAGGGGTAGTTAGGGTTAGGCTATGCAGGAATGGGGTAGTTAGGGTTAGGCTGTGTGTGAAGGGGTAGTTAGGGTTAGGCTGTGTGTGAAGGGGTAGTTAGGGTTAGGCTATGCAGGAATGGGGTAGTTAGGGTTAGGCTGTGTGTGAAGGGGTAGTTAGGGTTAGGCTATGCAGGAATGGGGTAGTTAGGGTTAGGCTGTGTGTGAAGGGGTAGTTAGGGTTAGGCTATGCAGGAATGGGGTAGTTAGGGTTAGGCTGTGTGTGAAGGGGTAGTTAGGGTTAGGCTATGCAGTAATGGGGTAGTTAGGGTTAGGCTGTGTGTGAAGGGGTAGTTAGGGTGAGGCTATGCAGGAATGGGGTAGTTAGGGTTAGGCTGTGTGTGAAGGGGTAGTTAGGGTTAGGCTGTGTGTGAAGGGGTAGTTAGGGTTAGGCTATGCAGGAATGGGGTAGTTAGGGTTAGGCTGTGTGTGAAGGGGTAGTTAGGGTTAGGCTTTGCAGGAATAGGGTAGTTAGGGTTAGGCTTTGCAGGAATAGGGTAGTTAGGGTTAGGCTGTGTGTGATGGGGTAGTTAGGGTTAGGCTGTGTGTGAAGGGGTAGTTAGGGTTAGGCTGTGTGTGAAGGGGTAGTTAGGGTTAGGCTGTGTGTGAAGGGGTAGTTAGGGTTAGGCTATGCAGGAATGGGGTAGTTAGGGTTAGGCTGTGTGTGAAGGGGTAGTTAGGGTTAGGCTATGCAGGAATGGGGTAGTTAGGGTTAGGCTGTGTGTGAAGGGGTAGTTAGGGTTAGGCTGTGTGTGATGGGGTAGTTAGGGTTAGGCTGTGTGTGAAGGGGTAGTTAGGGTTAGGCTGTGTGTGAAGGGGTAGTTAGGGTGAGGCTATGCAGGAATGGGGTAGTTAGGGTTAGGCTGTGTGTGAAGGTGTAGTTAGGGTTAGGCTGTGTGTGAAGGGGTAGTTAGGGTTAGGCTATGCATGAATGGGGTAATTAGGGTTAGGCTGTGTGTGAAGGGGTAGTTAGGGTTAGGCTGTGTGTGAAGGGGTAGTTAGGGTGAGGCTATGCAGGAATGGGGTAGTTAGGGTGAGGCTGTGTGTAAAGGGGTAGTTAGGGTTAGGCTATGCAGGAATGGGGTAGTTAGGGTTAGGCTGTGTGTGAAGGGGTAGTTAGGGTTAGACTGTGTGTGAAGGGGTAGTTAGGGTGAGGCTATGCAGGAATGGGGTAGTTAGGGTTAGGCTGTGTGTGAAGGGGTAGTTAGGGTTAGGCTATGCAGGAATGGGGTAGTTAGGGTTAGGCTGTGTGTGAAGGGGTAGTTAGGGTTAGGCTATGCAGGAATGGGGTAGTTAGGGTTAGGCTGTGTGTGAAGGGGTAGTTAGGGTTAGGCTGTGTGTGATGGGGTAGTTAGGGTTAGGCTGTGTGTGAAGGGGTAGTTAGGGTTAGGCTATGCAGGAATGGGGTAGTTAGGGTTAGGCTGTGTGTGAAGGGGTAGTTAGGGTTAGGCTGTGTGTGAATGGGTAGTTACGGTTAGGCTATGCAGGAATGGGGTAGTTAGGGTTAGGCTGTGTGTGAAGGGGTAGTTAGGGTTAGGCTATGCAGGAATGGGGTAGTTAGGGTTAGGCTGTGTGTGAAGGGGTAGTTAGGGTTAGGCTATGCAGGAATGGGGTAGTTAGGGTTAGGCTGTGTGTGAAGGGGTAGTTAGGGTTAGGCTATGCAGGAATGGGGTAGTTAGGGTTAGGCTGTGTGTGAAGGGGTAGTTAGGGTTAGGCTATGCAGGAATGGGGTAGTTGGGGTTAGGCTGTGTGTGAAGGGGTAGTTAGGGTTAGGCTGTGTGTGAAGGGGTAGTTAGGGTTAGGCTGTGTGTGAAGGGGTAGTTAGGGTTAGGCTATGCAGGAATGGGGTAGTTAGGGTTAGGCTGTGTGTGAAGGGGTAGTTAGGGTTAGGCTGTGTGTGAAGGGGTAGTTAGGGTGAGGCTATGCAGGAATGGGGGAGTTAGGGTTAGGCTGTGTGTGAAGGGGTAGTTAGGGTTAGGCTATGCAGGAATGGGGTAGTTAGGGTTAGGCTGTGTGTGAAGGGGTAGTTAGGGTTAGACTGTGTGTGAAGGGGTAGTTAGGGTGAGGCTATGCAGGAATGGGGTAGTTAGGGTTAGGCTGTGTGTGAAGGGGTAGTTAGGGTTAGGCTATGCAGGAATGGGGTAGTTAGGGTTAGGCTGTGTGTGAAGGGGTAGTTAGGGTTAGGCTGTGTGTGATGGGGTAGTTAGGGTTAGGCTGTGTGTGAAGGGGTAGTTAGGGTTAGGCTATGCAGGAATGGGGTAGTTAGGGTTAGGCTGTGTGTGAAGGGGTAGTTAGGGTTAGGCTGTGTGTGAAGGGGTAGTTACGGTTAGGCTATGCAGGAATGGGGTAGTTAGGGTTAGGCTGTGTGTGAAGGGGTAGTTAGGGTTAGGCTATGCAGGAATGGGGTAGTTAGGGTTAGGCTGTGTGTGAAGGGGTAGTTAGGGTTAGGCTATGCAGGAATGGGGTAGTTAGGGTTAGGCTGTGTGTGAAGGGGTAGTTAGGGTTAGGCTATGCAGGAATGGGGTAGTTAGGGTTAGGCTGTGTGTGAAGGGGTAGTTAGGGTTAGGCTATGCAGGAATGGGGTAGTTGGGGTTAGGCTGTGTGTGAAGGGGTAGTTAGGGTTAGGCTGTGTGTGAAGGGGTAGTTAGGGTTAGGCTGTGTGTGAAGGGGTAGTTAGGGTTAGGCTGTGTGTGAAAGGGTAGTTAGGGTTAGGCTATGTGTGAAGGGGTAGTTAGGGTTAGGCTGTGTGTGAAGGGGTAGTTAGGGTTAGGCTATGCAGGAATGGGGTAGTTGGGGTTAGGCTGTGTGTGAAGGGGTAGTTAGGGTTAGGCTGTGCAGGAATGGGGTAGTTAGGGTTAGGCTGTGTGTGAAGGGTTGTTAGGGTTAGGCTGTGTGTGAAGGGGTAGTTAGGGTTAGGCTGTGTGTGAAGGGGTAGTTAGGGTTAGGCTGTGTGTGAAGGGGTAGTTAGGGTTAGGCTGTGTGTGAAGGGGTAGTTAGGGTTAAGCTGTGTGTGAATGGGTAGTTAGGGTTAGGCTATGCAGGAATGGGGTAGTTGGGGTTAGGCTGTGTGTGAAGGGGTAGTTAGGGTTAGGCTGTGTGTGAAGGGGTAGTTAGGGTTAGTCTATGCAGGAATGGGGTAGTTAGGGTTAGGCTGTGTGTGAAGGGGTAGTTAGGGTTAGGCTATGCAGGAATGGGGTAGTTAGGGTTAGGCTGTGTGAGAAGGGGTAGTTAGGGTTAGGCTGTGTGTGAAGGGGTAGTTAGGGTTAGGCTGTGTGTGAAGGGGTAGTTAGGGTTAGGCTGTGTGTGAAGGGGTAGTTAGGGTTAGGCTGTGTGTGAAGGGGTAGTTAGGGTTAGGCTATGCAGGAATGGGGTAGTTAGGGTTAGGCTGTGTGTGAAGGGGTAGTTAGGGTTAGGCTGTGTGTGAAGGGGTAGTTAGGGTTAGGCTGTGTGTGATGGGGTAGTTAGGGTTAGGCTGTGTGTGAAGGGGTAGTTAGGGTTAGGCTATGCAGGAATGGGGTAGTTAGGGTTAGGCTGTGTGTGAAGGGGTAGTTAGGGTTAGGCTATGCAGGAATGGGGTAGTTAGGGTTAGGCTGTGTGTGAAGGGGTAGTTAGGGTTAGGCTGTGTGTGAAGGGGTAGTTAGGGTTAGGCTGTGTGTGAAGGGGTAGTTAGGGTTAGGCTATGCAGGAATGGGGTAGTTAGGGTTAGGCTGTGTGTGAAGGGGTAGTTAGGGTTAGGCTATGCAGGAATGGGGTAGTTAGGGTTAGGCTGTGTGTGAAGGGGTAGTTAGGGTTAGGCTATGCAGGAATGGGGTAGTTAGGGTTAGGCTGTGTGTGAAGGGGTAGTTAGGGTTAGGCTATGCAGTAATGGGGTAGTTAGGGTTAGGCTGTGTGTGAAGGGGTAGTTAGGGTGAGGCTATGCAGGAATGGGGTAGTTAGGGTTAGGCTGTGTGTGAAGGGGTAGTTAGGGTTAGGCTGTGTGTGAAGGGGTAGTTAGGGTTAGGCTATGCAAGAATGGGGTAGTTAGGGTTAGGCTGTGTGTGAAGGGGTAGTTAGGGTTAGGCTGTGTGTGAAGGGGTAGTTAGGGTTAGGCTTTGCAGGAATGGGGTAGTTAGGGTTAGGCTGTGTGTGAAGGGGTAGTTAGGGTTAGGCTGTGTGTGAAGGGGTAGTTAGGGTTAGGCTATGCAGGAATGGGGTAGTTAGGGTTAGGCTGTGTGTGAAGGGGTAGTTAGGGTTAGGCTTTGCAGGAATAGGGTAGTTAGGGTTAGGCTGTGTGTGATGGGGTAGTTAGGGTTAGGCTGTGTGTGAAGGGGTAGTTAGGGTTAGGCTGTGTGTGAAGGGGTAGTTAGGGTTAGGCTGTGTGTGAAGGGGTAGTTAGGGTTAGGCTATGCAGGAATGGGGTAGTTAGGGTTAGGCTGTGTGTGAAGGGGTAGTTAGGGTTAGGCTGTGTGTGAAGGGGTAGTTAGGGTTAGGCTGTGTGTGAAGGGGTAGTTAGGGTTAGGCTATGCGGGAATGGGGTAGTTAGGGTTAGGCTGTGTGTGAAGGGGTAGTTAGGGTTAGGCTATGCAGGAATGGGGTAGTTAGGGTTAGGCTGTGTGTGAAGGGGTAGTTAGGGTTAGGCTATGCAGGAATGGGGTAGTTAGGGTTAGGCTGTGTGTGAAGGGGTAGTTAGGGTTAGGCTATGCAGTATTGGGGTAGTTAGGGTTAGGCTGTGTGTGAAGGGGTAGTTAGGGTGAGGCTATGCAGGAATGGGGTAGTTAGGGTTAGGCTGTGTGTGAAGGGGTAGTTAGGGTTAGGCTGTGTGTGAAGGGGTAGTTAGGGTTAGGCTATGCAGGAATGGGGTAGTTAGGGTTAGGCTGTGTGTGAAGGGGTAGTTAGGGTTAGGCTGTGTGTGAAGGGGTAGTTAGGGTTAAGCTTTGCAGGAATGGGGTAGTTAGGGTTAGGCTGTGTGTGAAGGGGTAGTTAGGGTTAGGCTGTGTGTGAAGGGGTAGTTAGGGTTAGGCTATGCAGGAATGGGGTAGTTAGGGTTAGGCTGTGTGTGAAGGGGTAGTTAGGGTTAGGCTTTGCAGGAATAGGGTAGTTAGGGTTAGGCTTTGCAGGAATAGGGTAGTTAGGGTTAGGCTGTGTGTGATGGGGTAGTTAGGGTTAGGCTGTGTGTGAAGGGGTAGTTAGGGTTAGGCTGTGTGTGAAGGGGTAGTTAGGGTTAGGCTGTGTGTGAAGGGGTAGTTAGGGTTAGGCTATGCAGGAATGGGGTAGTTAGGGTTAGGCTGTGTGTGAAGGGGTAGTTAGGGTTAGGCTATGCAGGAATGGGGTAGTTAGGGTTAGGCTGTGTGTGAAGGGGTAGTTAGGGTTAGGCTGTGTGTGATGGGGTAGTTAGGGTTAGGCTGTGTGTGAAGGGGTAGTTAGGGTTAGGCTGTGTGTGAAGGGGTAGTTAGGGTGAGGCTATGCAGGAATGGGGTAGTTAGGGTTAGGCTGTGTGTGAAGGTGTAGTTAGGGTTAGGCTGTGTGTGAAGGGGT
Organism: Hyperolius riggenbachi; assembly: GCF_040937935.1. NCBI lineage: Eukaryota > Metazoa > Chordata > Amphibia > Anura > Hyperoliidae > Hyperolius > Hyperolius riggenbachi. Next base: position 1,873,862 of record NC_090649.1, on the reverse strand, counting down.
AGTTAGGGTTAGGCTATGCAGGAATGGGGTAGTTAGGGTTAGGCTGTGTGTGAAGGGGTAGTTAGGGTTAGGCTGTGTGTGAAGGGGTAGTTAGGGTGAGGCTATGCAGGAATGGGGTAGTTAGGGTTAGGCTGTGTGTGAAGGGGTAGTTAGGGTTAGGCTATGCAGGAATGGGGTAGTTAGGGTTAGGCTGTGTGTGAAGGGGTAGTTAGGGTTAGACTGTGTGTGAAGGGGTAGTTAGGGTGAGGCTATGCAGGAATGGGGTAGTTAGGGTTAGGCTGTGTGTGAAGGGGTAGTTAGGGTTAGGCTATGCAGGAATGGGGTAGTTAGGGTTAGGCTGTGTGTGAAGGGGTAGTTAGGGTTAGGCTATGCAGGAATGGGGTAGTTAGGGTTAGGCTGTGTGTGAAGGGGTAGTTAGGGTTAGGCTGTGTGTGATGGGGTAGTTAGGGTTAGGCTGTGTGTGAAGGGGTAGATAGGGTTAGGCTGTGTGTGAAGGGGTAGTTAGGGTTAGGCTATGCAGGAATGGGGTAGTTAGGGTTAGGCTGTGTGTGAAGGGGTAGTTAGGGTTAGGCTGTGTGTGAAGGGGTAGTTACGGTTAGGCTATGCAGGAATGGGGTAGTTAGGGTTAGGCTGTGTGTGAAGGGGTAGTTAGGGTTAGGCTATGCAGGAATGGGGTAGTTAGGGTTAGGCTGTGTGTGAAGGGGTAGTTAGGGTTAGGCTATGCAGGAATGGGGTAGTTAGGGTTAGGCTGTGTGTGAAGGGGTAGTTAGGGTTAGGCTATGCAGGAATGGGGTAGTTAGGGTTAGGCTGTGTGTGAAGGGGTAGTTAGGGTTAGGCTATGCAGGAATGGGGTAGTTGGGGTTAGGCTGTGTGTGAAGGGGTAGTTAGGGTTAGGCTGTGTGTGAAGGGGTAGTTAGGGTTAGGCTGTGTGTGAAGGGGTAGTTAGGGTTAGGCTGTGTGTGAAAGGGTAGTTAGGGTTAGGCTATGTGTGAAGGGGTAGTTAGGGTTAGGCTATGTGTGAAGGGTTAGTTAGGGTTAGACTATGCAGGAATGGGGTAGTTAGGGTTAGGCGGTGTGTGAAGGGGTAGTTAGGGTTAGGCTGTGTGTGAAGGGGTAGTTAGGGTTAGGCTATGCAGGAATGGGGTAGTTGGGGTTAGGCTGTGTGTGAAGGGGTAGTTAGGGTTAGGCTGTGCAGGAATGGGGTAGTTAGGGTTAGGCTGTGTGTGAAGGGGTAGTTAGGGTTAGGCTGTGTGTGAAGGGGTAGTTAGGGTTAGGCTGTGTGTGAAGGGGTAGTTAGGGTTAGGCTGTGTGTGAAGGGGTAGTTAGGGTTAGGCTGTGTGTGAAGGGGTAGTTAGGGTTAGGCTATGCAGGAATGGGGTAGTTGGGGTTAGGCTGTGTGTGAAGGGGTAGTTAGGGTTAGGCTGTGTGTGAAGGGGTAGTTAGGGTTAGTCTATGCAGGAATGGGGTAGTTAGGGTTAGGCTGTGTGTGAAGGGGTAGTTAGGGTTAGGCTGTGTGTGAAGGGGTAGTTAGGGTTAGGCTATGCAGGAATGGGGTAGTTAGGGTTAGGCTGTGTGTGAAGGGGTAGTTAGGGTTAGGCTATGCAGGAATGGGGTAGTTAGGGTTAGGGTGTGTGTGAAAGGGTAGTTAGGGTTAGGCTGTGTGTGAAGGGGTAGTTAGGGTTAGGCTATGCAGGAATGGGGTAGTTAGGGTTAGGCTGCGTGTGAAGGGGTAGTTAGAGTTAGGCTGTGTGTGAAGGGGTAGTTAGGGTTAGGGGTAGTTAGGGTTAGGCTGTGTGTGAAGGGGTAGTTAGGGTTAGGCTGTGTGTGAAGGGGTAGTTAGGGTTAGGCTATGCAGGAATGGGGTAGTTAGGGTTAGGCTGCGTGTGAAGGGGTAGTTAGGGTTAGGCTGTGTGTGAAGGGGTAGTTAGGGTTAGGCTGTGTGTGAAGGGGTAGTTAGGGTTAGGCTATGCAGGAATGGGGTAGTTGGGGTTAGGCTGTGTGTGAAGGGGTAGTTAGGGTTAGGCTGTGTGTGAAGGGGTAGTTAGGGTTAGTCTATGCAGGAATGGGGTAGTTAGGGTTAGGCTGTGTGTGAAGGGGTAGTTAGGGTTAGGCTGTGTGTGAAGGGGTAGTTAGGGTTAGGCTATGCAGGAATGGGGTAGTTAGGGTTAGGCTGTGTGTGAAGGGGTAGTTAGGGTTAGGCTATGCAGGAATGGGGTAGTTAGGGTTAGGCTGTGTGTGAAAGGGTAGTTAGGGTTAGGCTGTGTGTGAAGGGGTAGTTAGGGTTAGGGGTAGTTAGGGTTAGGCTGTGTGTGAAGGGGTAGTTAGGGTTAGGCTGTGTGTGAAGGGGTAGTTAGGGTTAGGCTATGCAGGAATGGGGTAGTTAGGGTTAGGCTGCGTGTGAAGGGGTAGTTAGGGTTAGGCTGTGTGTGAAGGGGTAGTTAGGGTTAGGGGTAGTTAGGGTTAGGCTGTGTGTGAAGGGGTAGTTAGGGTTAGGCTGTGTGTGAAGGGGTAGTTAGGGTTAGGCTATGCAGGAATGGGGTAGTTAGGGTTAGGCTGCGTGTGAAGGGGTAGTTAGGGTTAGGCTGTGTGTGAAGGGGTAGTTAGGGTTAGGCTGTGTGTGAAGGGGTAGTTAGGGTTAGGCTATGCAGGAATGGGGTAGTTAGGGTTAGGCTGCGTGTGAAGGGGTAGTTAGGGTTAGGCTGTGTGTGAAGGGGTAGATAGGGTTAGGCTGTGCAGGAATGGGGTAGTTAGGGTTAGGCTGTGTGTGAAGGGGTAGTTAGGTTTAGGCTATGCAGGAATGGGGTAGTTAGGGTTAGGCTGCGTGTGAAGGGGTAGTTAGGGTTAGGCTGTGTGTGAAGGGGTAGTTAGGGTTAGGCTGTGTGTGAAGGGGTAGTTAGGGTTAGGCTATGCAGGAATGGGGTAGTTAGGGTTAGGCTGCGTGTGAAGGGGTAGTTAGGGTTAGGCTGTGTGTGAAGGGGTAGATAGGGTTAGGCTGTGCAGGAATGGGGTAGTTAGGGTTAGGCTGTGTGTGAAGGGGTAGTTAGGGTTAGGGTATGCAGGAATGGGGTAGTTAGGGTTAGGCTGCGTGTGAAGGGGTAGGGTTAGGGGTAGTTAGGGTTAGGCTGTGTGTGAAGGGGTAGTTAGGGTTAGGCTGTGTGTGAAGGGGTAGTTAGGGTTAGGCTATGCAGGAATGGGGTAGTTAGGGTTAGGCTGCGTGTGAAGGGGTAGTTAGGGTTAGGCTGTGTGTGAAGGGGTAGTTAGGGTTAGGCTGTGTGTGAAGGGGTAGTTAGGGTTAGGCTATGCAGGAATGGGGTAGTTGGGGTTAGGCTGTGTGTGAAGGGGTAGTTAGGGTTAGGCTGTGTGTGAAGGGGTAGTTAGGGTTAGTCTATGCAGGAATGGGGTAGTTAGGGTTAGGCTGTGTGTGAAGGGGTAGTTAGGGTTAGGCTGTGTGTGAAGGGATAGTTAGGGTTAGGCTATGCAGGAATGGGGTAGTTAGGGTTAGGCTGTGTGTGAAGGGGTAGTTAGGGTTAGGCTATGCAGGAATGGGGTAGTTAGGGTTAGGCTGTGTGTGAAAGGGTAGTTAGGGTTAGGCTGTGTGTGAAGGGGTAGTTAGGGTTAGGCTATGCAGGAATGGGGTAGTTAGGGTTAGGCTGCGTGTGAAGGGGTAGTTAGGGTTAGGCTGTGTGTGAAGGGGTAGTTAGGGTTAGGGGTAGTTAGGGTTAGGCTGTGTGTGAAGGGGTAGTTAGGGTTAGGCTGTGTGTGAAGGGGTAGTTAGGGTTAGGCTATGCAGGAATGGGGTAGTTAGGGTTAGGCTGCGTGTGAAGGGGTAGTTAGGGTTAGGCTGCGTGTGAAGGGGTAGTTAGGGTTAGGCTGTGTGTGAAGGGGTAGATAGGGTTAGGCTGTGCAGGAATGGGGTAGTTAGGGTTAGGCTGTGTGTGAAGGGGTAGTTAGGTTTAGGCTATGCAGGAATGGGGTAGTTAGGGTTAGGCTGCGTGTGAAGGGGTAGTTAGGGTTAGGCTGTGTGTGAAGGGGTAGTTAGGGTTAGGCTGTGTGTGAAGTGGTAGTTAGGGTTAGGCTATGCAGGAATGGGGTAGTTAGGGTTAGGCTGCGTGTGAAGGGGTAGTTAGGGTTAGGCTGTGTGTGAAGGGGTAGATAGGGTTAGGCTGTGCAGGAATGGGGTAGTTAGGGTTAGGCTGTGTGTGAAGGGGTAGTTAGGGTTAGGGTATGCAGGAATGGGGTAGTTAGGGTTAGGCTGCGTGTGAAGGGGTAGTTAGGGTTAGGCTGTGTGTGAAGGGGTAGTTAGGGTTAGGCTGTGCAGGAATGGGGTAGTTAGGCTGTGTGTGAAGGGGTAGATAGGGTTAGGCTAATGACCAGGCAAGCAGATGTCAGACCCCGCAGTCACATTAGACATACTTATGCTGGTTGGGGACGGGGATGTAACTGGCCACATTTGGCACAGGCGGTTTGCTTTTCCCTGTGGTGTCTTGTGTGAGGCCAGATGTTGAGCTTCTCGGCCTTGTTATGTATGGAACGTTACAGCTCTACCTGGATCGGAGCGCGGGATCATGTGACTGGTGTGCATGCGGATCATGTGACTGGTGGGCCTGCGGATCATGTGACTGGTGTGCATGCGGATCATGTGACTGGTGTGCATGCGGATCATGTGACTGGTGTGCATGCGGATCATGTGACTGGTGGGCCTGCGGATCATGTGACTGGCGTGCATGCGGATCATGTCACTGGTGGGCATGCGGATCATGTGACTGGTGTGCATGCGGATCATGTGACTGGTGGGCATGCGGATCATGTGACTGGTGGGCCTGCGGATCATGTGACTGGTGGGCATGCGGATCATGTGACTGGTGGGCATGCGGATCATGTGACTGGTGTGCATGCGGATCATGTGACTGGTGTGCATGCGGATCATGTGACTGGTGGGCATGCGGATCATGTGACTGGTGTGCATGCGGATCATGTGACTGGTGGGCATGCGGATCATGTGACTGGTGGGCATGCGGATCATGTGACTGGTGTGCATGCGGATCATGTGACTGGTGGGCATGCGGATCATGTGACTGGTGGGCCTGCGGATCATGTGACTGGTCTGCATGCGGATCATGTGACTGGTGGGCATGCGGATCATGTGACTGGTGGGCCTGCGGATCATGTGACTGGTGGGCCTGCGGATCATGTGACTGGTGGGCATGCGGATCATGTGACTGGTGGGCCTGCGGATCATGTGACTTGTGTGCATGCGGATCATGTGACTGGCGTACATGCGGATCATGTGACTGGCGTGCATGCGGATCATGTGACTGGCGTGCATGCGGATCATGTGACTGGTGTGCATGCGGATCATGTGACTGGTGTGCATGCGGATCATGTGACTGGTGTGCATGCTCATCATGTGACTGGTCTGCATGCGGATCATGTGACTGGTGGGCATGCGGATCATGTGACTGGTGTGCATGCGGATCATGTGACTGGTGGGCATGCGGATCATGTGACTGGTGGGCCTGCGGATCATGTGACTGGTGGGCATGCGGATCATGTGACTGGTCTGCATGCGGATCATGTGACTGGTGGGCCTGCGGATCATGTGACTGGTGGGCATGCGGATCATGTGACTGGTGGGCATGCGGATCATGTGACTGGTGGGCCTGCGGATCATGTGACTGGTGTGCATGCGGATCATGTGACTGGTGTGCGTGCGGATCATGTGACTGGTGGGCGTGCGGATCATGTGACTGGCGTGCGTGCGGATCATGTGACTGGTGTGCATGCGGATCATGTGACTGGTGTGCATGCGGATCATGTGACTGGTCTGCATGCGGATCATGTGACTGGTGTGCATGCGGATCATGTGACTGGCGTGCATGCGGATCATGTGACTTGTGTGCATGCTCATCATGTGACTGGTGTGCATGCGGATCATGTGACTTGTGTGCATGCTCATCATGTGACTGGCGTGCATGCGGATCATGTGACTTGTGTGCATGCGGATCATGTGACTGGTGTGCATGCGGATCATGTGACTGGTGTGCATGCGGATCATGTGACTGGTGGGCCTGCGGATCATGTGACTGGTGGGCATGCGGATCATGTGACTGGTGTGCATGCGGATCATGTGACTGGTGTGCATGCGGATCATGTGACTGGTGGGCATGCGGATCATGTGACTGGTGTGCATGCGGATCATGTGACTGGTGGGCATGCGGATCATGTGACTGGTGGGCATGCGGATCATGTGACTGGTGGGCATGCGGATCATGTGACTGGAGGGCGTGCGGATCATGTGACTGGCGTGCGTGCGGATCATGTGACTGGCGTGCATGCGGATCATGTGACTGGTGTGCATGCGGATCATGTGACTGGTGTGCATGCGGATCATGTGACTGGTCTGCATGCGGATCATGTGACTGGCGTGCATGCGGATCATGTGACTTGTGTGCATGCTCATCATGTGACTGGTGTGCATGCGGATCATGTGACTTGTGTGCATGCTCATCATGTGACTGGCGTGCATGCGGATCATGTGACTTGTGTGCATGCGGATCATGTGACTGGTGTGCATGCTCATCATGTGACTGGTGGGCCTGCGGATCATGTGACTTGTGTGCATGCGGATCATGTGACTGGCGTACATGCGGATCATGTGACTGGCGTGCATGCGGATCATGTGACTGGCGTGCATGCGGATCATGTGACTGGCGTGCATGCGGATCATGTGACTGGTGTGCATGCTCATCATGTGACTGGTGTGCATGCGGATCATGTGACTGGCGTGCATGCGGATCATGTGACTGGCGTGCATGCGGATCATGTGACTGGCGTGCATGCGGATCATGTGACTGGCGTGCATGCAGATCATGTGACTGGTCTGCATGCGGATCATGTGACTGGTGGGCATGCGGATCATGTGACTGGTGTGCATGCGGATCATGTGACTGGTGTGCATGCGGATCATGTGACTGGTGGGCCTGCGGATCATGTGACTGGTGGGCATGCGGATCATGTGACTGGTGTGCATGCGGATCATGTGACTGGTGGGCATGCGGATCATGTGACTGGTGTGCATGCGGATAATGTTCACTCATCCAGGCACAACTGTTATCCCTACAGCTAAATTAAAAGCCAGGGTTTTAGTTCACAGAAGAATGCATTCTTATGCTTAGTCACCTATACTGCGTAGAAGTACCCAGGTAAACATAGGTGTCCTAACTCTGGCCCTGTAACATGCATAGTGCAGACATGCAAACACATTCATTGCATCAAACCTATCAATGGATTAGGAGCACACATCCTGACGTCCTCTCCTGGGACAGACAGCGCATCTTACCAATCGCACAAGGGAGCTAACTTTATGTATCCATGTGCACCATGCACATACACCAGCATAAGCTGTGTGCATGCTGACAAACATGCAGGGGAAGGGGGGAGTGCACTGAATTAGACCCTAGCCACAGGGGTCAATGATAAGAATAAAAATACATATATCCAGGCACATCGCCTCTAGTTAGGACATTAAATAAATTATTAGGGAAAGGGAGGTGCTGAAGGGGGTGTGGCTAGAAACAGCAAAAATCAATTAACCCTTCGCACTCTCACATGCAAATGCTCAAACAAATGCATTCACAGGTTCACTCATCCAGGCACAACTGTTATCCCTACAGCTAAATTAAAAGCCGGGGTTTTAGTTCACAGAAGAATGCATTCTTATGCTTAGTCACCTATACTGCGTAGAAGTACCCAGGTAAACATAGGTGTCCTAACTCTGGCCCTGTAACATGCATAGTGCAGTATAGGTGATTAAGCATAAGAATGCATTCTTCTGTGAACTAAAACCCCGGCTTTTAATTTAGCTGTAGGGATAATAGTTGTGCCTGGATGAGTAAATCTGTGAATGCATTTGTTTGAGCATTTGCATGTGAGAGTGCGAAGGGTTAATTGATTTTTGCTGTTTCTAGCCACACCCCCTTCAGCACCTCCCTTTCCCTAATAATTTATTTAATGTCCTAACTAGAGGCGATGTGCCTGAATATATGTATTTTTATTCATGCGGATCATGTGACTGGTGGGCATGCGGATCATGTGACTGGTGTGCATGCGGATCATGTGACTGGTGGGCCTGCGGATCATGTGACTGGTGTGCATGCGGATCATGTGACTGGTGTGCATGCGGATCATGTGACTGGTGGGCCTGCGGATCATGTGACTGGTGTGCATGCGGATCATGTGACTGGTGTGCATGCGGATCATGTGACTGGTGTGCATGCGGATCATGTGACTGGTGGGCATGCGGATCATGTGACTGGTGTGCATGCGGATCATGTGACTGGTGGGCCTGCGGATCATGTGACTGGTCTGCATGCGGATCATGTGACTGGTGTGCATGCGGATCATGTGACTGGTGGGCCTGCGGATCATGTGACTGGCGGGCATGCGGATCATGTGACTGGCGGGCATGCGGATCATGTGACTGGCGTGCGTGCGGATCATGTGACTGGTGGGCCTGCGGATCATGTGACTGGTGTGCATGCGGATCATGTGACTGGTGGGCATGCTCATCATGTGACTGGTGTGCATGCAGATCATGTGACTGGTGTGCATGCGGATCATGTGACTGGAGGGCATGCGGATCATGTGACTGGTGTGCATGCGGATCATGTGACTGGTGTGCATGCGGATCATGTGACTGGTGTGCATGCGGATCATGTGACTGGTGGGCATGCGGATCATGTGACTGGTGGGCCTGCGGATCATGTGACTGGTGGGCCTGCGGATCATGTGACTGGTGTGCCTGCGGATCATGTGACTGGTGGGCATACGGATCATGTGACTGGTGGGCATGCGGATCATGTGACTGGTGGGCATGCGGATCATGTGACTGGTGGGCATGCGGATCATGTGACTGGTGGGCATGCGGATCATGTGACTGGTGGGCATGCGGATCATGTGACTGGTGGGCATGCGGATCATGTGACTGGTGGGCATGCGGATCATGTGACTGGTGGGCATGCGGATCATGTGACTGGTGGGCATGCGGATCATGTGACTGGTGGGCATGCGGATCATGTGACTGGTGGGCATGCGGATCATGTGACTGGTGGGCATGCGGATCATGTGACTGGTGGGCATGCGGATCATGTGACTGGTGGGCATGCGGATCATGTGACAGGCGGGCATGCGGATCATGTGACTGGCGGGCATGCGGATCATGTGACTGGCGGGCATGCGGATCATGTGACTGGCGGGCATGCGGATCATGTGACTGGCGGGCATGCGGATCATGTGACTGGCGGGCATGCGGATCATGTGACTGGCGGGCATGCGGATCATGTGACTGGCGGGCATGCGGATCATGTGACTGGCGGGCATGCGGATCATGTGACTGGCGGGCATGCGGATCATGTGACTGGCGGGCATGCGGATCATGTGACTGGTGGGCATGCGGATCATGTGACTGGTGGGCATGCGGATCATGTGACTGGTGGGCATGCGGATCATGTGACTGGTGGGCATGCGGATCATGTGACTGGTGGGCATGCGGATCATGTGACTGGTGGGCATGCGGATCATGTGACTGGTGGGCATGCGGATCATGTGACTGGTGGGCATGCGGATCATGTGACGGGTGGGCATGCGGATCATGTGACGGGTGGGCATGCGGATCATGTGACTGGTGGGCATGCGGATCATGTGACTGGTGGGCATGCGGATCATGTGACTGGTGGGCATGCGGATCATGTGACTGGTGGGCATGCGGATCATGTGACTGGTGGGCATGCGGATCATGTGACTGGCGTGCATGCGGATCATGTGACTGGTAGGCCTGCGGATCATGTGACTTGTGTGCATGCGGATCATGTGACTTGTGTGCATGCGGATCATGTGACTGGTCTGCATGCGGATCATGTGACTGGTGGGCATGCGGATCATGTGACTGGTGGGCATGCGGATCATGTGACTGGTGTGCGTGCGGATCATGTGACTGGTGGGCGTGCGGATCATGTGACTGGCGGGCGTGCGGATCATGTGACTGGCGGGCGTGCGGATCATGTGACTGGCGTGCGTGCGGATCATGTGACTGGCGGGCATGCGGATCATGTGACTGGCGGGCGTGCGGATCATGTGACTGGCGGGCCTGCGGATCATGTGACTGGTGTGCATGCGGATCATGTGACTGGTGGGCATGCTCATCATGTGACTGGTGGGCATGCTGATCATGTGACTGGTGTGCATGCGGATCATGTGACTGGAGGGCATGCGGATCATGTGACTGGTGTGCATGCGGATCATGTGACTGGTGTGCATGCGGATCATGTGACTGGTGTGCATGCGGATCATGTGACTGGTGGGCATGCGGATCATGTGACTGGTGGGCCTGCGGATCATGTGACTGGTGGGCCTGCGGATCATGTGACTGGTGTGCATGCGGATCATGTGACTGGCGGGCATACGGATCATGTGACTGGCGGGCATGCGGATCATGTGACTGGCGTGCATGCGGAGCATGTGACTGGCGTGCATGCGGAGCATGTGACTGGCGGGCATGCGGATCATGTGACTGGTGGGCATGCGGATCATGTGACTGGTGGGCATGCGGATCATGTGACTGGTGGGCATGCGGATCATGTGACAGGTGGGCATGCGGATCATGTGACTGGTGGGCATGCGGATCATGTGACTGGCGTGCGTGCGGATCATGTGACTGGCGGGCCTGCGGATCATGTGACTGGTGTGCATGCGGATCATGTGACTGGTGGGCATGCTCATCATGTGACTGGTGGGCATGCTGATCATGTGACTGGTGTGCATGCGGATCATGTGACTGGAGGGCATGCGGATCATGTGACTGGTGTGCATGCGGATCATGTGACTGGTGTGCATGCGGATCATGTGACTGGTGTGCATGCGGATCATGTGACTGGTGGGCATGCGGATCATGTGACTGGTGGGCCTGCGGATCATGTGACTGGTGGGCCTGCGGATCATGTGACTGGTGTGCATGCGGATCATGTGACTGGGGGGCATACGGATCATGTGACTGGCGGGCATGCGGATCATGTGACTGGCGTGCATGCGGAGCATGTGACTGGCGGGCATGCGGATCATGTGACTGGCGGGCATGCGGATCATGTGACTGGTGGGCATGCGGATCATGTGACTGGTGGGCATGCGGATCATGTGACTGGTGGGCATGCGGATCATGTGACTGGTGGGCATGCGGATCATGTGACAGGTGGGCATGCGGATCATGTGACTGGTGGGCATGCGGATCATGTGACTGGTGGGCATGCGAATCATGTGACTGGCGTGCATGCGGATCATGTGACTGGCGGGCATGCGGATCATGTGACTGGCGGGCATGCGGATCATGTGACTGGCGGGCATGCGGATCATGTGACTGGCGGGCATGCGGATCATGTGACTGGCGGGCATGCGGATCATGTGACTGGTGGGCATGCGGATCATGTGACTGGTGGGCATGCGGATCATGTGACTGGTGGGCATGCGGATCATGTGACTGGTGGGCATGCGGATCATGTGACAGGTGGGCATGCGGATCATGTGACTGGTGGGCATGCGGATCATGTGACTGGTGGGCATGCGGATCATGTGACTGGTGGGCATGCGGATCATGTGACTGGTGGGCATGCGGATCATGTGACTGGTGGGCATGCGGATCATGTGACTGGTGGGCATGCGGATCATGTGACTGGTGGGCCTGCGGATCATGTGACTGGTGGGCGTGCGGATCATGTGACTGGTGGGCGTGCGGATCATGTGACTGGCGTGCGTGCGGATCATGTGACTGGCGTGCATGCGGATCATGTGACTGGCGTGCGTGCGGATCATGTGACTGGCGTGCGTGCGGATCATGTGACTGGCGTGCGTGCAGATCATGTGACTGGCGTGCTTCCTTTTTGTGACAGGGGGACATTGTGGAGCTGGAGAGAAGTGAAGGGAAGACAGATGTCATTGTTACTGAAGGTGTGAACACCGTATCCTACACGCTGGATGAAGGCTCCATAGAGTTTGGTACAGCCATTGAGGATGGAGATTACAACAGGTACTCATTGCAGTAGGAGATGGGTGTGGCCTTGTGTGGAGTGACTCTGGTGCTCTTGTATGGTTCTGTGCCTTTCTGTGATATGTAATGCCTTGTGGTGTGTGTTGCTGCTGCCCTGGGTGTTCTGTGCCCTTCTGTGATATGTAATGTCTTGTGGTGTGTGTTGCTGCTGCTGCCCTGGGTGCTCTGTGCCCTTCTGTGATGTGTAATGTCTTGTGGTGTGTGCTGCTGCTGTCCTGGGTGCTCTGTGCCCTTCTGTGATATGTAATGTCTTGTGGTGTGTGTTGCTGCTGCTGTCCTGGGTGCTCTGTGCCCTTCTGTGATATGTAATGCCTTGTGGTGTGTGTTGCTGCTGCCCTGGGTGCTCTGTGCCCTTCTGTGATATGTAATGTCTTGTGGTGTGTGCTGCTGCAGCCCTGGGTGCTCTGTGCCTTTCTGTGATATGTAATGTCTTGTGGTGTGTGTTGCTGCTGCCCTGGGTGTTCTGTGCCTTTCTGTGATATGTAATGTCTTGTGGTGTGTGTTGCTGCTGCTGTCCTGGGTGCTCTGTGCCCTTCTGTGATATGTAATGTCTTGTGGTGTGTGTTGCTGCTGCTGTCCTGGGTGCTCTGTGCCCTTCTGTGATATGTAATGCCTTGTGGTGTGTGTTGCTGCTGCCCTGGGTGCTCTGTGCCCTTCTGTGATATGTAATGTCTTGTGCTGTGTGTTGCTGCTGTCCTGGGTGATCTGTGCCCTTCTGTGATATGTAATGTCTTGTGGTGTGTGCTGCTGCTGCCCTGGGTGCTCTGTGCTCTTCTGTGATATGTAATGTCTTGTGGTGTGTGCTGCTGCTGCCCTGGGTGCTCTGTGCCCTTCTGTGATATGTAATGTCTTGTGGTGTGTGTAATGCCTTGTGGTGTGTGTTGCTGCTGCTGCCCTGTGTGCTCTGTGCCCTTCTGTGATATGTAATGCCTTGTGGTGTGTGCTGCTGCTGCCCTGGGTGCTCTGTGCTCTTCTGTGATATGTAATGTCTTGTGGTGTGTGTTGCTGCTGCCCTGGGTGCTCTGTGCTCCTCTGTGATATGTAATGTCTTGTGGTGTGTGCTGCTGCTGCCCTGGGTGCTCTGTGCCCTTCTGTGATATGTAATGTGTTGTGGTGTGTGTTGCTGCTGCCCTGGGTGCTCTGTGCCCTTCTGTGATATGTAATGTCTTGTGGTGTGTGCTGCTGCTGCCCTGGGTGTTCTGTGCCCTTCTGTGATATGTAATGTCTTGTGGTGTGTGTTGCTGCTGCCCTGGGTGCTCTGTGCACTTCTGTGATATGTAATGTCTTGTGGTGTGTGCTGCTGCTGCCCTGGGTGCTCTGTGCCCTTCTGTGATATGTAATGTCTTGTGGTGTGTGCTGCTGCTGTCCTGGGTGCTCTGTGCCCTTCTGTGATATGTAATGCCTTATGGTGTGTGTTGCTGCTGCTGCCCTGGGTGCTCTGTGCCCTTCTGTGATATGTAATGCCTTGTGGTGTGTGTTGCTGCTGCCCTGGGTGCTCTGTGCTCTTCTGTGATATGTAATGTCTTGTGGTGTGTGCTGCTGCTGTCCTGGGTGCTCTGTGCCCTTCTGTGATATGTAATGTCTTGTGGTGTGTGTTGCTGCTGCCCTGGGTGCTCTGTGCCCTTCTGTGATATGTAATGTCTTGTGCTGTGTGTTGCTGCTGTCCTGGGTGATCTGTGCCCTTCTGTGATATGTAATGTCTTGTGGTGTGTGCTGCTGCTGCCCTGGGTGCTCTGTGCTCTTCTGTGATATGTAATGTCTTGTGGTGTGTGTTGCTGCTGCCCTGGGTGCTCTGTGCCCTTCTGTGATATGTAATGTCTTGTGGTGTGTGCTGCTGCTGCCCTGGGTGCTCTGTGCCCTTCTGTGATATGTAATGTCTTGTGGTGTGTGTTGCTGCTGTCCTGGGTGCTCTGTGCCCTTCTGTGATATGTAATGTCTTGTGGTGTGTGTTGCTGCTGCCCTGGGTGCTCTGTGCTCTTCTGTGATATGTAATGTCTTGTGGTGTGTGTTGCTGCTGCCCTGGGTGATCTGTGCCCTTCTGTGATATGTAATGTCTTGTGGTGTGTGTTGCTGCTGCCTGGGTGCTCTGTGCCCTTCTGTGATATGTAATGTCTTGTGGTGTGTGTTGCTGCTGCCTGGGTGCTCTGTGCCCTTCTGTGATATGTAATGCCTTGTGGTGTGTGTTGCTGCTGCCTGGGTGCTCTGTGCCCCTCTGTGATATGTAATGTCTTGTGGTGTGTGCTGCTGCTGCCCTGGGTGCTCTGTGCCCTTCTGTGATATGTAATGTCTTGTGGTGTGTTGCTGCTGCTGCCCTGGGTGCTCTGTGCCCTTCTGTGATATGTAATGTCTTGTGGTGTGTGTTGCTGCTGCTGCCCTGGGTGCTCTGTGCCCTTCTGTGATATGTAATGTCTTGTGGTGTGTGTTGCTGCTGCTGCCCTGGGTGCTCTGTGCCCTTCTGTGATATGTAATGTGTTGTGGTGTGTGTTGCTGCTGCCCTGGGTGCTCTGTGCCCTTCTGTGATATGTAATGTCTTGTGGTGTGTGCTGCTGCTGCCCTGGGTGCTCTGTGCCCTTCTGTGATATGTAATGGCTTGTGCTGTGTGTTGCTGCTGCCCTTGGTGCTCTGTGCCCTTCTGTGATAAGTAATGTCTTGTGGTGTGTTGCTGCTGCTTCCCTGGGTGCTCTGTGCCCTTCTGTGATATGTAATGTCTTGTGGTGTGTGTTGCTGCTGCCCTGGGTGATCTGTGCCCTTCTGTGATATGTAATGTCTTGTGGTGTGTGTTGCTGCTGCCTGGGTGCTCTGTGCCCTTCTGTGATATGTAATGTCTTGTGGTGTGTGTTGCTGCTGCCTGGGTGCTCTGTGCCCTTCTGTGATATGTAATGCCTTGTGGTGTGTGTTGCTGCTGCCTGGGTGCTCTGTGCCCCTCTGTGATATGTAATGTCTTGTGGTGTGTGCTGCTGCTGCCCTGGGTGCTCTGTGCCCTTCTGTGATATGTAATGTCTTGTGGTGTGTTGCTGCTGCTGCCCTGGGTGCTCTGTGCCCTTCTGTGATATGTAATGTCTTGTGGTGTGTGTTGCTGCTGCTGCCCTGGGTGCTCTGTGCCCTTCTGTGATATGTAATGTCTTGTGGTGTGTGTTGCTGCTGCTGCCCTGGGTGCTCTGTGCCCTTCTGTGATATGTAATGTGTTGTGGTGTGTGTTGCTGCTGCCCTGGGTGCTCTGTGCCCTTCTGTGATATGTAATGTCTTGTGGTGTGTGCTGCTGCTGCCCTGGGTGCTCTGTGCCCTTCTGTGATATGTAATGGCTTGTGCTGTGTGTTGCTGCTGCCCTTGGTGCTCTGTGCCCTTCTGTGATATGTAATGTCTTGTGGTGTGTTGCTGCTGCCCTGGGTGTTCTGTGCCCTTCTGTGATATGTAATGTCTTGTGGTGTGTGTTGCTGCTGTCCTGGGTGTTCTGTGCACTTCTGTGATATGTAATGTCTTGTGGTGTGTGTTGCTGCTGCTGTCCTGGGTGCTCTGTGCCCTTCTGTGATATGTAATGTCTTGTGGTGTGTTGCTGCTGCTTCCCTGGGTGCTCTGTGCCCTTCTGTGATATGTAATGTCTTGTGGTGTGTGTTGCTGCTGCTGCCCTGGGTGCTCTGTGCCCTTCTGTGATATGTAATGTCTTGTGGTGTGTGTTGCTGCTGCTGCCCTGGGTGCTCTGTGCCCTTCTGTGATGTGTAATGTCTTGTGATGTGTGCTGCTGCTGCCCTGGGTGCTCTGTGCCCTTCTGTGATATGTAATGTCTTGTGGTGTGTGTTGCTGCTGCCCTGGGTGCTCTGTGCCCTTCTGTGATATGTAATGTCTTGTGGTGTGTGCTGCTGCTGCCCTGGGTGCTCTGTGCCCTTCTGTGATATGTAATGTCTTGTGGTGTGTGTTGCTGCTGCAGCCCTGGGTGATCTGTGCCCTTCTGTGATATGTAATGTCTTGTGGTGTGTGTTGCTGCTGCCCTGTGTGCTCTGTGCCCTTCTGTGATATGTAATGTCTTGTGGTGTGTGTTGCTGCTGTCCTGGGTGCTCTGTGCCCTTCTGTGATATGTAATGTCTTGTGGTGTGTGTTGCTGCTGCCCTGGGTGCTCTGTGCTCTTCTGTGATATGTAATGTCTTGTGGTGTGTGCTGCTGCTGCCCTGGGTGCTCTGTGCCCTTCTGTGATATGTAATGTCTTGTGGTGTGTGTAATGCCTTGTGGTGTGTGTTGCTGCTGCTGCCCTGTGTGCTCTGTGCCCTTCTGTGATATGTAATGCCTTGTGGTGTGTGCTGCTGCTGCCCTGGGTGCTCTGTGCTCTTCTGTGATATGTAATGTCTTGTGGTGTGTGTTGCTGCTGCCCTGGGTGCTCTGTGCTCCTCTGTGATATGTAATGTCTTGTGGTGTGTGCTGCTGCTGCCCTGGGTGCTCTGTGCCCTTCTGTGATATGTAATGTGTTGTGGTGTGTGTTGCTGCTGCCCTGGGTGCTCTGTGCCCTTCTGTGATATGTAATGTCTTGTGGTGTGTGCTGCTGCTGCCCTGGGTGTTCTGTGCCCTTCTGTGATATGTAATGTCTTGTGGTGTGTGTTGCTGCTGCCCTGAGTGCTCTGTGCACTTCTGTGATATGTAATGTCTTGTGGTGTGTGCTGCTGCTGCCCTGGGTGCTCTGTGCCCTTCTGTGATATGTAATGTCTTGTGGTGTGTGCTGCTGCTGTCCTGGGTGCTCTGTGCCCTTCTGTGATATGTAATGCCTTGTGGTGTGTGTTGCTGCTGCTGCCCTGGGTGCTCTGTGCCCTTCTGTGATATGTAATGCCTTGTGGTGTGTGTTGCTGCTGCCCTGGGTGCTCTGTGCTCTTCTGTGATATGTAATGTCTTGTGGTGTGTGCTGCTGCTGTCCTGGGTGCTCTGTGCCCTTCTGTGATATGTAATGTCTTGTGGTGTGTGTTGCTGCTGTCCTGGGTGATCTGTGCCCTTCTGTGATATGTAATGTCTTGTGGTGTGTGTTGCTGCTGTCCTGGGTGATCTGTGCCCTTCTGTGATATGTAATGTCTTGTGGTGTGTGTTGCTGCTGCCCTGGGTGCTCTGTGCTCTTCTGTGATATGTAATGTCTTGTGGTGTGTGCTGCTGCTGTCCTGGGTGCTCTGTGCCCTTCTGTGATATGTAATGCCTTGTGATGTGTGTTGCTGCTGTCCTGGGTGCTCTGTGCCCTTCTGTGATATGTAATGTCTTGTGGTGTGTGTTGCTGCTGCCCTGGGTGCTTTGTGCTCTTCTGTGATATGTAATGTCTTGTGGTGTGTGTTGCTGCTGCCCTGGGTGATCTGTGCCCTTCTGTGATATGTAATGTCTTGTGGTGTGTGTTGCTGCTGCCTGGGTGCTCTGTGCCCTTCTGTGATATGTAATGTCTTGTGGTGTGTGTTGCTGCTGCCTGGGTGCTCTGTGCCCTTCTGTGATATGTAATGCCTTGTGGTGTGTGTTGCTGCTGCCTGGGTGCTCTGTGCCCCTCTGTGATATGTAATGTCTTGTGGTGTGTGCTGCTGCTGCCCTGGGTGCTCTGTGCCCTTCTGTGATATGTAATGTCTTGTGGTGTGTTGCTGCTGCTGCCCTGGGTGCTCTGTGCCCTTCTGTGATATGTAATGTCTTGTGGTATGTGTTGCTGCTGCTGCCCTGGGTGCTCCGTGCCCTTCTGTGATATGTAATGTCTTGTGGTGTGTGTTGCTGCTGCTGCCCTGGGTGCTCTGTGCCCTTCTGTGATATGTAATGTGTTGTGGTGTGTGTTTCTGCTGCCCTGGGTGCTCTGTGCCCTTCTGTGATATGTAATGCCTTGTGGTGTGTGCTGCTGCTGCCCTGGGTGCTCTGTGCCCTTCTGTGATATGTAATGTCTTGTGGTGTGTGCTGCTGCTGCCCTGGGTGCTCTGTGCCCTTCTGTGATATGTAATGGCTTGTGCTGTGTGTTGCTGCTGCCCTTGGTGCTCTGTGCCCTTCTGTGATATGTAATGTCTTGTGGTGTGTTGCTGCTGCCCTGGGTGTTCTGTGCCCTTCTGTGATATGTAATGTCTTGTGGTGTGTGCTGCTGCTGCCCTGGGTGCTCTGTGCCCTTCTTTGATATGTAATGTCTTGTGGTGTGTGTTGCTGCTGCTGTCCTGGGTGCTCTGTGCCCTTCTGTGATATGTAATGTCTTGTGGTGTGTGCTGCTGCTGCCCTGGGTGCTCTGTGCCCTTCTGTGATAAGTAATGTCTTGTGGTGTGTTGCTGCTGCTTCCCTGGGTGCTCTGTGCCCTTCTGTGATATGTAATGTCTTGTGGTGTGTGTTGCTGCTGCTGCCCTGGGTGCTCTGTGCCCTTCTGTGATATGTAATGTCTTGTGGTGTGTGTTGCTGCTGCTGCCCTGGGTGCTCTGTGCCCTTCTGTGATGTGTAATGTCTTGTGATGTGTGCTGCTGCTGCCCTGGGTGCTCTGTGCCCTTCTGTGATATGTAATGTCTTGTGGTGTGTGTTGCTGCTGCCCTGGGTGCTCTGTGCCCTTCTGTGATATGTAATGTCTTGTGGTGTGTGCTGCTGCAGCCCTGGGTGATCTGTGCCCTTCTGTGATATGTAATGTCTTGTGGTGTGTGTTGCTGCTGCCCTGTGTGCTCTGTGCCCTTCTGTGATATGTAATGTCTTGTGGTGTGTGTTGCTGCTGTCCTGGGTGCTCTGTGCCCTTCTGTGATATGTAATGTCTTGTGGTGTGTGTTGCTGCTGCCCTGGGTGCTCTGTGCCCTTCTGTGGTATGTAATGTCTTGTGGTGTGTGCTGCTGCTGCCCTGGGTGCTCTGTGCCCTTCTGTGATATGTAATGTCTTGTGGTGTGTGCTGCTGCTGCCCTGGGTGCTCTGTGCCCTTCTGTGATATGTAATGGCTTGTGCTGTGTGTTGCTGCTGCCCTGGGTGCTCTGTGCCCTTCTGTGATATGTAATGTCTTGTGGTGTGTGCTGCTGCTGCCCTGGGTGCTCTGTGCCCTTCTGTGATATGTAATGTCTTGTGGTGTGTGCTGCTGCTGCCCTGGGTGCTCTGTGCCCTTCTGTGATATGTAATGGCTTGTGCTGTGTGTTGCTGCAGCCCTGGGTGCTCTGTGCCCTTCTGTGATGTGTAATGTCTTGTGGTGTGTGTTGCTGCTGCCCTGGGTGCTCTGTGCCCTTCTGTGATATGTAATGTCTTGTGGTGTGTGTTGCTGCTGTCCTGGGTGATCTGTGCCCTTCTGTGATATGTAATGTCTTGTGGTGTGTGTTGCTGCTGTCCTGGGTGCTCTGTGCCCTTCTGTGATATGTAATGCCTTGTGGTGTGTGTTGCTGCTGCTGCCCTGGGTGCTCTGTGCCCTTCTGTGATATGTAATGTCTTGTGGTGTGTGCTGCTGCTGCTGCCCTGGGTGCTCTGTGCCCTTCTGTGATATGTAATGCCTTGTGGTGTGTGCTGCTGCTGCCCTGGGTGCTCTGTGCTCTTCTGTGATATGTAATGTCTTGTGGTGTGTGCTGCTGCTGTCCTGGGTGCTCTGTGCCCTTCTGTGATATGTAATGTCTTGTGGTGTGTGTTGCTGCTGCCCTGGGTGCTCTGTGCTCTTCTGTGATATGTAATGTCTTGTGGTGTGTGTTGCTGCTGCTGCCCTGGGTGTTCTGTGCCCTTCTGTGATATGTAATGCCTTGTGGTGTGTGCTGCTGCTGCCCTGGGTGCTCTGTGCCCTTCTGTGATATGTAATGCCTTGTGGTGTGTGTTGCTGCTGCTGCCCTGGGTGCTCTGTGCCCTTCTGTGATATGTAATGTCTTGTGGTGTGTGCTGCTGCTGCCCTGGGTGCTCTGTGCCCTTCTGTGATATGTAATGTCTTGTGGTGTGTGTTGCTGCTGCCCTGTGTGCTCTGTGCCCTTCTGTGATATGTA
The DNA here is from genome assembly GCF_040937935.1 of Hyperolius riggenbachi. NCBI lineage: Eukaryota > Metazoa > Chordata > Amphibia > Anura > Hyperoliidae > Hyperolius > Hyperolius riggenbachi. The sequence goes on along the minus strand of NC_090649.1, from coordinate 1,853,867 downwards.
ATGTCTTGTGGTGTGTGCTGCTGCTGCCCTGGGTGCTCTGTGCCCTTCTGTGATCTGTAATGTCTTGTGGTGTGTGTTGCTGCTGCCCTGGGTGATCTGTGCCCTTCTGTGATATGTAATGTCTTGTGGTGTGTGTTGCTGCTGCTGCCCTGGGTGATCTGTGCCCTTCTGTGATATGTAATGTCTTGTGGTGTGTGTTGCTGCTGCTGCCCTGGGTGCTCTGTGCTCTTCTGTGATATGTAATGTCTTGTGGTGTGTGTTGCTGCTGCTGCCCTGGGTGCTCTGTGCCCTTCTGTGATATGTAATGTCTTGTGGTGTGTGTTGCTGCTGCCCTGGGTGCTCTGTGCCCTTCTGTGATATGTAATGCCTTGTGGTGTGTGTTGCTGCTGCTGCCCTGGGTGCTCTGTGCCCTTCTGTGATATGTAATGTCTTGTGGTGTGTGTTGCTGCTGTCCTGGGTGCTCTGTGCCCTTCTGTGATATGTAATGTCTTGTGGTGTGTTGCTGCTGCTGCCCTGGGTGCTCTGTGCCCTTCTGTGATATGTAATGTCTTGTGGTGTGTGTTGCTGCTGCTGCCCTGGGTGCTCTGTGCCCTTCTGTGATATGTAATGTGTTGTGGTGTGTGTTGCTGCTGCCCTGGGTGCTCTGTGCCCTTCTGTGATATGTAATGCCTTGTGGTGTGTGCTGCTGCTGCCCTGGGTGCTCTGTGCCCTTCTGTGATATGTAATGTATTGTGGTGTGTGTTGCTGCTGCCCTGGGTGCTCTGTGCCCTTCTGTGATATGTAATGTCTTGTGGTGTGTGCTGCTGCTGCCCTGGGTGCTCTGTGCTCTTCTGTGATATGTAATGTCTTGTGGTGTGTGTTGCTGCTGCCCTGGGTGCTCTGTGCCCTTCTGTGATATGTAATGTTTTGGGGTGTGTGTTGCTGCTGCCCTGTGTGCTCTGTGCCCTTCTGTGATATGTAATGTCTTGTGGTGTGTGTTGCTGCTGCCCTGGGTGCTCTGTGCCCTTCTGTGATATGTAATGCCTTGTGGTGTGTGTTGCTGCTGCCCTGGGTGCTCTGTGCCCTTCTGTGATATGTAATGTCTTGGGGTGTGTGTTGCTGCTGCCCTGTGTGCTCTGTGCCCTTCTGTGATATGTAATGTCTTGTGGTGTGTGTTGCTGCTGCCCTGGGTGCTCTGTGCCCTTCTGTGAGATGTAATGCCTTGTGGTGTGTGTTGCTGCTGCTGCCCTGGGTGCTCTGTGCCCTTCTGTGATATGTAATGTCTTGTGGTGTGTGTTGCTGCTGCCCTGGGTGTTCTGTGCCCTTCTGTGATATGTAATGGCTTGTGGTGTGTGTTGCTGCTGCCCTGGGTGCTCTGTGCCCTTCTGTGATATGTAATGTCTTGTGGTGTGTGCTGCTGCTGCCCTGGGTGCTCTGTGCCCTTCTGTGATATGTAATGTCTTGTGGTGTGTGTTGCTGCTGCCCTGGGTGCTCTGTGCCCTTCTGTGATATGTAATGTCTTGTGGTGTGTGTTGCTGCTGCCCTGGGTGATCTGTGCCCTTCTGTGATATGTAATGTCTTGTGGTGTGTGCTGCTGCTGCCCTGGGTGCTCTGTGCCCTTCTGTGATATGTAATGTCTTGTGGTGTTGCTGCTGCTGCCCTGGGTGCTCTGTGCCCTTCTGTGATATGTAATGCCTTGTGGTGTGTGCTGCTGCTGCCCTGGGTGCTCTGTGCCCTTCTGTGATATGTAATGTCTTGTGGTTTGTGCTGCTGCTGCCCTGGGTGCTCTGTGCCCTTCTGTGATATGTAATGCCTTGTGGTGTGTGTTGCTGCTGCAGCCCTGGGTGCTCTGTGCCCTTCTGTGATATGTAATGTCTTGTGGTGTGTGTTGCTGCTGCTGTCCTGGGTGCTCTGTGCCCTTCTGTGATATGTAATGTCTTGTGGTGTGTGTTGCTGCTGCCCTGGGTGCTCTGTGCCCTTCTGTGATATGTAATGCCTTGTGGTGTGTGTTGCTGCTGCCCTGGGTGCTCTGTGCCCTTCTGTGATATGTAATGTCTTGTGCTGTGTGTTGCTGCAGCCCTGGGTGCTCTGTGCCCTTCTGTGATATGTAATGTCTTGTGGTGTGTGTTGCTGCTGCTGCCCTGGGTGCTCTGTGCCCTTCTGTGATATGTAATGTCTTGTGGTTTGTGCTGCTGCTGCCCTGGGTGCTCTGTGCCCTTCTGTGATATGTAATGTCTTGTGGTGTGTGTTGCTGCTGTCCTGGGTGCTCTGTGCCCTTCTGTGATATGTAATGTCTTGTGGTGTGTGTTGCTGCTGCCCTGGGTGCTCTGTGCCCTTCTGTGATATGTAATGTCTTGTGGTGTGTGTTGCTGCTGCTGCCCTGGGTGCTCCGTGCCCTTCTGTGAGATGTAATGCCTTGTGGTGTGTGTTGCTGCTGCCCTGGGTGCTCTGTGCCCTTCTGTGATATGTAATGTCTTGTGGTGTGTGCTGCTGCAGCCCTGGGTGCTCTGTGCCTTTCTGTGATATGTAATGTCTTGTGGTGTGTGTTGCTGCTGCCCTGGGTGTTCTGTGCCTTTCTGTGATATGTAATGTCTTGTGGTGTGTGTTGCTGCTGCCCTGGGTGCTCTGTGCCCTTCTGTGATATGTAATGTCTTGTGGTGTGTGTTGCTGCTGCTGTCCTGGGTGCTCTGTGCCCTTCTGTGATATGTAATGCCTTGTGGTGTGTGTTGCTGCTGCCCTGAGTGCTCTGTGCCCTTCTGTGATATGTAATGTCTTGTGCTGTGTGTTGCTGCTGTCCTGGGTGATCTGTGCCCTTCTGTGATATGTAATGTCTTGTGGTGTGTGCTGCTGCTGCCCTGGGTGCTCTGTGCTCTTCTGTGATATGTAATGTCTTGTGGTGTGTGCTGCTGCTGCCCTGGGTGCTCTGTGCCCTTCTGTGATATGTAATGTCTTGTGGTGTGTGTAATGCCTTGTGGTGTGTGTTGCTGCTGCTGCCCTGTGTGCTCTGTGCCCTTCTGTGATATGTAATGCCTTGTGGTGTGTGCTGCTGCTGCCCTGGGTGCTCTGTGCTCTTCTGTGATATGTAATGTCTTGTGGTGTGTGTTGCTGCTGCCCTGGGTGCTCTGTGCTCCTCTGTGATATGTAATGTCTTGTGGTGTGTGCTGCTGCTGCCCTGGGTGCTCTGTGCCCTTCTGTGATATGTAATGTGTTGTGGTGTGTGTTGCTGCTGCCCTGGGTGCTCTGTGCCCTTCTGTGATATGTAATGTCTTGTGGTGTGTGCTGCTGCTGCTGCCCTGGGTGTTCTGTGCCCTTCTGTGATATGTAATGTCTTGTGGTGTGTGTTGCTGCTGCCCTGGGTGCTCTGTGCACTTCTGTGATATGTAATGTCTTGTGGTGTGTGCTGCTGCTGCCCTGGGTGCTCTGTGCCCTTCTGTGATATGTAATGTCTTGTGGTGTGTGCTGCTGCTGTCCTGGGTGCTCTGTGCCCTTCTGTGATATGTAATGCCTTGTGGTGTGTGTTGCTGCTGCTGCCCTGGGTGCTCTGTGCCCTTCTGTGATATGTAATGCCTTGTGGTGTGTGTTGCTGCTGCCCTGGGTGCTCTGTGCTCTTCTGTGATATGTAATGTCTTGTGGTGTGTGCTGCTGCTGTCCTGGGTGCTCTGTGCCCTTCTGTGATATGTAATGTCTTGTGGTGTGTGTTGCTGCTGCCCTGGGTGCTCTGTGCCCTTCTGTGATATGTAATGTCTTGTGCTGTGTGTTGCTGCTGTCCTGGGTGATCTGTGCCCTTCTGTGATATGTAATGTCTTGTGGTGTGTGCTGCTGCTGCCGCCCTGGGTGCTCTGTGCTCTTCTGTGATATGTAATGTCTTGTGGTGTGTGTTGCTGCTGCCCTGGGTGCTCTGTGCCCTTCTGTGATATGTAATGTCTTGTGGTGTGTGCTGCTGCTGCCCTGGGTGCTCTGTGCCCTTCTGTGATATGTAATGTCTTGTGGTGTGTGTTGCTGCTGTCCTGGGTGCTCTGTGCCCTTCTGTGATATGTAATGTCTTGTGGTGTGTGTTGCTGCTGCCCTGGGTGCTCTGTGCTCTTCTGCGATATGTAATGTCTTGTGGTGTGTGTTGCTGCTGCCCTGGGTGATCTGTGCCCTTCTGTGATATGTAATGTCTTGTGGTGTGTGTTGCTGCTGCCTGGGTGCTCTGTGCCCTTCTGTGATATGTAATGTCTTGTGGTGTGTGTTGCTGCTGCCTGGGTGCTCTGTGCCCTTCTGTGATATGTAATGCCTTGTGGTGTGTGTTGCTGCTGCCTGGGTGCTCTGTGCCCCTCTGTGATATGTAATGTCTTGTGGTGTGTGCTGCTGCTGCCCTGGGTGCTCTGTGCCCTTCTGTGATATGTAATGTCTTGTGGTGTGTTGCTGCTGCTGCCCTGGGTGCTCTGTGCCCTTCTGTGATATGTAATGTCTTGTGGTGTGTGTTGCTGCTGCTGCCCTGGGTGCTCTGTGCCCTTCTGTGATATGTAATGTCTTGTGGTGTGTGTTGCTGCTGCTGCCCTGGGTGCTCTGTGCCCTTCTGTGATATGTAATGTGTTGTGGTGTGTGTTGCTGCTGCCCTGGGTGCTCTGTGCCCTTCTGTGATATGTAATGTCTTGTGGTGTGTGCTGCTGCTGCCCTGGGTGCTCTGTGCCCTTCTGTGATATGTAATGGCTTGTGCTGTGTGTTGCTGCTGCCCTTGGTGCTCTGTGCCCTTCTGTGATATGTAATGTCTTGTGGTGTGTTGCTGCTGCCCTGGGTGTTCTGTGCCCTTCTGTGATATGTAATGTCTTGTGGTGTGTGTTGCTGCTGTCCTGGGTGTTCTGTGCACTTCTGTGATATGTAATGTCTTGTGGTGTGTGTTGCTGCTGCTGTCCTGGGTGCTCTGTGCCCTTCTGTGATATGTAATGTCTTGTGGTGTGTTGCTGCTGCTTCCCTGGGTGCTCTGTGCCCTTCTGTGATATGTAATGTCTTGTGGTGTGTGTTGCTGCTGCTGCCCTGGGTGCTCTGTGCCCTTCTGTGATATGTAATGTCTTGTGGTGTGTGTTGCTGCTGCTGCCCTGGGTGCTCTGTGCCCTTCTGTGATGTGTAATGTCTTGTGATGTGTGCTGCTGCTGCCCTGGGTGCTCTGTGCCCTTCTGTGATATGTAATGTCTTGTGGTGTGTGTTGCTGCTGCCCTGGGTGCTCTGTGCCCTTCTGTGATATGTAATGTCTTGTGGTGTGTGCTGCTGCTGCCCTGGGTGCTCTGTGCCCTTCTGTGATATGTAATGTCTTGTGGTGTGTGTTGCTGCTGCAGCCCTGGGTGATCTGTGCCCTTCTGTGATATGTAATGTCTTGTGGTGTGTGTTGCTGCTGCCCTGTGTGCTCTGTGCCCTTCTGTGATATGTAATGTCTTGTGGTGTGTGTTGCTGCTGTCCTGGGTGCTCTGTGCCCTTCTGTGATATGTAATGTCTTGTGGTGTGTGTTGCTGCTGCCCTGGGTGCTCTGTGCTCTTCTGTGATATGTAATGTCTTGTGGTGTGTGCTGCTGCTGCCCTGGGTGCTCTGTGCCCTTCTGTGATATGTAATGTCTTGTGGTGTGTGTAATGCCTTGTGGTGTGTGTTGCTGCTGCTGCCCTGTGTGCTCTGTGCCCTTCTGTGATATGTAATGCCTTGTGGTGTGTGCTGCTGCTGCCCTGGGTGCTCTGTGCTCTTCTGTGATATGTAATGTCTTGTGGTGTGTGTTGCTGCTGCCCTGGGTGCTCTGTGCTCCTCTGTGATATGTAATGTCTTGTGGTGTGTGCTGCTGCTGCCCTGGGTGCTCTGTGCCCTTCTGTGATATGTAATGTGTTGTGGTGTGTGTTGCTGCTGCCCTGGGTGCTCTGTGCCCTTCTGTGATATGTAATGTCTTGTGGTGTGTGCTGCTGCTGCCCTGGGTGTTCTGTGCCCTTCTGTGATATGTAATGTCTTGTGGTGTGTGTTGCTGCTGCCCTGGGTGCTCTGTGCACTTCTGTGATATGTAATGTCTTGTGGTGTGTGTTGCTGCTGCCCTGGGTGCTCTGTGCTCTTCTGTGATAGGTGATGTCTTGTGGTGTGTGCTGCTGCTGTCCTGGGTGCTCTGTGCCCTTCTGTGATATGTAATGTCTTGTGGTGTGTGTTGCTGCTGCCCTGGGTGCTCTGTGCCCTTCTGTGATATGTAATGTCTTGTGCTGTGTGTTGCTGCTGTCCTGGGTGATCTGTGCCCTTCTGTGATATGTAATGTCTTGTGGTGTGTGCTGCTGCTGCCCTGGGTGCTCTGTGCTCTTCTGTAATATGTAATGTCTTGTGGTGTGTGTTGCTGCTGCCCTGGGTGCTCTGTGCCCTTCTGTGATATGTAATGTCTTGTGGTGTGTGCTGCTGCTGCCCTGGGTGCTCTGTGCCCTTCTGTGATATGTAATGTCTTGTGGTGTGTGTTGCTGCTGTCCTGGGTGCTCTGTGCCCTTCTGTGATATGTAATGTCTTGTGGTGTGTGTTGCTGCTGCCCTGGGTGCTCTGTGCTCTTCTGCGATATGTAATGTCTTTTGGTGTGTGTTGCTGCTGCCCTGGGTGATCTGTGCCCTTCTGTGATATGTAATGTCTTGTGGTGTGTGTTGCTGCTGCCTGGGTGCTCTGTGCCCTTCTGTGATATGTAATGTCTTGTGGTGTGTGTTGCTGCTGCCTGGGTGCTCTGTGCCCTTCTGTGATATGTAATGCCTTGTGGTGTGTGTTGCTGCTGCCTGGGTGCTCTGTGCCCCTCTGTGATATGTAATGTCTTGTGGTGTGTGCTGCTGCTGCCCTGGGTGCTCTGTGCCCTTCTGTGATATGTAATGTCTTGTGCTGTGTGTTGCTGCTGTCCTGGGTGATCTGTGCCCTTCTGTGATATGTAATGTCTTGTGGTGTGTGCTGCTGCTGCCCTGGGTGCTCTGTGCTCTTCTGTGATATGTAATGTCTTGTGGTGTGTGCTGCTGCTGCCCTGGGTGCTCTGTGCCCTTCTGTGATATGTAATGTCTTGTGGTGTGTGTAATGCCTTGTGGTGTGTGTTGCTGCTGCTGCCCTGTGTGCTCTGTGCCCTTCTGTGATATGTAATGCCTTGTGGTGTGTGCTGCTGCTGCCCTGGGTGCTCTGTGCTCTTCTGTGATATGTAATGTCTTGTGGTGTGTGTTGCTGCTGCCCTGGGTGCTCTGTGCTCCTCTGTGATATGTAATGTCTTGTGGTGTGTGCTGCTGCTGCCCTGGGTGCTCTGTGCCCTTCTGTGATATGTAATGTGTTGTGGTGTGTGTTGCTGCTGCCCTGGGTGCTCTGTGCCCTTCTGTGATATGTAATGTCTTGTGGTGTGTGCTGCTGCTGCCCTGGGTGTTCTGTGCCCTTCTGTGATATGTAATGTCTTGTGGTGTGTGTTGCTGCTGCCCTGGGTGCTCTGTGCACTTCTGTGATATGTAATGTCTTGTGGTGTGTGCTGCTGCTGCCCTGGGTGCTCTGTGCCCTTCTGTGATATGTAATGTCTTGTGGTGTGTGCTGCTGCTGTCCTGGGTGCTCTGTGCCCTTCTGTGATATGTAATGCCTTGTGGTGTGTGTTGCTGCTGCTGCCCTGGGTGCTCTGTGCCCTTCTGTGATATGTAATGCCTTGTGGTGTGTGTTGCTGCTGCCCTGGGTGCTCTGTGCTCTTCTGTGATATGTAATGTCTTGTGGTGTGTGCTGCTGCTGTCCTTGGTGCTCTGTGCCCTTCTGTGATATGTAATGTCTTGTGGTGTGTGTTGCTGCTGCCCTGGGTGCTCTGTGCCCTTCTGTGATATGTAATGTCTTGTGCTGTGTGTTGCTGCTGTCCTGGGTGATCTGTGCCCTTCTGTGATATGTAATGTCTTGTGGTGTGTGCTGCTGCTGCCCTGGGTGCTCTGTGCTCTTCTGTGATATGTAATGTCTTGTGGTGTGTGTTGCTGCTGCCCTGGGTGCTCTGTGCCCTTCTGTGATATGTAATGTCTTGTGGTGTGTGCTGCTGCTGCCCTGGGTGCTCTGTGCCCTTCTGTGATATGTAATGTTTTGTGGTGTGTGTTGCTGCTGTCCTGGGTGCTCTGTGCCCTTCTGTGATATGTAATGTCTTGTGGTGTGTGTTGCTGCTGCCCTGGGTGCTCTGTGCTCTTCTGCGATATGTAATGTCTTGTGGTGTGTGTTGCTGCTGCCCTGGGTGATCTGTGCCCTTCTGTGATATGTAATGTCTTGTGGTGTGTGTTGCTGCTGCCTGGGTGCTCTGTGCCCTTCTGTGATATGTAATGTCTTGTGGTGTGTGTTGCTGCTGCCTGGGTGCTCTGTGCCCTTCTGTGATATGTAATGCCTTGTGGTGTGTGTTGCTGCTGCCTGGGTGCTCTGTGCCCCTCTGTGATATGTAATGTCTTGTGGTGTGTGCTGCTGCTGCCCTGGGTGCTCTGTGCCCTTCTGTGATATGTAATGTCTTGTGGTGTGTTGCTGCTGCTGCCCTGGGTGCTCTGTGCCCTTCTGTGATATGTAATGTCTTGTGGTGTGTGTTGCTGCTGCTGCCCTGGGTGCTCTGTGCCCTTCTGTGATATGTAATGTCTTGTGGTGTGTGTTGCTGCTGCTGCCCTGGGTGCTCTGTGCCCTTCTGTGATATGTAATGTGTTGTGGTGTGTGTTGCTGCTGCCCTGGGTGCTCTGTGCCCTTCTGTGATATGTAATGTCTTGTGGTGTGTGCTGCTGCTGCCCTGGGTGCTCTGTGCCCTTCTGTGATATGTAATGGCTTGTGCTGTGTGTTGCTGCTGCCCTTGGTGCTCTGTGCCCTTCTGTGATATGTAATGTCTTGTGGTGTGTTGCTGCTGCCCTGGGTGTTCTGTGCCCTTCTGTGATATGTAATGTCTTGTGGTGTGTGTTGCTGCTGTCCTGGGTGTTCTGTGCACTTCTGTGATATGTAATGTCTTGTGGTGTGTGTTGCTGCTGCTGTCCTGGGTGCTCTGTGCCCTTCTGTGATATGTAATGTCTTGTGGTGTGTTGCTGCTGCTTCCCTGGGTGCTCTGTGCCCTTCTGTGATATGTAATGTCTTGTGGTGTGTGTTGCTGCTGCTGCCCTGGGTGCTCTGTGCCCTTCTGTGATATGTAATGTCTTGTGGTGTGTGTTGCTGCTGCTGCCCTGGGTGCTCTGTGCCCTTCTGTGATGTGTAATGTCTTGTGATGTGTGCTGCTGCTGCCCTGGGTGCTCTGTGCCCTTCTGTGATATGTAATGTCTTGTGGTGTGTGTTGCTGCTGCCCTGGGTGCTCTGTGCCCTTCTGTGATATGTAATGTCTTGTGGTGTGTGCTGCTGCTGCCCTGGGTGCTCTGTGCCCTTCTGTGATATGTAATGTCTTGTGGTGTGTGTTGCTGCTGCAGCCCTGGGTGATCTGTGCCCTTCTGTGATATGTAATGTCTTGTGGTGTGTGTTGCTGCTGCCCTGTGTGCTCTGTGCCCTTCTGTGATATGTAATGTCTTGTGGTGTGTGTTGCTGCTGTCCTGGGTGCTCTGTGCCCTTCTGTGATATGTAATGTCTTGTGGTGTGTGTTGCTGCTGCCCTGGGTGCTCTGTGCTCTTCTGTGATATGTAATGTCTTGTGGTGTGTGCTGCTGCTGCCCTGGGTGCTCTGTGCCCTTCTGTGATATGTAATGTCTTGTGGTGTGTGTAATGCCTTGTGGTGTGTGTTGCTGCTGCTGCCCTGTGTGCTCTGTGCCCTTCTGTGATATGTAATGCCTTGTGGTGTGTGCTGCTGCTGCCCTGGGTGCTCTGTGCTCTTCTGTGATATGTAATGTCTTGTGGTGTGTGTTGCTGCTGCCCTGGGTGCTCTGTGCTCCTCTGTGATATGTAATGTCTTGTGGTGTGTGCTGCTGCTGCCCTGGGTGCTCTGTGCCCTTCTGTGATATGTAATGTGTTGTGGTGTGTGTTGCTGCTGCCCTGGGTGTTCTGTGCCCTTCTGTGATATGTAATGTCTTGTGGTGTGTGTTGCTGCTGCCCTGGGTGCTCTGTGCCCTTCTGTGATAAGTAATGTCTTGTGGTGTGTTGCTGCTGCTTCCCTGGGTGCTCTGTGCACTTCTGTGATATGTAATGTCTTGTGGTGTGTGTTGCTGCTGCTGCCCTGGGTGCTCTGTGCCCTTCTGTGATATGTAATGTCTTGTGGTGTGTGCTGCTGCTGTCCTGGGTGCTCTGTGCCCTTCTGTGATATGTAATGCCTTGTGGTGTGTGTTGCTGCTGCTGCCCTGGGTGCTCTGTGCCCTTCTGTGATATGTAATGCCTTGTGGTGTGTGTTGCTGCTGCCCTGGGTGCTCTGTGCTCTTCTGTGATATGTAATGTCTTGTGGTGTGTGCTGCTGCTGTCCTGGGTGCTCTGTGCCCTTCTGTGATATGTAATGTCTTGTGGTGTGTGTTGCTGCTGTCCTGGGTGATCTGTGCCCTTCTGTGATATGTAATGTCTTGTGGTGTGTGTTGCTGCTGTCCTGGGTGATCTGTGCCCTTCTGTGATATGTAATGTCTTGTGGTGTGTGCTGCTGCTGCCCTGGGTGCTCTGTGCTCTTCTGTGATATGTAATGTCTTGTGGTGTGTGTTGCTGCTGCCCTGGGTGCTCTGTGCTCTTCTGTGATATGTAATGTCTTGTGGTGTGTGCTGCTGCTGTCCTGGGTGCTCTGTGCCCTTCTGTGATATGTAATGCCTTGTGATGTGTGTTGCTGCTGTCCTGGGTGCTCTGTGCCCTTCTGTGATATGTAATGTCTTGTGGTGTGTGTTGCTGCTGCCCTGGGTGCTTTGTGCTCTTCTGTGATATGTAATGTCTTGTGGTGTGTGTTGCTGCTGCCCTGGGTGATCTGTGCCCTTCTGTGATATGTAATGTCTTGTGGTGTGTGTTGCTGCTGCCTGGGTGCTCTGTGCCCTTCTGTGATATGTAATGTCTTGTGGTGTGTGTTGCTGCTGCCTGGGTGCTCTGTGCCCTTCTGTGATATGTAATGCCTTGTGGTGTGTGTTGCTGCTGCCTGGGTGCTCTGTGCCCCTCTGTGATATGTAATGTCTTGTGGTGTGTGCTGCTGCTGCCCTGGGTGCTCTGTGCCCTTCTGTGATATGTAATGTCTTGTGGTGTGTTGCTGCTGCTGCCCTGGGTGCTCTGTGCCCTTCTGTGATATGTAATGTCTTGTGGTATGTGTTGCTGCTGCTGCCCTGGGTGCTCTGTGCCCTTCTGTGATATGTAATGTCTTGTGGTGTGTGTTGCTGCTGCTGCCCTGGGTGCTCTGTGCCCTTCTGTGATATGTAATGTGTTGTGGTGTGTGTTGCTGCTGCCCTGGGTGCTCTGTGCCCTTCTGTGATATGTAATGCCTTGTGGTGTGTGCTGCTGCTGCCCTGGGTGCTCTGTGCCCTTCTGTGATATGTAATGTCTTGTGGTGTGTGCTGCTGCTGCCCTGGGTGCTCTGTGCCCTTCTGTGATATGTAATGGCTTGTGCTGTGTGTTGCTGCTGCCCTTGGTGCTCTGTGCCCTTCTGTGATATGTAATGTCTTGTGGTGTGTTGCTGCTGCCCTGAGTGTTCTGTGCCCTTCTGTGATATGTAATGTCTTGTGGTGTGTGTTGCTGCTGTCCTGGGTGTTCTGTGCACTTCTGTGATATGTAATGTCTTGTGGTGTGTGCTGCTGCTGCCCTGGGTGCTCTGTGCCCTTCTTTGATATGTAATGTCTTGTGGTGTGTGTTGCTGCTGCTGTCCTGGGTGCTCTGTGCCCTTCTGTGATATGTAATGTCTTGTGGTGTGTGCTGCTGCTGCCCTGGGTGCTCTGTGCCCTTCTGTGATAAGTAATGTCTTGTGGTGTGTTGCTGCTGCTTCCCTGGGTGCTCTGTGCCCTTCTGTGATATGTAATGTCTTGTGGTGTGTGTTGCTGCTGCTGCCCTGGGTGCTCTGTGCCCTTCTGTGATATGTAATGTCTTGTGGTGTGTGTTGCTGCTGCTGCCCTGGGTGCTCTGTGCCCTTCTGTGATGTGTAATGTCTTGTGATGTGTGCTGCTGCTGCCCTGGGTGCTCTGTGCCCTTCTGTGATATGTAATGTCTTGTGGTGTGTGTTGCTGCTGCCCTGGGTGCTCTGTGCCCTTCTGTGATATGTAATGTCTTGTGGTGTGTGCTGCTGCAGCCCTGGGTGATCTGTGCCCTTCTGTGATATGTAATGTCTTGTGGTGTGTGTTGCTGCTGCCCTGTGTGCTCTGTGCCCTTCTGTGATATGTAATGTCTTGTGGTGTGTGTTGCTGCTGTCCTGGGTGCTCTGTGCCCTTCTGTGATATGTAATGTCTTGTGGTGTGTGTTGCTGCTGCCCTGGGTGCTCTGTGCCCTTCTGTGATATGTAATGTCTTGTGGTGTGTGCTGCTGCTGCCCTGGGTGCTCTGTGCCCTTCTGTGATATGTAATGTCTTGTGGTGTGTGCTGCTGCTGCCCTGGGTGCTCTGTGCCCTTCTGTGATATGTAATGGCTTGTGCTGTGTGTTGCTGCTGCCCTGGGTGCTCTGTGCCCTTCTGTGATATGTAATGTCTTGTGGTGTGTGCTGCTGCTGCCCTGGGTGCTCTGTGCCCTTCTGTGATATGTAATGGCTTGTGCTGTGTGTTGCTGCTGCCCTGGGTGCTCTGTGCCCTTCTGTGATATGTAATGTCTTGTGGTGTGTGCTGCTGCTGCCCTGGGTGCTCTGTGCCCTTCTGTGATATGTAATGTCTTGTGGTGTGTGCTGCTGCTGCCCTGGGTGCTCTGTGCCCTTCTGTGATATGTAATGGCTTGTGCTGTGTGTTGCTGCTGCCCTGGGTGCTCTGTGCCCTTCTGTGATATGTAATGTCTTGTGGTGTGTGTTGCTGCAGCCCTGGGTGCTCTGTGCCCTTCTGTGATGTGTAATGTCTTGTGGTGTGTGTTGCTGCTGCCCTGGGTGCTCTGTGCCCTTCTGTGATATGTAATGTCTTGTGGTGTGTGTTGCTGCTGCCCTGGGTGCTCTGTGCCCTTCTGTGATAAGTAATGTCTTGTGGTGTGTTGCTGCTGCTTCCCTGGGTGCTCTGTGCCCTTCTGTGATATGTAATGTCTTGTGGTGTGTGTTGCTGCTGCTGCCCTGGGTGCTCTGTGCCCTTCTGTGATATGTAATGTCTTGTGGTGTGTGTTGCTGCTGCTGCCCTGGGTGCTCTGTGCCCTTCTGTGATGTGTAATGTCTTGTGATGTGTGCTGCTGCTGCCCTGGGTGCTCTGTGCCCTTCTGTGATATGTAATGTCTTGTGGTGTGTGTTGCTGCTGCCCTGGGTGCTCTGTGCCCTTCTGTGATATGTAATGTCTTGTGGTGTGTGCTGCTGCAGCCCTGGGTGATCTGTGCCCTTCTGTGATATGTAATGTCTTGTGGTGTGTGTTGCTGCTGCCCTGTGTGCTCTGTGCCCTTCTGTGATATGTAATGTCTTGTGGTGTGTGTTGCTGCTGTCCTGGGTGCTCTGTGCCCTTCTGTGATATGTAATGTCTTGTGGTGTGTGTTGCTGCTGCCCTGGGTGCTCTGTGCCCTTCTGTGATATGTAATGTCTTGTGGTGTGTGCTGCTGCTGCCCTGGGTGCTCTGTGCCCTTCTGTGATATGTAATGTCTTGTGGTGTGTGCTGCTGCTGCCCTGGGTGCTCTGTGCCCTTCTGTGATATGTAATGGCTTGTGCTGTGTGTTGCTGCTGCCCTGGGTGCTCTGTGCCCTTCTGTGATATGTAATGTCTTGTGGTGTGTGCTGCTGCTGCCCTGGGTGCTCTGTGCCCTTCTGTGATATGTAATGGCTTGTGCTGTGTGTTGCTGCTGCCCTGGGTGCTCTGTGCCCTTCTGTGATATGTAATGTCTTGTGGTGTGTGCTGCTGCTGCCCTGGGTGCTCTGTGCCCTTCTGTGATATGTAATGTCTTGTGGTGTGTGCTGCTGCTGCCCTGGGTGCTCTGTGCCCTTCTGTGATATGTAATGGCTTGTGCTGTGTGTTGCTGCTGCCCTGGGTGCTCTGTGCCCTTCTGTGATATGTAATGTCTTGTGGTGTGTGTTGCTGCAGCCCTGGGTGCTCTGTGCCCTTCTGTGATGTGTAATGTCTTGTGGTGTGTGTTGCTGCTGCCCTGGGTGCTCTGTGCCCTTCTGTGATATGTAATGTCTTGTGGTGTGTGTTGCTGCTGCCCTGGGTGCTCTGTGCCCTTCTGTGATATGTAATGTCTTGTGGTGTGTGCTGCTGCTGCCCTGGGTGCTCTGTGCCCTTCTGTGATATGTAATGGCTTGTGCTGTGTGTTGCTGCTGCCCTGGGTGCTCTGTGCCCTTCTGTGATATGTAATGTCTTGTGGTGTGTGTTGCTGCAGCCCTGGGTGCTCTGTGCCCTTCTGTGATGTGTAATGTCTTGTGGTGTGTGTTGCTGCTGCCCTGGGTGCTCTGTGCCCTTCTGTGATATGTAATGTCTTGTGGTGTGTGTTGCTGCTGTCCTGGGTGATCTGTGCCCTTCTGTGATATGTAATGTCTTGTGGTGTGTGTTGCTGCTGTCCTGGGTGCTCTGTGCCCTTCTGTGATATGTAATGCCTTGTGGTGTGTGTTGCTGCTGCTGCCCTGGGTGCTCTGTGCCCTTCTGTGATATGTAATGTCTTGTGGTGTGTGTTGCTGCTGCTGCCCTGGGTGCTCTGTGCCCTTCTGTGATATGTAATGTCTTGTGGTGTGTGCTGCTGCTGCTGCCCTGGGTGCTCTGTGCCCTTCTGTGATATGTAATGCCTTGTGGTGTGTGCTGCTGCTGCCCTGGGTGCTCTGTGCTCTTCTGTGATATGTAATGTCTTGTGGTGTGTGCTGCTGCTGTCCTGGGTGCTCTGTGCCCTTCTGTGATATGTAATGTCTTGTGGTGTGTGTTGCTGCTGCCCTGGGTGCTCTGTGCTCTTCTGTGATATGTAATGTCTTGTGGTGTGTGTTGCTGCTGCTGCCCTGGGTGTTCTGTGCCCTTCTGTGATATGTAATGCCTTGTGGTGTGTGCTGCTGCTGCCCTGGGTGCTCTGTGCCCTTCTGTGATATGTAATGCCTTGTGGTGTGTGTTGCTGCTGCTGCCCTGGGTGCTCTGTGCCCTTCTGTGATATGTAATGTCTTGTGGTGTGTGTTGCTGCTGCCCTGTGTGCTCTGTGCCCTTCTGTGATATGTAATGTCTTGTGGTGTGTGTTGCTGCTGTCCTGGGTGCTCTGTGCCCTTCTGTGATATGTAATGTCTTGTGGTGTGTGTTGCTGCTGCCCTGGGTGCTCTGTGCCCTTCTGTGATATGTAATGTCTTGTGGTGTGTGCTGCTGCTGCCCTGGGTGCTCTGTGCCCTTCTGTGATATGTAATGTCTTGTGGTGTGTGCTGCTGCTGCCCTGGGTGCTCTGTGCCCTTCTGTGATATGTAATGGCTTGTGCTGTGTGTTGCTGCTGCCCTGGGTGCTCTGTGCCCTTCTGTGATATGTAATGTCTTGTGGTGTGTGCTGCTGCTGCCCTGGGTGCTCTGTGCCCTTCTGTGATATGTAATGTCTTGTGGTGTGTGCTGCTGCTGCCCTGGGTGCTCTGTGCCCTTCTGTGATATGTAATGGCTTGTGCTGTGTGTTGCTGCTGCCCTGGGTGCTCTGTGCCCTTCTGTGATATGTAATGTCTTGTGGTGTGTGTTGCTGCAGCCCTGGGTGCTCTGTGCCCTTCTGTGATGTGTAATGTCTTGTGGTGTGTGTTGCTGCTGCCCTGGGTGCTCTGTGCCCTTCTGTGATATGTAATGTCTTGTGGTGTGTGTTGCTGCTGCCCTGGGTGCTCTGTGCCCTTCTGTGATATGTAATGCCTTGTGGTGTGTGTTGCTGCTGCTGCCCTGGGTGCTCTGTGCCCTTCTGTGATATGTAATGTCTTGTGGTGTGTGTTGCTGCTGCCCTGGGTGCTCTGTGCCCTTCTGTGATATGTAATGCCTTGTGGTGTGTGTTGCTGCTGCCCTGGGTGCTCTGTGCCCTTCTGTGATATGTAATGTCTTGTGGTGTGTGCTGCTGCTGCCGCCCTGGGTGCTCTGTGCCCTTCTGTGATCTGTAATGTCTTGTGGTGTGTGTTGCTGCTGCCCTGGGTGATCTGTGCCCTTCTGTGATATGTAATGTCTTGTGGTGTGTGTTGCTGCTGCTGCCCTGGGTGATCTGTGCCCTTCTGTGATATGTAATGTCTTGTGGTGTGTGTTGCTGCTGCTGCCCTGGGTGCTCTGTGCTCTTCTGTGATATGTAATGTCTTGTGGTGTGTGTTGCTGCTGCTGCCCTGGGTGCTCTGTGCCCTTCTGTGATATGTAATGTCTTGTGGTGTGTGTTGCTGCTGCCCTGGGTGCTCTGTGCCCTTCTGTGATATGTAATGCCTTGTGGTGTGTGTTGCTGCTGCTGCCCTGGGTGCTCTGTGCCCTTCTGTGATATGTAATGTCTTGTGGTGTGTGTTGCTGCTGTCCTGGGTGCTCTGTGCCCTTCTGTGATATGTAATGTCTTGTGGTGTGTTGCTGCTGCTGCCCTGGGTGCTCTGTGCCCTTCTGTGATATGTAATGTCTTGTGGTGTGTGTTGCTGCTGCTGCCCTGGGTGCTCTGTGCCCTTCTGTGATATGTAATGTGTTGTGGTGTGTGTTGCTGCTGCCCTGGGTGCTCTGTGCCCTTCTGTGATATGTAATGCCTTGTGGTGTGTGCTGCTGCTGCCCTGGGTGCTCTGTGCCCTTCTGTGATATGTAATGTCTTGTGGTGTGTGTTGCTGCTGCCCTGGGTGCTCTGTGCCCTTCTGTGATATGTAATGTCTTGGGGTGTGTGTTGCTGCTGCCCTGTGTGCTCTGTGCCCTTCTGTGATATGTAATGTCTTGTGGTGTGTGTTGCTGCTGCCCTGGGTGCTCTGTGCCCTTCTGTGATATGTAATGCCTTGTGGTGTGTGTTGCTGCTGCCCTGGGTGCTCTGTGCCCTTCTGTGATATGTAATGTCTTGGGGTGTGTGTTGCTGCTGCCCTGTGTGCTCTGTGCCCTTCTGTGATATGTAATGTCTTGTGGTGTGTGTTGCTGCTGCCCTGGGTGCTCTGTGCCCTTCTGTGAGATGTAATGCCTTGTGGTGTGTGTTGCTGCTGCTGCCCTGGGTGCTCTGTGCCCTTCTGTGATATGTAATGTCTTGTGGTGTGTGTTGCTGCTGCCCTGGGTGTTCTGTGCCCTTCTGTGATATGTAATGGCTTGTGGTGTGTGTTGCTGCTGCCCTGGGTGCTCTGTGCCCTTCTGTGATATGTAATGTCTTGTGGTGTGTGCTGCTGCTGCCCTGGGTGCTCTGTGCCCTTCTGTGATATGTAATGTCTTGTGGTGTGTGTTGCTGCTGCCCTGGGTGCTCTGTGCCCTTCTGTGATATGTAATGTCTTGTGGTGTGTGTTGCTGCTGCCCTGGGTGATCTGTGCCCTTCTGTGATATGTAATGTCTTGTGGTGTGTGTTGCTGCTGCTGCCCTGGGTGCTCTGTGCCCTTCTGTGATATGTAATGTCTTGTGGTGTTGCTGCTGCTGCCCTGGGTGCTCTGTGCCCTTCTGTGATATGTAATGCCTTGTGGTGTGTGCTGCTGCTGCCCTGGGTGCTCTGTGCCCTTCTGTGATATGTAATGTCTTGTGGTTTGTGCTGCTGCTGCCCTGGGTGCTCTGTGCCCTTCTGTGATATGTAATGCCTTGTGGTGTGTGTTGCTGCTGCAGCCCTGGGTGCTCTGTGCCCTTCTGTGATATGTAATGTCTTGTGGTGTGTGCTGCTGCTGCTGTCCTGGGTGCTCTGTGCCCTTCTGTGATATGTAATGTCTTGTGGTGTGTGTTGCTGCTGCCCTGGGTGCTCTGTGCCCTTCTGTGATATGTAATGCCTTGTGGTGTGTGTTGCTGCTGCCCTGGGTGCTCTGTGCCCTTCTGTGATATGTAATGTCTTGTGCTGTGTGTTGCTGCAGCCCTGGGTGCTCTGTGCCCTTCTGTGATATGTAATGTCTTGTGGTGTGTGTTGCTGCTGCTGCCCTGGGTGCTCTGTGCCCTTCTGTGATATGTAATGTCTTGTGGTTTGTGCTGCTGCTGCCCTGGGTGCTCTGTGCCCTTCTGTGATATGTAATGTCTTGTGGTGTGTGTTGCTGCTGTCCTGGGTGCTCTGTGCCCTTCTGTGATATGTAATGTCTTGTGGTGTGTGTTGCTGCTGCCCTGGGTGCTCTGTGCCCTTCTGTGATATGTAATGTCTTGTGGTGTGTGTTGCTGCTGCTGCCCTGGGTGCTCTGTGCCCTTCTGTGAGATGTAATGCCTTGTGGTGTGTGTTGCTGCTGCTGCCCTGGGTGCTCTGTGCCCTTCTGTGATATGTAATGTCTTGTGGTGTGTGTTGCTGCTGCTGCCCTGGGTGCTCTGTGCCCTTCTGTGATATGTAATGTCTTGTGCTGTGTGTTGCTGCTGCCCTGGGTGCTCTGTGCCCTTCTGTGATATGTAATGTCTTGTGGTGTGTGTTGCTGCTGCCCTTTGTGCTCTGTGCCCTTCTGTGATATGTAATGCCTTGTGGTGTGTGCTGCTGCTGCCCTGGGTGTTCTGTGCCCTTCTGTGATATGTAATGTCTTGTGGTGTGTGTTGCTGCTGCCCTGGGTGCTCTGTGCACTTCTGTGATATGTAATGTCTTGTGGTGTGTGCTGCTGCTGCCCTGGGTGCTCTGTGCCCTTCTGTGATATGTAATGTCTTGTGGTGTGTGTTGCTGCTGCTTTCCTGGGTGCTCTGTGCCCTTCTGTGATATGTAATGTCTTGTGGTGTGTGTTGCTGCTGCCCTGGGCGCTCTGTGCCCTTCTGTGATATGTAATGTCTTGTGGTGTGTGTTGCTGCTGCCCTGGGTGCTCTGTGCCCTTCTGTGATATGTAATGTCTTGTGGTGTGTGTTGCTGCTGTCCTGGGTGCTCTGTGCCCTTCTGTGATATGTAATGTCTTGTGGTGTGTGTGTTGCTGCTGCCCTGGGTGCTCTGTGCCCTTCTGTGATATGTAATGTCTTGTGATGTGTGTTGCTGCTGCTGCCCTGGGTGCTCTGTGCCCTTCTGTGATATGTAATGTCTTGTGGTGTGTGCTGCTGCTGCCCTGGGTGCTCTGTGCCCTTCTGTGATATGTAATGTCTTGTGGTGTGTGTTGCTGCTGCTGCCCTGGGTGCTCTGTGCCCTTCTGTGATATGTAATGTCTTGTGGTGTGTGTTGTTGCTGCCCTGGGTGCTCTGTGCCCTTCTGTGATATGTAATGTCTTGTGGCGTGTGCTGCTGCTGCCCTGGGTGCTCTGTGCCCTTCTGTGATATGTAATGTCTTGTGGTGTGTGTTGCTGCTGCCCTGGGTGTTCTGTGCCCTTCTGTGATATGTAATGTCTTGTGGTGTGTGTTGCTGCTGCTGCCCTGGGTGATCTGTGCCCTTCTGTGATATGTAATGTCTTGTGGTGTGTGCTGCTGCTGCCCTGGGTGCTCTGTGCCCTTCTGTGATATGTAATGTCTTGTGGTGTGTGCTGCTGCTGCCCTGGGTGTTCTGTGCCCTTCTGTGATATGTAATGTCTTGTGGTGTGTGTTGCTGCTGCTGCCCTGGTGCTCTGTGCCCTTCTGTGATATGTAATGTCTTGTGGTGTGTGTTGCTGCTGCCCTGGGTGTCTGTGCCCTTCTGTGATATGTAATGTCTTGTGGTGTGTGTTGCTGCTGCCCTGGGTGCTCTGTGCCCTTCTGTGATATGTAATGTCTTGTGGTGTGTGCTGCTGCTGCCCTGGGTGTTCTGTGCCCTTCTGTGATATGTAATGTCTTGTGGTGTGTGTTGCTGCTGCCCTGTGTGCTCTGTGCCCTTCTGTGATATGTAATGCCTTGTGGTGTGTGTTGCTGCTGCCCTGGGTACTCTGTGCCCTTCTGTGATATGTAATGCCTTGTGGTGTGTGCTGCTGCTGCTGCCCTGGGTGTTCTGTGCCCCTCTGTGATATGTAATGTCTTGTGGTGTGTGTTGCTGCTGCCCTGGGTGCTCTGTGCCCTTCTGTGATATGTAATGTCTTGTGGTGTGTGTTGCTGCTGCCCTGGGTGCTCTGTGCCCTTCTGTGATATGTAATGTCTTGTGGTGTGTGTTGCTGCTGCAGCCCTGGGTGCTCTGTGCCCTTCTGTGATATGGAATGTCTTGTGGTGTGTGTTGCTGCTGCCCTGGGTGCTCTGTGCCCTTCTGTGATATGTAATGTCTTGTGGTGTGTGTTGCTGCTGCCCTGGGTGCTTTGTGCCCTTCTGTGAGATGTAATGCCTTGTGGTGTGTGTTGCTGCTGCTGTCCTGGGTGCTCTGTGCCCTTCTGTGATATGTAATGTCTTGTGGTGTGTGTTGCTGCTGCCCTGGGTGCTCTGTGCCCTTCTGTGATATGTAATGTCTTGTGGTGTGTGTTGCTGCTGCTGCCCTGAGTGCTCCGTGCCCTTCTGTGAGATGTAATGCCTTGTGGTGTGTGTTGCTGCTGCTGTCCTGGGTGCTCTGTGCCCTTCTGTGATATGTAATGTCTTGTGGTGTGTGTTGCTGCTGCCCTGGGTGCTCTGTGCCCTTCTGTGATATGTAATGTCTTGTGGTGTGTGTTGCTGCTGCAGCCCTGGGTGCTCTGTGCCCTTCTGTGATATGGAATGTCTTGTGGTGTGTGTTGCTGCTGCTGTCCTGTGTGCTCTGTGCCCTTCTGTGATATGTAATGTCTTGTGGTGTGTGCTGCTGCTGCCCTGGGTGCTCTGTGCCCTTCTGTGAGATGTAATGCCTTGTGGTGTGTGTTGCTGCTGCAGCCCTGGGTGCTCTGTGCCCTTCTGTGATATGTAATGTCTTGTGGTGTGTGTTGCTGCTGCTGTCCTGGGTGCTCTGTGCCCTTCTGTGATATGTAATGTCTTGTGGTGTGTGTTGCTGCTGTCCTGGGTGCTCTGTGCCCTTCTGTGATATGTAATGTCTTGTGGTGTGTGTTGCTGCTGCTGCCCTGGGTGATCTGTGCCCTTCTGTGATATGTAATGTCTTGTGGTGTGTGTTGCTGCTGCCCTGGGTGCTCTGTGCCCTTCTGTGATATGTAATGTCTTGTGGTGTGTGTTGTTGCTGCCCTGGGTGCTCTGTGCCCTTCTGTGATATGTAATGTCTTGTGGTGTGTGTTGCTGCTGCTGTCCTGGGTGCTCTGTGCCCTTCTGTGATATGTAATGTCTTGTGGTGTGTGCTGCTGCTGCCCTGGGTGCTCTGTGCTCTTCTGTGATATGTAATGCCTTGTGGTGTGTGCTGCTGCTGCCCTGGGTGATCTGTGCCCTTCTGTGATATGTAATGTCTTGTGGTGTGTGTTGCTGCTGCCCTGGGTGTTCTGTGCCCTTCTGTGATATGTAATGCCTTGTGGTGTGTGTTGCTGCTGCAGCCCTGGGTGCTCTGTGCCCTTCTGTGATATGTAATGTCTTGTGGTGTGTGCTGCTGCTGCCCTGGGTGATCTGTGCCCTTCTGTGATATGTAATGTCTTGTGGTGTGTGCTGCTGCTGCCCTGGGTGTTCTGTGCCCTTCTGTGATATGTAATGTCTGGTGGTGTGTGCTGCTGCTGCTGCTGCCCTGGGTGCTCTGTGCCCTTCTGTGATATGTAATGTCTTGTGGTGTGTGTTGCTGCTGCCCTGGGTGGTCTGTGCCCTTCTGTGATATGTAATGTCTTGTGGTGTGTGTTGCTGCTGCCCTGGGTGTTCTGTGCCCTTCTGTGATATGTCATGTCTTGTGGTGTGTGCTGCTGCTGTCCTGGGTGCTCTGTGCCCTTCTGTGATATGTAATGTCTTGTGGTGTGTGTTGCTGCTGCCCTGGGTGCTCTGTGCCCTTCTGTGATATGTAATGTCTTGTGGTGTGTGTTGCTGCTGCCCTGGGTGCTCTGTGCCCTTCTGTGATATGTAATGTCTTGTGGTGTGTGTTGCTGCTGCCCTGGGTGCTCTGTGCCCTTCTGTGATATGTAATGCCTTGTGGTGTGTGTTGCTGCTGCTGCCCTGGGTGTTCTGTGCCCCTCTGTGATATGTAATGCCTTGTGGTGTGTGTTGCTGCTGCCCTGGGTGATCTGTGCCCTTCTGTGATATGTAATGTCTTGTGGTGTGTGTTGCTGCTGCCCTGGGTGCTCTGTGCCCTTCTATGATATGTAATGTCTTGTGGTGTGTGCTGCTGCTGACCTGGGTGTTCTGTGCCCTTCTGTGATATGTAATGTCTTGTGGTGTGTGTTGCTGCTGCCCTGGGTGCTCTGTGCCCTTCTGTGATATGTAATGTCTTGTGGTGTGTGTTGCTGCTGCCCTGGGTGTTCTGTGCCCTTCTGTGATATGTAATGTCTTGTGGTGTGTGTTGCTGCTGCCCTGGGTGTTCTGTGCCCTTCTGTGATATGTAATGTCTTGTGGTGTGTGTTGCTGCTGCTGCCCTGGGTGCTCTGTGCCCTTCTGTGATATGTAATGCCTTGTGGTGTGTGCTGCTGCTGCCCTGGGTGATCTGTGCCCTTCTGTGATATGTAATGTCTTGTGGTGTGTGTTGCTGCTGCCCTGGGTGCTCTGTGCCCTTCTGTGATATGTAATGTCTTGTGGTGTGTGTTGCTGCTGCCCTGGGTGCTCTGTGCCCTTCTGTGA
Source organism: Hyperolius riggenbachi (assembly GCF_040937935.1). Taxonomy (NCBI): domain Eukaryota; kingdom Metazoa; phylum Chordata; class Amphibia; order Anura; family Hyperoliidae; genus Hyperolius; species Hyperolius riggenbachi. The sequence goes on along the minus strand of NC_090649.1, from coordinate 1,831,321 downwards.
TATGTAATGTCTTGTGGTGTGTGTTGCTGCTGCCCTGGGTGCTCTGTGCCCTTCTGTGATATGTAATGTCTTGTGGTGTGTGTTGCTGCTGCCCTGGGTGCTCTGTGCCCTTCTGTGATATGTAATGTCTTGTGGTGTGTGTTGCTGCGGCTTCCCTGGGTGCTCTGTGCCCTTCTGTGATATGTAATGTTTTGTGGTGTGTGCTGCTGCTGCAGCCCTGGGTGCTCTGTGCCCTTCTGTGATATGGAATGTCTTGTGGTGTGTGTTGCTGCTGCCCTGGGTGCTCTGTGCCCTTCTGTGATATGTAATGTCTTGTGGTGTGTGTTGCTGCTGCCCTGGGTGTTCTGTGCCCTTCTGTGATATGTAATGCCTTGTGGTGTGTGTTGCTGCTGCCCTAGGTGTTCTGTGCCCTTCTGTGATATGTAATGCCTTGTGGTGTGTGTGTTGCTGCTGCCCTGGGTGGTCTGTGCCCTTCTGTGATATGTAATGTGTTGTGGTGTGTGCTGCTGCTGCAGCCCTGGGTGCTCTGTGCCCTTCTGTGATATGGAATGTCTTGTGGTGTGTGCTGCTGCTGCCCTGGGTGCTCTGTGCCCTTCTGTGATATGTAATGTCTTGTGGTGTGTGTTGCTGCTGCCCTGGGTGTTCTGTGCCCTTCTGTGATATGTAATGTCTTGTGGTGTGTGTTGCTGCTGCCCTGGGTGCTCTGTGCCCTTCTGTGATATGTAATGTCTTGTGGTGTGTGTTGCTGCTGCCCTGGGTGGTCTGTGCCCTTCTGTGATATGTAATGTCTTGTGGTGTGTGTTGCTGCTGCCCTGGGTGCTCTGTGCCCTTCTGTGATATGTAATGTCTTGTGGTGTGTGTTGCTGCTGCCCTGGGTGCTCTGTGCCCTTCTGTGATATGTAATGTCTTGTGGTGTGTGTGTGCTGCTGCTGCCCTGGGTGCTCTGTGCCCTTCTGTGATATGTAATGCCTTGTGGTGTGTATGTGCTGCTGCTGCCCTGGGTGTTCTGTGCCCTTCTGTGATATGTAATGTCTTGTGGTGTGTGCTGCTGCTGCCCTGGGTGCTCTGTGCCCTTCTGTGATATGTAATGTCTTGTGGTGTGTGCTGCTGCTGTCCTGGGTGTTCTGTGCCCTTCTGTGATATGTAATGTCTTGTGGTGTGTGTTGCTGCTGCCCTGGGTGGTCTGTGCCCTTCTGTGATATGTAATGTCTTGTGGTGTGTGTTGCTGCTGCAGCCCTGGGTGCTCTGTGCCCTTCTGTGATATGTAATGTCTTGTGGTGTGTGTTGCTGCTGCCCTGGGTGCTCTGTGCCCTTCTGTGATATGTAATGTCTTGTGGCGTGTGTTGCTGCTGCCCTGGGTGCTCTGTGCTCTTCTGTGATATGTAATGTCTTGTGGTGTGTGTTGCTGCTGCCCTGGGTGCTCTGTGCCCTTCTGTGATATGTAATGTCTTGTGGTGTGTGCTGCTGCTGCCCTGGGTGCTCTGTGCCCTTCTGTGATATGTAATGCCTTGTGGTGTGTGCTGCTGCTGCCCTGGGTGCTCTGTGCCCTTCTGTGATATGTAATGCCTTGTGGTGTGTGTTGCTGCTGCCCTGGGTGCTCTGTGCCCTTCTGTGATATGTAATGCCTTGTGGTGTGTGTTGCTGCTGCCCTGGGTGCTCTGTGCCCTTCTGTGATATGTAATGCCTTGTGGTGTGTGTTGCTGCTGCCCTGGGTGCTCTGTGCCCTTCTGTGATATGTAATGTCTTGTGGTGTGTGTTGCTGCTGCCCTGGGTGCTCTGTGCCCTTCTGTGATATGTAATGCCTTGTGGTGTGTGTTGCTGCTGCTGCCCTGGGTGTTCTGTGCCCCTCTGTGATATGTAATGCCTTGTGGTGTGTGTTGCTGCTGCCCTGGGTGATCTGTGCCCTTCTGTGATATGTAATGTCTTGTGGTGTGTGTTGCTGCTGCCCTGGGTGCTCTGTGCCCTTCTATGATATGTAATGTCTTGTGGTGTGTGCTGCTGCTGACCTGGGTGTTCTGTGCCCTTCTGTGATATGTAATGTCTTGTGGTGTGTGTTGCTGCTGCTGCCCTGGGTGCTTTGTGCACTTCTGTGATATGTAATGTCTTGTGGTGTGTGTTGCTGCTTCCCTGGGTGCTCTGTGCCCTTCTGTGATATGTAATGTCTTGTGGTGTGTGTTGCTGCTGCCCTGGGTGTTCTGTGCCCTTCTGTGATATGTAATGTCTTGTGGTGTGTGTTGCTGCTGCCCTGGGTGTTCTGTGCCCTTCTGTGATATGTAATGTCTTGTGGTGTGTGTTGCTGCTGCTGCCCTGGGTGCTCTGTGCCCTTCTGTGATATGTAATGCCTTGTGGTGTGTGCTGCTGCTGCCCTGGGTGATCTGTGCCCTTCTGTGATATGTAATGTCTTGTGGTGTGTGTTGCTGCTGCCCTGGGTGCTCTGTGCCCTTCTGTGATATGTAATGTCTTGTGGTGTGTGTTGCTGCTGCTGCCCTGGGTGCTCTGTGCCCTTCTGTGATATGTAATGTCTTGTGGTGTGTGTTGCTGCTGCCCTGGGTGCTCTGTGCCCTTCTGTGATATGTAATGTCTTGTGGTGTGTGTTGCTGCTGCCCTGGGTGCTCTGTGCCCTTCTGTGATATGTAATGTCTTGTGGTGTGTGTTGCTGCGGCTTCCCTGGGTGCTCTGTGCCCTTCTGTGATATGTAATGTTTTGTGGTGTGTGCTGCTGCTGCAGCCCTGGGTGCTCTGTGCCCTTCTGTGATATGGAATGTCTTGTGGTGTGTGCTGCTGCTGCCCTGGGTGCTCTGTGCCCTTCTGTGATATGTAATGTCTTGTGGTGTGTGTTGCTGCTGCCCTGGGTGTTCTGTGCCCTTCTGTGATATGTAATGCCTTGTGGTGTGTGTTGCTGCTGCCCTGGGTGTTCTGTGCCCTTCTGTGATATGTAATGCCTTGTGGTGTGTGTTGCTGCTGCCCTGGGTGGTCTGTGCCCTTCTGTGATATGTAATGTGTTGTGGTGTGTGCTGCTGCTGCAGCCCTGGGTGTTCTGTGCCCTTCTGTGATATGGAATGTCTTGTGGTGTGTGCTGCTGCTGCCCTGGGTGCTCTGTGCCCTTCTGTGATATGTAATGTCTTGTGGTGTGTGTTGCTGCTGCCCTGGGTGTTCTGTGCCCTTCTGTGATATGTAATGTCTTGTGGTGTGTGTTGCTGCTGCCCTGGGTGCTCTGTGCCCTTCTGTGATATGTAATGTCTTGTGGTGTGTGTTGCTGCTGCCCTGGGTGGTCTGTGCCCTTCTGTGATATGTAATGTCTTGTGGTGTGTGTTGCTGCTGCCCTGGGTGCTCTGTGCCCTTCTGTGATATGTAATGTCTTGTGGTGTGTGTTGCTGCTGCCCTGGGTGCTCTGTGCCCTTCTGTGATATGTAATGTCTTGTGGTGTGTGTGTGCTGCTGCTGCCCTGGGTGCTCTGTGCCCTTCTGTGATATGTAATGCCTTGTGGTGTGTGTGTGCTGCTGCTGCCCTGGGTGTTCTGTGCCCTTCTGTGATATGTAATGTCTTGTGGTGTGTGCTGCTGCTGCCCTGGGTGCTCTGTGCCCTTCTGTGATATGTAATGTCTTGTGGTGTGTGCTGCTGCTGTCCTGGGTGTTCTGTGCCCTTCTGTGATATGTAATGTCTTGTGGTGTGTGTTGCTGCTGCCCTGGGTGGTCTGTGCCCTTCTGTGATATGTAATGTCTTGTGGTGTGTGTTGCTGCTGCCCTGGGTGCTCTGTGCCCTTCTGTGATATGTAATGTCTTGTGGTGTGTGTTGCTGCTGCCCTGGGTGCTCTGTGCCCTTCTGTGATATGTAATGTCTTGTGGTGTGTGTTGCTGCTGCCCTGGGTGGTCTGTGCCCTTCTGTGATATGTAATGTCTTGTGGTGTGTGTTGCTGCTGCCCTGGGTGCTCTGTGCCCTTCTGTGATATGTAATGTCTTGTGGTGTGTGTTGCTGCTGCCCTGGGTGCTCTGTGCCCTTCTGTGATATGTAATGTCTTGTGGTGTGTGTGTGCTGCTGCTGCCCTGGGTGCTCTGTGCCCTTCTGTGATATGTAATGCCTTGTGGTGTGTGTGTGCTGCTGCTGCCCTGGGTGTTCTGTGCCCTTCTGTGATATGTAATGTCTTGTGGTGTGTGCTGCTGCTGCCCTGGGTGCTCTGTGCCCTTCTGTGATATGTAATGTCTTGTGGTGTGTGCTGCTGCTGTCCTGGGTGTTCTGTGCCCTTCTGTGATATGTAATGTCTTGTGGTGTGTGTTGCTGCTGCCCTGGGTGGTCTGTGCCCTTCTGTGATATGTAATGTCTTGTGGTGTGTGTTGCTGCTGCCCTGGGTGCTCTGTGCTCTTCTGTGATATGTAATGTCTTGTGGTGTGTGTTGCTGCTGCCCTGGGTGCTCTGTGCCCTTCTGTGATATGTAATGTCTTGTGGTGTGTGCTGCTGCTGCCCTGGGTGCTCTGTGCCCTTCTGTGATATGTAATGCCTTGTGGTGTGTGCTGCTGCTGCCCTGGGTGCTCTGTGCCCTTCTGTGATATGTAATGCCTTGTGGTGTGTGTTGCTGCTGCCCTGGGTGCTCTGTGCCCTTCTGTGATATGTAATGCCATGTGGTGTGTGTTGCTGCTGCCCTGGGTGCTCTGTGCCCTTCTGTGATATGTAATGCCTTGTGGTGTGTGCTGCTGCTGCCCTGGGTGTTCTGTGCCCTTCTGTGATATGTAATGTCTTGTGGTGTGTGTTGCTGCTGCCCTGGGTGTTCTGTGCCCTTCTGTGATATGTAATGCCTTGTGGTGTGTGTTGCTGCTGCTGCCCTGGGTGCTCTGTGCCCTTCTGTGATATGTAATTTCTTGTGGTGTGTGCTGCTGCTGCTGCCCTGGGTGCTCTGTGCCCTTCTGTGATATGTAATGCCTTGTGGTGTGTGCTGCTGCTGCCCTGGGTGCTCTGTGCCCTTCTGTGATATGTAATGTCTTGTGGTGTGTGTTGCTGCTGTCCTGGGTGCTCTGTGCCCTTCTGTGATATGTAATGTCTTGTGGTGTGTGCTGCTGCTGCCCTGAGTGCTCTGTGCCCTTCTGTGATATGTAATGTCTTGTGGCGTGTGTTGCTGCTGCTGCCCTGGGTGATCTGTGCCCTTCTGTGATATGTAATGTCTTGTGGTGTGTGCTGCTGCTTCCCTGGGTGCTCTGTGCCCTTCTGTGATATGTAATGTCTTGTGGTGTGTGCTGCTGCTGTCCTGGGTGCTCTGTGCCCTTCTGTGATATGTAATGTCTTGTGGTGTGTGTTGCTGCTGCAGCCCTGGGTGCTCTGTGCCCTTCTGTGATATGTAATGCCTTGTGGTGTGTGCTGCTGCTGCCCTGGGTGCTCTGTGCCCTTCTGTGATATGTAATGCCTTGTGGTGTGTGTTGCTGCTGTCCTGGGTGCTCTGTGCTCTTCTGTGATATGTAATGCCTTGTGGTGTGTGCTGCTGCTGCCCTGAGTGCTCTGTGCCCTTCTGTGATATGTAATGTCTTGTGGCGTGTGTTGCTGCTGCCCTGGGTGCTCTGTGCCCTTCTGTGATATGTAATGTCTTGTGGTGTGTGTTGCTGCTGCTGCCCTGGGTGCTCTGTGCCCTTCTGTGATATGTAATGTCTTGTGGTGTGTGTTGCTGCTGCCCTGGGTGCTCTGTGCCCTTCTGTGATATGTAATGTCTTGTGGTGTGTGCTGCTGCTGCCCTGGGTGTTCTGTGCCCTTCTGTGATATGTAATGTCTTGTGGTGTGTGTTGCTGCTGCCCTGTGTGCTCTGTGCCCTTCTGTGATATGTAATGTCTTGTGGTGTGTGTTGTTACTGCCCTGGGTGCTCTGTGCCCTTCTGTGATATGTAATGTCTTGTGGTGTGTGTTGCTGCTGCTGCCCTGGGTGCTCTGTGCCCTTCTGTGATATGTAATGTCTTGTGGTGTGTGTTGCTGCTGCTGCCCTGGGTGCTCTGTGCCCTTCTGTGATATGTAATGTCTTGTGGTGTGTGCTGCTGCTGCCCTGGGTGCTCTGTGCCCTTCTGTGATATGTAATGTCTTGTGGTGTGTGCTGCTGCTGCTGCCCTGGGTGCTCTGTGCCCTTCTGTGATATGTAATGTCTTGTGGTGTGTGTTGTTACTGCCCTGGGTGCTCTGTGCCCTTCTGTGATATGTAATGTCTTGTGGTGTGTGTTGCTGCTGCTGCCCTGGGTGTTCTGTGCCCCTCTGTGATATGTAATGCCTTGTGGTGTGTGCTGCTGCTGCCCTGGGTGATCTGTGCCCTTCTGTGATATGTAATGTCTTGTGGTGTGTGCTGCTGCTGTCCTGGGTGCTCTGTGTCCTTCTGTGATATGTAATGTCTTGTGGTGTGTGTTGCTGCTGCCATGGGTGCTCTGTGCCCTTCTGTGATATGTAATGTCTTGTGGTGTGTGCTGCTGCTGCCCTGGGTGCTCTGTGCCCTTCTGTGATATGTAATGCCTTGTGGTGTGTGCTGCTGCTGCTGCCCTGGGTGCTCTGTGCCCTTCTGTGATATGTAATGTCTTGTGGTGTGTGTTGCTGCTGCTGCCCTGGGTGCTCTGTGCCCTTCTGTGATATGTAATGTCTTGTGGTGTGTGCTGCTGCTGCCCTGGGTGCTCTGTGCCCTTCTGTGATATGTAATGTCTTGTGGTGTGTGTTGCTGCTGCCCTGGGTGCTCTGTGCCCTTCTGTGATATGTAATGCCTTGTGGTGTGTGTTGCTGCTGCCATGGGTGCTCTGTGCCCTTCTGTGATATGTAATGTCTTGTGGTGTGTGTTGCTGCTGCCCTGGGTGCTCTGTGCCCTTCTGTGATATGTAATGCCTTGTGGTGTGTGCTGCTGCTGCTGCCCTGGGTGCTCTGTGCCCTTCTGTGATATGTAATGTCTTGTGGTGTGTGTTGCTGCTGCTGCCCTGGGTGCTCTGTGCCCTTCTGTGATATGTAATGTCTTGTGGTGTGTGCTGCTGCTGCCCTGGGTGCTCTGTGCCCTTCTGTGATATGTAATGTCTTGTGGTGTGTGCTGCTGCTGCCCTGGGTGCTCTGTGCCCTTCTGTGATATGTAATGCCTTGTGGTGTGTGTTGCTGCTGCCCTGGGTGCTCTGTGCCCTTCTGTGATATGTAATGTCTTGTGGTGTGTGCTGCTGCTGCCCTGGGTGCTCTGTGCCCTTCTGTGATATGTAATGTCTTGTGGTGTGTGCTGCTGCTGCCCTGGGTGCTCTGTGCCCTTCTGTGATATGTAATGTCTTGTGGTGTGTGTTGCTGCTGCCCTGGGTGCTCTGTGCCCTTCTGTGATATGTAATGTCTTGTGGTGTGTGTTGCTGCTGCCCTGGGTGCTCTGTGCCCTTCTGTGATATGTAATGCCTTGTGGTGTGTGCTGCTGCTGCCCTGGGTGCTCTGTGCCCTTCTGTGATATGTAATTCCTTGTGGTGTGTGTTGCTGCTGCCCTGGGTGCTCTGTGCCCTTCTGTGATATGTAATGCCTTGTGGTGTGTGTTGCTGCTGCCCTGGGTGCTCTGTGCCCTTCTGTGATATGTAATGTCTTGTGGTGTGTGCTGCTGCTGCCCTGGGTGCTCTGTGCCCTTCTGTGATATGTAATGTCTTGTGGTGTGTGCTGCTGCTGCCCTGGGTGCTCTGTGCCCCTCTGTGATATGTAATGTCTTGTGGTGTGTGTTGCTGCTGCCCTGGGTGCTCTGTGCCCTTCTGTGATATGTAATGTCTTGTGGTGTGTGTTTGTGGTGTGTGCTGCTGCTGCCCTGGGTGCTCTGTGCCCTTCTGTGATATGTAATGCCTTGTGGTGTGTGCTGCTGCTGCCCTGGGTGCTCTGTGCCCTTCTGTGATATGTAATGTCTTGTGGTGTGTGCTGCTGCTGCCCTGGGTGCTCTGTGCCCTTCTGTGATATGTAATGTCTTGTGGTGTGTGCTGCTGCTGCCCTGGGTGCTCTGTGCCCTTCTGTGATATGTAATGTCTTGTGGTGTGTGCTGCTGCTGCCCTGGGTGCTCTGTGCACTTCTGTGATATGTAATGTCTTGTGGTGTGTGTTGCTGCTGCCCTGGGTGCTCTGTGCCCTTCTGTGATATGTAATGCCTTGTGGTGTGTGCTGCTGCTGCTTCCCTGGGTGCTCTGTGCCCTTCTGTGATATGTAATGTCTTGTGGTGTGTGCTGCTGCTGCCCTGGGTGCTCTGTGCCCTTCTGTGATATGTAATGTCTTGTGGTGTGTGTTGCTGCTGCTGCCCTGGGTGCTCTGTGCCCTTCTGTGATATGTAATGCCTTGTGGTGTGTGCTGCTGCTGTCCTGGGTGCTCTGTGCCCTTCTGTGATATGTAATGCCTTGTGGTGTGTGTTGCTGCTGCTGCCCTGGGTGCTCTGTGCCCTTCTGTGATATGTAATGTCTTGTGGTGTGTGTTGCTGCTGTCCTGGGTGCTCTGTGCCCTTCTGTGATATGTAATGTCTTGTGTTCAGAGCTTCGTTGTACCTGGAGACGCTGGAGATGTCCGAGGAGACAGAATCTATGTGGAAGACACTGAGCAAACTGGCACTAGAGGCTCGCTACCTTCATGTGGCACAGAGGTAGGTGATCATGAATTTACAGTAATGGGGCAATAAGTGGGTGGAGCCAAGATCACTGCATGACTTCTGGGTGTGTTGCATCACTGTATACCTGCTGGGCGGGGCTAGGATCACTGTATACCTGCTGGGCGGTGCTAGGGTCACTGCATACCTGCAGGGCAGGGCCAGTATCACTGCATGACTGCTGGACGGGGCTAGGATCACTGCATACCAGCTGGGCGGGGCTAGGGTCACCATATACCTGCTGGGCAGGGCCAGTATCACTTCATGACTGCTGGGCGGGGCTAGGATCACTGCATCCCTGCTGGGCGGGGCTTGGATCACTGCATACCTGTAGGGCAGGGCCAATATCACTGCATGACTGCTGGGCGGGGCTAGGATCACTGCATAACTGCTGGACTGGGCCAGTATCACTGCATGACTGCTGGGCGGGGCTAGGATCACTGCATAACTGCTGGGCGGGGCTAGGATCACTGCATGATTGCTGGCCTGGGCCAGTATCACTCCTAGGGCTTGATTCACAAAGCGGTGCTAACCTACTTAACACGTCTAGCACGTCTAACCAGGGTGCTAAGTAGGTTAGCACCGGATTTCTGAATCAGATCGCGCGCTAAGTACCGCACACAAAGTTTTGCGCGCGCAAAGTCCCATAGGCTTGTGCAGTGCGCGCATAAAGTTTTACGCGCGTAAAACTTTATGCGCGTAAAGTTTTGTGCGCGAAAAGCTCATTTTTAGACGTGCTAAGGGGGTTTTCACAGGCGTGCTAACAGTTAGCACCGCTTTGTGAATCAAGCCCCATGACTGCTGGGCGGGGCTAGGATCACTGTATACCTGCTAGGCTGGGCCAGTATCACTCCATGACTGCTGGGCGGGGCTAGGATCATTGCATACCTGCTGGGCGGGGCTTGGGTCACTTTATACCTGCTGGGTGGGGCTAGGATCACTGCATAACTGCTGGGCGGGGCTAGGATCACTGCATACCTGCTGGGCGGGGCTAGGATCACTGCATACCTGCTGGGCAGGGCCAGTATCACTGCATGACTGCTGGGCGGGGTTAGGATCACTGCATACCTGCTGGGCGGGGTTAGGATCACTGTATACCTGCTGGGTGGGGCTAGGGTCACTGTATACCTGCTAGGCTGGGCCAGTATCACTCCATGACTGCTGGACGGGGCTAGGATCACTGCATCCCTGCTGGGCAGGGCCAGTATCGCTGCATGCCTGCTGGGCGGGGCTTTGATCACTGTATACCTGCTGGGCAGGGCTAGGATCAGTGTATACCTGCTGGGCAGGGCCAGTATCACTCCATGACTGCTGGGTGGGGCTAGGATCACTGCATACCTGCTGGGCGGGGCTATGGTCACTGTATACCTGCTGGGCGTGGCTAGGATCACTGCATAACTGCTGGGCGGGGCTAGGATCACTGCATACCTGCTGGGCGGGGCTAGGATCACTGTATACCTGCTGGGCAGGGCCAGTATCACTCCATGATTGCTGGACGGGGCTAGGATCACTGCATCCCTGCTGGGCAGGGCCAATATCACTCCATGACTGCTGGGCGGGGCTAGGATCAATGCATCCCTGCTGGGCGGGGCTAGGATCACTGCATTCCTGCTGGGCCAGTATCACTGCATGACTGCTGGGCGGGGCTAGGATCACTGCATTCCTGCTGGGCCAGTATCACTGCATGACTGCTGGGCGGGGCTAGGATCACTGCATTCATGCTGGGCAGGTCCAGCACACTGCAGGACTGCTGGGCGGGGCTAGGATCACTGCATACCTGCTGGACAGGGCCAGTATCACTGCATGACTGCTGGGCAGGGCTAGGATCACTGCATTCATGCTGGGCAGGTCCAGCACACTGCAGGACTGCTGGGCGGGGCTAGGATCACTGCATACATGCTGGGCAGGGCCAGTATCACTGCATGACAGCTGGGCGGGGCTAGGATCCTTGCATACATTCTGAGCAGAGCCAGTATCACTGCATGACTGCTGGGCGGGGCTAGGATCACTGCATAACTGCTGGGCAGGGCCAATATCACTGCATGGCTGCTGGGCAGGCTAGGATCACTGCATACCTGCTGGGCAGGGCCAGTATCACTGCATGACTTGTGGGCGGGGCTAGGATCACTGCATGACTGCTGGGAAGGGGGGACAGTATCATTGCATGGCTGCTGGGCAGGGCCAGTATCGCTGCTGGGCAGGGCCAGTATCACTGCATGGCTGCTGGGCAGGCTAAGATCACTGCATACCTGCTGGGCCGGGCCAGTATCACTGCATGACTGCTGGGAGGGGGGGGGGGGGGGCAGTATCACTGCATGGCTGCTAGGCAGGGCCAGTATCACTGCATGACTGCTGGGAAGGGGGGGGCAGTATCATTGCATGGCTGCTGGGCAGGGCCAGTATCGCTGCTGGGCAGGGCCAGTATCACTGCATGGCTGCTGGGCGGGGCTAGGATCACTGCATACCTGCTGGGTGTTGTAATTCACCTTTTTGCTTCGACACCAGAAACTTCGTAGAATTGCACCTCACAGACTGTGAGATAACTTGACTCCACACAGCAAGCATTATAGGAGATAGACCGTTCTCAGGCTTCTTCAATAGACAAGTAGTTTATTCAGGAAACAGATATACAGATACAGTTCGTCATATCTTAGCCAAGCAGAGCCTTGCCTTGCGTTACAGCTGCGTGATTACCTTCCTGCTGAAGATAATCAGGTCCTCTTTATGTCTATCCTACGTTACATCTAGACTACCTATGTACAGCATACATTATATCAGATTACATAAAGAAGGAAATAATTAGGTGGTCCAGTCAGCAGATAGAGAGCATGAAAGTAGGAATAAGAATGCGCCCTGCCGGCCCATCCAGCCCTTTAATACTGACTAGGAAAGAGTTATATGTGACCTCATCTTAGCCATCCCCCAGAACCGACTATTGGCTTAGACCCCTCGTGATGTCATAACACCCACCTACTCGATTAATATTCCATGCTGCCTTTCACTTACATACAGGAATGTGATATTTTGTAAATATGGCCTATGTTGATTGTTCTCGTAGTCCATTTGTCTGGGGCAGTGTAGGCCTGTGGCCTTCCTTCAGGAACATCTTCTCAGTATCTGCTTGTTATTCATCTGCTTCAAGCAGACACTGAGATGCTTCTGCCTGCAGCACGAAAACCTCTATTTAAAGGTATATTCTGCGAACAAGCCTTTTACCTAAAACTCAGTCCAAATAACTGAGGCCTACTTAAATTATAACAATCCCCCCTAAAATGGCTTGATCCGCAGATCCCAGCTTCTGAACCCAGAAGCACCTGGTTTCTTTTCTGTAGGTTTCACTTTTCGATGCTCGTGCTCACACACCTTCTCTGCTCTAGGCGGTTATCCCTGGGAGAGAGGGCAAGACCTCTTGGTCTTCCTGTAACCAGGCTCTCTGGGGACGCCCTACTTCTAAGTCCCTCTATACCACACTCTCAGCATTTGCGTCACTTGCGTATCACGTCACAGGGCCTGTATCACTGCATGACTGCTAGGCAGGGCCAGTATCACTGCATGACTGCTGGACGGGGCTAGGATCACTGCATGACTGCTGGGTGGGGCTAGGATCACTGCATGACTGCTGGGCGGGGCTAGGATCACTGCATGACTGCTGGGCGGGGCTAGGATCACTGCATGACTGCTGGGAGGGGGGGCAGTATCACTGCATGGCTGCTAGGCAGGGCCAGTATCACTGCATGACTGCTGGACGGGGCTAGGATCACTGCATGACAGCTGGGCGGGGGGGGGGGGGGGCTAGGATGGCTGCTGGGCGGGGGGGCTAGGACCACTGCATGGCTGCTGGGCGGGGCTAGGATCACTGCATACCTGCTGGACTGGGCAAGTATCACTGCATGACTGCTGGGCGGGGCTAGATCACTGGATACCTGCTGGACTGGGCCAGTATCACTGCATGACTGCTGGGAGGGGCTAGGATCACTGCATACCTTCTGGACTGGGCCAGTATCACTGCGTGGCTGCTGGACGGGGGGGCTAGGATCACTGTGTGCCTGCTGGGTCGGGCCAGTATCACTACATGACTGCTGGGCGGGGCTAGGATCACTGCATACCTGCTGGGTAGGCTAGGATCACTGCATGACTGCTGGGAGGGGGGGGGCAGTATCACTGCATGGCTGCTTGGAGGGGGGGCAGTATCACTGCATGGCTGCTGGGTGGGGCTAGGATCACTGCATACCTGCTGGGCGGGGTTAGGATCACTGCATACCTGCTGGGTAGGCTAGGATCACTGTATACCTGCTGGGCAGGGCTAGGATCACTGCATGACTGCTGGGGGGGGGGGCAGTATCACTGCATGGCTTCTGGGAGGGGGGCAGTATCACTGCATGGCTGCTAGGAGGGGGGGGGGGGGGCAGTATCACTGCATGGCTGCTGGGAGGGGGGGCAGTATCACTGCTGTATGGGGCTGGGATCACTGCATACCTGCTGGGCAGGGCTAGGATCACTGCATACCTGCTGGGCAGCTAAAGATCACTCCATGACTGCTGGGTAGGCTAGGATCACTGCATGGCTGCTGGGAGGGGGGGGGGGGGCAGTATCACTGCATGGCTGCTGGGAGGGGCAGTATCACTGCATGGCTGCTGGGCGGGGCTAGGATCGCTGCATTTTTTTGTACTGTTGGATTGGGATTATTGGGGAAGGGTATATTAGAATTGAATTTCTTTGGAGCGTGTGATTGGGATTGTGTGGGGAAGGTATATTGGACTTAAGTGCATTGTGTAGAGTTTGATTGGGATCGTGTGTGTGTGTGTGTACAGAGAGTGTGTGTGTGTGTGTACAGTGTGTGTGTGTGTGTGTGTGTGTGTACAGTGTGTGTGTATAGTGTGTGTACAGTGTGTGTGTGTGTACAGTGTGTGTGTGTGTGTGTGTGTGTACAGTGTGTGTACAGTGTGTGTGTGTGTGTACAGTGTGTGTACAGTGTGTGTGTGTACAGTGTGTGTACAGTGTGTGTACAGTGTGTGTACAGTGTGTGTACAGTGTGTGTGTACAGTGTGTGTGTACAGTGTGTGTACTGTGTGTGTGTGTGTGTGTGTGTGTACTGTGTGTGTGTGTGTACTGTGTGTGTGTGTGTGTGTGTGTGTGTGTGTGTGTGTGTACAGTGTGTGTACAATGTGTGTATAGTGTGTGTACAGTGTGTGTGTGTGTATACTGTGTGTACAGTGTGTGTGTGTGTGTGTGTACAGTGTGTGTGTGTACAGTGTGTGTGTGTGTGTGTGTACAGTGTGTGTGTGTGTGTGTACAGTGAGTGTGTGTACTGTGTGTGTACAGTGTGTGTACAGTGTATGTACTGTGTGTGTGTGTACAGTGTGTGTACAGTGTGTGTACAGTGTGTGTACTGTGTGTGTGTGTGTGTGTGTACAGTGTGTGTGTGTGTGTGTGTACAGTGTGTGTGTACAGTGTGTGTGTGTACAATGTGTGTACAGTGTGTGTACAGTGTGTGTGTGTGTGTGTACAATGTGTGTACAGTGTGTGTGTGTACAGTGTGTGTACAGTGTGTGTGTGGAGAGGGGGTAGATTGGAAATGCGTTGTGTAGAATTGAATTGGGATAGTTGGGGGAGGAGTAGATTTGGATTGTTGGGGGAGGGGTAAATTGGAATTGAATTGCTTTGTGTAGAGTTAGATTGGGATTATTGGGGGAGGGGGAGGTAGAATAGTAATTGATTCGTATTGTTGCGGGAGGGGTAGATTGTAATTGAAATGCTTTGTGTACAGTTGGATTATTATTGTTGGGGTGGCCGGGGGGGGGGGGTGGGGGGGGTTGTATTCCTGTTCGAGGTAGGTATACAATCACAAACACTGGTCCGCATGACAGCCGGGGGGCTCAGTCTCTCTCACTGGCCGGGGCCCCCAAACCACCATGCGATACCTAGCGGGAAGTGTGGGCAAGCCCTGGACCTCTAACCTCCAGGGAACTCACCCCCACTGTGAGGTGGGTTGGCGAGATTACATTGGATCCTCTTGGGGGAAGGGTAGGTTGGATATTTGGCATTGTGATGGTTGTGGGCTGGAGAGATTACATTGGATCTTCTTGGGGGAAGGGTAGGTTGGTTATTTGGCATTGGGATTGTTGTGGGTTGGAGAGATTACGTTGGATCCTCTTGGGGGAAGGGTAGGTTGGTTATTTGGCATTGCGATGGTTGTGGGTTGGAGAGATTACGTTGGATCCTCTTGGGGGAAGGGTAGGTTGGTTATTTGGCATTGCGATGGTTGTGGGTTGGAGAGATTACATTGGGGGATGGTAGGTTGGGGGAACGGTAGGTTGGATATTTGGCATTGGGATGGTTGTGTGTTGGAGAGATTACATTGTGATGGTTGTGGGTTGGAGAGATTACTATGGGGGATGGTAGGTTGGGGGAAGGGTAGGTTGGATATTTGGCATTGGGATGGTTGTGGGTTGGAGAGATTACATTGGATCCTCTTGGTAGAAGGGTGTCATGATATATGTTAGCACACAGAGAGAATCTGATTATTAGTGATCTGCAGTATCACCAAGAATGCAGATATACTGTATACCCGATTATTGGTGATCTGCAGAATCACCGATAATACAGATATATTGCTAACCTCTGGGCACGACAGCAAAAGTAACACAATAAAGACAGTAATATCACAGAAGTGTGGAAATATCCACCTCACGGTAATTCCTCAGAGGTGTGGTTACCTCTGAATGGGAATCCCGTGCGTGAGATCCTCTAACCAGGCAGAGTGAGGAATCTCGACCCCTAGCAGCAATCGTCTGCTTGGGGCAGGCGTCTCGGAGAGGCAAGCCTCAGAGATAACCCTCCAGTGGGAGAAGTTCCACTGAAGGGAGAAAGGTCAGACAGGCAAGGGTTCGGCAACAGAGATGACGGCGGCAGTACAGGAGCCGAAGACAGAAGAGTAATCGGTAAACGGGCAGAGGTCGGCAACAAGGATCAGATAGGCAAAGGTACAAGATCAGCAAGAGATAGAGTAGTCAGGGATAGCCAGAGTCAAAACACAGATCAATATACAATAATATTCCTAAACTAAGGTGTGAAATCCTTAGTATCAACACCAGGGAACTGCACTAAGGTCTGAGCGCTAACACAACAGTGTATTCACGACAGCAGACAACTTGCTACTGACAGGCAAGTTGTATTTGTAGCTAGAGAGCTACTCAGCGCCGCCCCAGAGCCCCAACCAATCAGGACACCTCCTGAGGTCAGCTGACTAGTGAGTCAGCTGAGCCTCCTACGTAGGAGGTAAAAGTCCTGCCTCCTAGCACGCGCGCGTGCGACCCTTTGCCTCTGAGAAGTGGAGAGGCCAGGCCCCGGGTCCGCTTGCGGAGAGAATTTCACCTGCCGCCATGCGAGACCCGCCGCCGTGTCGCCAGTCGCGGCGGCGGTGTCCCGCGCAGAGTGTGCCGGCTGCTCCGCACGAGTGACGGAGTCAGCCAGCTGGGAAGCGGAGACCGCCGCCATGCTGCCCAGCGCGGCGGCAGCGGTCCCGCTAGTTCTCACAAAGGGTAGGTTGGATATTTGGCATTGAGATGGTTGTGGGTTGGAGAGATTACATTGGAGGATGGTAGGTTGGATATTTGGCATTGTGATGGTTGTGGGTTGGAGAGACTACATTGGATCCTCTTGGGGGAAGGGTAGGTTGGATATTTGGCATTGGGATTGTTGAAGGTTGGAGAGATTACATTGGATCCTCTTGGGGAAGGCTAGGTTGGATATTTGGCATTGCGATGGTTGTGGGTTGTAGAGATTACATTGGATCTTCTTGGGGGAAGGGTAGGTTGGATATTTGGCATTGTGATGGTTGTGGGTTGGAGAGACTACATTGGATCCTCTTGGGGGAACGGTAGGTTGGATATTTGGCATTGCGATGGTTGTGGGTTGGAGAGATTACATTGGATTTTCTTGGGGGAAGGGTAGGTTGGATATTTGGCATTGTGATGGTTGTGGGTTGGAGAGACTACATTGGATCCTATTGGGGGAAGGGTAGGTTGGATATTTGGCATTGGGATTGTTGAAGGTTGGAGAGATTACATTGGATCCTCTTGGGGGAAGGCTAGGTTGGATATTTGGCATTGCGATGGTTGTGGGTTGTAGAGATTACATTGGATCTTCTTGGGGGAAGGGTAGGTTGGATATTTGGCATTGTGATGGTTGTGGGTTGGAGAGACTACATTGGATCCTCTTGGGGGAAGGGTAGGTTGGATATTTGGCATTGGGATTGTTGAAGGTTGGATAGATTACATTGGATCCTCTTGGGGGAAGGCTAGGTTGGATATTTGGCATTGCGATGGTTGTGGGTTGTAGAGATTACATTGGATCTTCTTGGGGAAGGGTAGGTTGGATATTTGGCATTGTGATGGTTGTGGGTTGGAGAGACTACATTGGATCTTCTTGGGGGAAGGGTATGTTGGATATTTGGCATTGTGATGGTTGTGGGTTGGAGAGATTACATTGGATCCTCTTGGGGGAAGGGTAGGTTGGATATTTGGCATTGCGATGGTTGTGGGTTGGAGAGATTACATTGGATCCTCTTGGGGGAAGGGTAGGTTGGATATTTGGCATTGCGATAGTTGTGGGTTGGAGAGATTACATTGGATCCTCTTGGGGGAAGGGTAGGTGGGATATTTGGCATTGCGATGGTTGTGAATTGGAGAGATTACATTGGATCCTCTTGGGTGAAGAGTAGGTTGGATATTTGGCATTGCGATGGTTGTGGGTTGGAGAGATTACATTGGATCCTCTTGGGGGAAGGGTAGGTTGGATATTTGGCATTGCGATGGTTGTGGGTTGGAGAGATTACATTGGATCCTCTTGGGGGAAGGGTAAGTTGGATATTTGGCATTGCGATGGTTGTGGGTTGGAGAGATTACATTGGATCCTCTTGGGGGAAGGGTAAGTTGGATATTTGGCATTGGGATTGTTGAAGGTTGGAGAGATTACATTGGATCTTCTTGGGGGAAGGGTAGGTTGGATATTTGGCATTGCGATGGTTGTGGGTTGGAGAGATTACATTGGATCCTCTTGGGGGAAGGGTAGGTTGAATATTTGGCATTGGGATTGTTGTGGGTTGGAGAGATTACATTGAATCCTCTTGGGGGAAGGGTAGGTTGGATATTTGGCATTGCGATGGTTGTGGGTTGGAGAGATTACATTGGATCCTCTTGGGGGAAGGGTAGGTTGGATATTTGGCATTGTGATGGCTGAGGGTTGGAGAGATTACATTGGGGGAAGGGTAGGTTGGGGAAAGGGTAGGTTGGATATTTGGCATTGCGATGGTTGTGGGTTGGAGAGATTACATTGGGGGAAGGTTAGGCTGGATATTTGAGATTGCAATGGTTGTGGGTTGGAGAGATTACATTGGATCCTCTTGGGGGAAGGGTAGGTTGGATATTTGGCATTGTGATGGCTGAGGGTTGGAGAGATTACATTGGGGGAAGGGTAGGTTGGGGGGAGGTTAGGCTGGATATTTGGCATTGCGATGGTTGTGGGTTGGAGAGATTACATTGGGGGAAGGGTAGGTTGGGGGAAGGTTAGGCTGGATATTTGGCATTGCGATGGTTGTGGGTTGGAGAGATTACATTGGGGGAAGGGTAGGTTGGGGGAAGGTTAGGTTGGATATTTGAGATTGTGATGGTTGTGGGTTGGAGAGATTACATTGGGGGAAGGTTAGGTTGGATATTTGGCATTGTGATGGTTGTGGGTTGGAGAGATTACATTGGGGGAAGGGTAGGTTGGGGGAAGGTTAGGCTGGATATTTGGCATTGTGATGGCTGAGGGTTGGAGAGATTATATTGGGGGAAGGGTAGGTTGGGGGAAGGTTAGGTTGGATATTTGAGATTGTGATGGTTGTGGGTTGGAGAGATTATATTGGGGGAAGGGTAGGTTGGGGGAAGGTTAGGTTGGATATTTGAGATTGTGATGGTTGTGGGTTGGAGAGATTACATTGGGGGAAGGTTAGGTTGGATATTTGGCAATGCGATGGTTGTGGGTTGGAGAGATTACATTGGGGGAAGGGTAGGTTGGGGGAAGGTTAGGTTGGATATTTGGCATTGTGATGGCTGAGGGTTGGAGAGATTACATTGGGGGAAGGGTAGGTTGGGGGAAGGTTAGGTTTGATATTTGGCAATGCGATGGTTGTGGGTTGGAGAGATTACATTGGGGGAAGGGTAGGTTGGGGGAAGGTTAGGCTGGATATTTGGCAATGCGATGGTTGTGGGTTGGAGAGATTACATTGGGGGAAGGGTAGGTTGGGTGAGTTGTGTATGGTCTCTGACTGCTCTGTCCTTTTTTTTCAGGTCTTTTGCAGCCTTAGGAGATGTGGCGAAGGTTAGGTTCCTGCGGGAGACCAGAGAGATGGCAGAGCAGCTGGCGGCTGAATATGTGAGTATGATGGCTGCATGAGATGCACCATGGGAAGGGAAAGGAGGCGGGTCAATGAACCTACACCTACAGATTGGTGCTGAGGTTGTGGTACCACAAAGCTTTAGCTCCAGATTTGTATGTCTCTTTGGAAGATGTCAGCTTGAATCAGTCCTGAACCTAAGAATTGTGTACTATGCTTATTCTGGCGGCCACATCCCAATTGATAATGCACTACCCTCTAGGGGGAGATACTCGGGTACCTGTATACAATTCTTATCTCAAAAATATTATTAACCCGAGTATCTGCTTGTGCTTAAAACAACATTTTATTGATTATCTGCAAAATGGCAATATATAATAATTGGTTCACACATTGTTAAAACCTTTTTCTAAAACCAAAGTTTGGACACATGAGCTTACATCTTTAAAATTCCCATCATCCTCATGAAGGTATGTCACCGCTTTGATCGCCCAGCCGGAGCCTATGCAGATCAAACGGTTACCCTTTCATGTGTGGATTCCTGTGGGCCCACCACCAGGCGCACACCCCGAGGCCTCCGCATGCATACACTGCACAGTGCACTATGTCGTTATGTTGCTCATTAGGATATCAGTCCGGTCAATATCTTCCCTGTTGTCCGGGATTATGGGGCCCACAAGATGGGGGATATGTGGTGGGATATTAGACAAGACAAGACAAATAACATTTATATTGCGCTTTTCTCCTTGCGGACTCAAAGTGCCAGAGCAGAGCAGCAGCCACTAGGGCGCGCTCTATTGGCAGTAGCAGTGTAAGGGAGACTTGCCAAAGGTCTCCTACTGAATTAGTGCTGGCTTACTGAACAGGCAGAGCCGAGAGTCGAACCCTGGTCTCCTGTGTCAGAGGCAGAGCCCTTAACCATTTTATTTTATTACTAGCACCTTTACTTCCCTGAAGGGTCTCACTGGCTTTTGCAGATCTAAACAATCCTCAAAGTAACAACAGGTCAGCCCAGAATGACAACCAGTGCTGCTGCAGCAGCTTCACTTTTTCCATAGCCAATCTTCAACATCTCCGATCACTGTAGAATAACAATTATCAGATGCCAGTTGTAAGCGTATTACTCACGGCCACCTGATCATCCAGCGTGCATTCTGTGCTTCTGAGGGAGCTATGCTCAGGATTTATGCGAACTCCACCACCCGACGCTATGTCCGCATCACCTCTTTCTGCACTCCACGCTCCCATCAGTATGCCATCAGCTTGTGGGGGATTCACAGTGCTGCCCGGCGTCCCGGGTATGTGAGCGCTCACACGTGTCTGTCTAGCCCCGCCCACTGACTCGTTTCGCCCCTCCCACAGGGCTTTTTCAAAGTGTCATGGGGTTTGGCTTTCCACGCAGCCTTCTCTCCTTATAGAGGCCGTCATCTGTAGCTGCCTGACTCCTCCCTGTTGTCACTCCACCATCTTCCTTTCTGGCATATAAGAGGGCAACATATACAAGTATTGGCATCTAGATAAGGCAGAATACAAGTCCATCAGATTCATTACTCCAAGTGTCATTTTTAATTACCTACATATCCCCGCTGTTTATTTCAGGAAGTACACCATATTCAAGTCAGAGTTTAACCCCTCAGAAATTCTCGTTCCCAGACGATATATCCAGGTTGCTTCAATCTTGTACAATTCGTTTTCTATGTCACCTCCCCTATGGGACAGTTTTTGTTTTATGATCCCCTTAAAACGCTGCTTACTTGGATCCCTATTGTGGTAACGTGCAAAATGTGTCCCCAGAGGACTATCCTTCTCTGCTTTCTCTATATTTTTCACATGCTCCCCAATTCGGGTACCCAATCTACGTTTTGTCTTTCCAATATACATCAGATTACAAGGACACTTAATACAGTACACCACTCTTGTGGAATTACAATTTATATTGTCCCTAATCTCAAAACTTCTCGTACCTTTGGCATTCATGAATGTTTTTGTCCTCTCCACTAGACTACACACATTGCAATCTCCACAGCTGAACATCCCAGATTTACAAGGGAATTTGTTTAACCGTCTCCTTTTCCTTACTTACATATTCCGTTCTCACCAGTTTGTTCTTTAAATTAGGGGCTTTTCTGGCAGTCATAAAGGGTCTTTCCCCACCACTTTCTTTATTCTTTTATCGAGTAGCAATATACCTCAATGCTTCTGTAGTATTTTTTGCAGTGGGTACCAATGTGACCCATATGCTGTAATGAACCTCAGTGGTTCCTTCTTTTTCTCCTCTACCTGCCCACCCCCAACTTTTTTACGTGGAGATCGTCCCCTTCTCAAATCCTCCTTCTTTTTCTCAAGTACCTTTTGATATTCTTGCTCTACCAACTCCTTTGGGTAACCCCTTTCCACCAATCTCTCACTAAGTTCCCGGCCTTCCCTAACAAAATCTTCATCTAGGGTACAGTTTCTGCGATGTCTGTAGAACTGCCCCCTAGGGACGGCTCTCTTTTGTGATTCCAGGTGGTGACTTGAATAATGTAAAAGTGTGTTCCCCGCTGTGGGTTTTCTGTAGATGGAGGTTACCAGTCTTTCCCCCTCTTTCCGAATTTTTAGATCCAGGAATGAAAGCTCCCTTTCACTCCACTCATAAGTAAAATTAAGGTTTCTCTCATTTTCTTTTAATTTCTCCATGAAGCAGCCTAGCTGTTCCCTGGTGCCTCGCCAGACCAGGAGCACGTCATCAATGAACCTCAGCCAGAGATGGACATGTCTCTGAAAGAGGTCCATGGGGTACACATCCTGCCTTTCCCACAGCCCCAGATGGAGACAAGCGTAGGCTGGGGCACAGGATGCCCCTATCGACGTGCCCCTGATCTGGCGATAGTAACGGCCATCAAAACTACAACAATTATACTCCCATAGGGAAAGTGACATAGAAAACGAATTGTACAAGATTGAAGCAACCTGGATATATCGTCTGGGAACGAGAATTTCTGAGGGGTTAAACTCTGACTTGAATATGGTGTACTTCCTGAAATAAACAGCGGGGATATGTAGGTAATTAAAAATGACACTTGGAGTAATGAATCTGATGGACTTGTATTCTGCCTTATCTAGATGCCAATACTTGTATATGTTGCCCTCTTATATGCCAGAAAGGAAGATGGTGGAGTGACAACAGGGAGGAGTCAGGCAGCTACAGATGACGGCCTCTATAAGGAGAGAAGGCTGCGTGGAAAGCCAAACCCCATGACACTTTGAAAAAGCCCTGTGGGAGGGGCGAAACGAGTCAGTGGGCGGGGCTAGACAGACACGTGTGAGCGCTCACATACCCGGGACGCCGGGCAGCACTGTGAATCCCCCACAAGCTGATGGCATACTGATGGGAGCGTGGAGTGCAGAAAGAGGTGATGCGGACATAGCGTCGGGTGGTGGAGTTCGCATAAATCCTGAGCATAGCTCCCTCAGAAGCACAGAATGCACGCTGGATGATCAGGTGGCCGTGAGTAATACGCTTACAACTGGCATCTGATAATTGTTATTCTACAGTGATCGGAGATGTTGAAGATTGGCTATGGAAAAAGTGAAGCTGCTGCAGCAGCACTGGTTGTCATTCTGGGCTGACCTGTTGTTACTTTGAGGATTGTTTAGATCTGCAAAAGCCAGTGAGACCCTTCAGGGAAGTAAAGGTGCTAGTAATAAAATAAAATGGTTAAGGGCTCTGCCTCTGACACAGGAGACCAGGGTTCGACTCTCGGCTCTGCCTGTTCAGTAAGCCAGCACTAATTCAGTAGGAGACCTTTGGCAAGTCTCCCTTACACTGCTACTGCCAATAGAGCGCGCCCTAGTGGCTGCTGCTCTGCTCTGGCACTTTGAGTCCGCAAGGAGAAAAGCGCAATATAAATGTTATTTGTCTTGTCTTGTCTAATATCCCACCACATATCCCCCATCTTGTGGGCCCCATAATCCCGGACAACAGGGAAGATATTGACCGGACTGATATCCTAATGAGCAACATAACGACATAGTGCACTGTGCAGTGTATGCATGCGGAGGCCTCGGGGTGTGCGCCTGGTGGTGGGCCCACAGGAATCCACACATGAAAGGGTAACCGTTTGATCTGCATAGGCTCCGGCTGGGCGATCAAAGCGGTGACATACCTTCATGAGGATGATGGGAATTTTAAAGATGTAAGCTCATGTGTCCAAACTTTGGTTTTAGAAAAAGGTTTTAACAATGTGTGAACCAATTATTATATATTGCCATTTTGCAGATAATCAATAAAATGTTGTTTTAAAGAGGAGCTGTTAGGTATAGGGTCTCAGAGAAAATAAACACATATATCAGTAGCTAAATATTGGCTGTACTTACATTACATATGCGTTTCACTGTCCACGTTTGGATTTCACAGAATTTGTATATAGTATATGCAGAGATAGATGCTCCTGACAGCTCATGGCAGGCTCCATGTTTTTCTGTCAAATGTGTCGTCATGTCCTGCCTGCTTCCTGATCACCGAAAAGCTCGTACTGAATAACACAGTGTGCAGTGAATATTAATTAGCCATGTGGCTAGGAACAATAGCTGACTCCTGCAGTGTACTCTGCCCGGAGATTTATCAGTGCTACGTGCTGGACTGATTACAAGCTGCTGTAACGTCTCATTAGCAGCCAAGGGGAGGGCCCCAGAATGCTTTGCAGTATAGTATGCGGCTTGCGTCCTTTTGGGTCTATAACAGCTTTGCTGATAAGCACACATCAAAGGTAAGAGAGATTTTTATCTTCACTAATGCCTTTTTGGCTTCCTTCTAAACTGTTTAACACAGGAGCATAGAGGTTTAAATTAGCTTCTGCAGCCTGACAGTTACTGTTTAAGCACAAGCAGATACTCGGGTTAATAATATTTTTGAGATTAGTCCTGAACCTAGATGTACAGTGCTCCATATGTTCCTAGGAAGCTCCTCCTCCCACAGCTTCTGGTCTCCTGGGTTACTGTTACCAGGAGGCTCCTCCCACAGCTTCCGGTCTCCTGGGTTGCTGTGTTACAGTAGGCTCCTTCCACAGCTTCCAGTCTCCTGGGTTGCTGTGTTACAGTAGGCTCCTTCCACAGCTTCCAGTCTCCTGGGTTGCTGTGTTACAGTAGGCTCCTTCCACAGCTTCCAGTCTCCTGGGTTGCTGTGTTACAGTAGGCTCCTCCCACAGCTTCCGGTCTCCTGGGTTGCTGTTACCAGGAGGCTCCTCCCACAGCTTCCAGTCTCCTGGGTTACTGTGTTACCGGGAGGCTCCTCCCACAGCTTCTGGTCTCCTGGGTTGCTGTGTTACAGGAGGCTCCTCCCATAGCTTCGGGTCTCCTGGGTTGCGGTTACCAGGAGGCTCCTCCCACAGCTTCTGGTCTCCTGGGTTGCTGTTGCCAGGAGACTCCTCCCACAGCTTCTGGTCTCCTGGGTTGCTGTGTTACCAGAAGGCTCCTCCCACAGCTTTCCTTCTCCTGGGGTGCTGTTTTACCATTCTCCTCCCACAGCTTTAGATACTTTTGGTGGCTGTTTTATCAGAAGACTCCACCCTTAGCCTTTGGTTTCACGGGAGGGTGTGTTTTCAGGGGTATCCGCCCTTTCCTGAGGTCTCATGGGAGGGTGTGTTTTCAGAGGGCTCCTTCCTGACCTGAGGTCTCATGGGAGGGTGTGTTGTCAGGGGGCTCCTCCCTGGCATGAGGTCTCATAGGAGGGGTGTGTTGTCAGGGGGCTCCTCCCTGACCTGAGGTCTCATGGGAGGGGTGTGTTGTCAGGGATCTCCTCCCTGGCCTAAAGTCTCATGGGAGGGGTGTGTTGTCAGAGGGCTCCTCCCTGGCCTGAGGTCTCATGGGAGGGTGTGTTGTCAGGGGGCTCCTCCCTGACCTGAGGTCTCATGGAGGGGTGTGTTGTCAGGGGGCTCCTCCCTGGTCTGAGGTCTCATGGGAGGGTGTGTTGTCAGGGGGCTCCTCCCTGACCTGAGGTCT
This sequence comes from Hyperolius riggenbachi, assembly GCF_040937935.1. Classification (NCBI taxonomy): domain Eukaryota; kingdom Metazoa; phylum Chordata; class Amphibia; order Anura; family Hyperoliidae; genus Hyperolius; species Hyperolius riggenbachi. The sequence continues at coordinate 1,806,390 of NC_090649.1, read as the reverse complement.
TATGGGAGGGTGTGTTGTCAGGGTGCTCCTCCCTGGCCTGAGGTCTCATGGGAGGGTGTGTTGTCAGGTGGCTCCTCCCTGACCTGAGGTCTCATGGAGGGGTGTGTTGTCAGGGGGCTCCTCCCTGGTCTGAGGTCTCATGGGAGGGTGTGTTGTCAGTGGGCTCCTCCCTGACCTGATGTCTCATGGGAGGGGTGTGTTGTCAGGGGGCTCCTCCCTGACCTGAGGTCTCATGGGAGGGGTGTGTTGTCAGGGGTCTCCACCCTGGCTTGAGGTCTCATGGGAGGGGTGTGTTGTCAGGGGGCTCCTCCCTGGCCTGAGGTCTCATGGGAGGGGTGTGTTGTCAGGGGTCTCCGCCCTGGCCTGAGGTCTCATGGGAGGGGTGTGTTGTCAGGGGTCTCCGCCCTGGCCTAAGGTCTCACGGGAGGGTGTGTTGTCAGGGGGCTCCTCCCTGGTCTGAGGTCTCATAGGAGGAGTGTGTTGTCAGAGGGCTCCACCCTGGTCTGAGGTCTCATGGGAGGGGTGTGTTTTCAGGGGTCTCCGCCCTGGCCTGGGGACTCATGGGAGGGGTGTGTTGTCAGGGGGCTCCGCCCTGGCCTGAGGTCTCATGGGAGGAGTGTGTTGTCAGGGGGCTCCTCCCTGACCTGAGGTCTCATGGGAGGGGTGTGTTGTCAGGGGGCTCCTCCCTGGTCTGAGGTCTCATGGGAGGGTGTGTTGTCAGGGGGCTCCTCCCTGACCTGAGGTCTTATGGGAGGGTGTGTTGTCAGGGTGCTCCTCCCTGGCCTGAGGTCTCATGGGAGGGTGTGTTGTCAGGTGGCTCCTCCCTGACCTGAGGTCTCATGGAGGGGTGTGTTGTCAGGGGGCTCCTCCCTGGTCTGAGGTCTCATGGGAGGGTGTGTTGTCAGTGGGCTCCTCTCTGACCTGATGTCTCATGGGAGGGGTGTGTTGTCAGGGGTCTCCACCCTGGCTTGAGGTCTCATGGGAGGGGTGTGTTGTCAGGGGGCTCCTCCCTGGCCTGAGGTCTCATGGGAGGGGTGTGTTGTCAGGGGTCTCCGCCCTGGCCTGAGGTCTCATGGGAGGGGTGTGTTGTCAGGGGTCTCCGCCCTGGCCTAAGGTCTCACGGGAGGGTGTGTTGTCAGGGGGCTCCTCCCTGGTCTGAGGTCTCATAGGAGGAGTGTGTTGTCAGAGGGCTCCACCCTGGTCTGAGGTCTCATGGGAGGGGTGTGTTTTCAGGGGTCTCCGCCCTGGCCTGGGGACTCATGGGAGGGGTGTGTTGTCAGGGGGCTCCGCCCTGGCCTGAGGTCTCATGGGAGGAGTGTGTTGTCAGGGGGCTCCTCCCTGACCTGAGGTCTTATGGGAGGGTGTGTTGTCAGGGTGCTCCTCCCTGGCCTGAGGTCTCATGGGAGGGTGTGTTGTCAGGTGGCTCCTCCCTGACCTGAGGTCTCATGGAGGGGTGTGTTGTCAGGGGGCTCCTCCCTGGTCTGAGGTCTCATGGGAGGGTGTGTTGTCAGTGGGCTCCTCTCTGACCTGATGTCTCATGGGAGGGGTGTGTTGTCAGGGGTCTCCACCCTGGCTTGAGGTCTCATGGGAGGGGTGTGTTGTCAGGGGGCTCCTCCCTGGCCTGAGGTCTCATGGGAGGGGTGTGTTGTCAGGGGTCTCCGCCCTGGCCTGAGGTCTCATGGGAGGGGTGTGTTGTCAGGGGTCTCCGCCCTGGCCTAAGGTCTCACGGGAGGGTGTGTTGTCAGGGGGCTCCTCCCTGGTCTGAGGTCTCATAGGAGGAGTGTGTTGTCAGAGGGCTCCACCCTGGTCTGAGGTCTCATGGGAGGGGTGTGTTTTCAGGGGTCTCCGCCCTGGCCTGGGGACTCATGGGAGGGGTGTGTTGTCAGGGGGCTCCGCCCTGGCCTGAGGTCTCATGGGAGGAGTGTGTTGTCAGGGGGCTCCTCCCTGACCTGAGGTCTCATGGGAGGGGTGTGTTGTCAGGGGGCTCCGCCCTGGCCTGAGGTCTCATGGGAGGTTGTGTTTTCAGGGGTCTCCGCCCTGACCTGAGGTCTCATGGGAGGGGTGTGTTGTCAGGGGGCACCGCCCTGGCCTGAGGTCTCATAGGAGGGGTGTGTTGTCAGGGGTCTCCGCCCTGGCCTGAGGTCTCATGGGAGGGGTGTGTTGTCAGGGGGCTCCGCCCTGGCCTGAGGTCTCATGGGAGGGTGTGTTTTTTAGGGGTCTCCGCCCTGGTCTGAGGTCTCATGGGAGGGTGTGTTGTCAGGGGGCTCCTCCCTGGTCTCAGGTCTCATGGGAGGGGTGTGTTGTCAGGGGGCTCCGCCCTGGCCTGAGGTCTCATGGGAGGGTGTGTTGTCAGGGGGCTCCTCCCTGGCCTGAGGTCTCATGGGAGGGGTGTGTTGTCACGGGGCTCCTCCCTGGCATGAGGTCTCATAGGAGGGGTGTGTTGTCAGGGGTCTCCGCCCTGGCCTGAGGTCTCATGGGAGGGGTGTGTTGTCAGGGGTCTCCGCCCTGGCCTGAGGTCTCATGGGAGGTTGTGTTTTCAGGGGTCTCCGCCCTGACCTGAGGTCTCATGGGAGGGGTGTGTTGTCTGGGTTGCTGTTACCAGGAGGCTCCTCCCACAGCTTCCAGTCTCCTGGGTTACTGTGTTACCGGGAGGCTCCTCCCACAGCTTCTGGTCTCCTGGGTTGCTGTGTTACAGGAGGCTCCTCCCATAGCTTCGGGTCTCCTGGGTTGCGGTTACCAGGAGGCTCCTCCCACAGCTTCTGGTCTCCTGGGTTGCTGTTGCCAGGAGACTCCTCCCACAGCTTCTGGTCTCCTGGGTTGCTGTGTTACCAGAAGGCTCCTCCCACAGCTTTCCTTCTCCTGGGGTGCTGTTTTACCATTCTCCTCCCACAGCTTTAGATACTTTTGGTGGCTGTTTTATCAGAAGACTCCACCCTTAGCCTTTGGTTTCACGGGAGGGTGTGTTTTCAGGGGTATCCGCCCTTTCCTGAGGTCTCATGGGAGGGTGTGTTTTCAGAGGGCTCCTTCCTGACCTGAGGTCTCATGGGAGGGTGTGTTGTCAGGGGGCTCCTCCCTGACCTGAGGTCTCATGGGAGGGGTGTGTTGTCAGGGATCTCCTCCCTGGCCTAAAGTCTCATGGGAGGGGTGTGTTGTCAGAGGGCTCCTCCCTGGCCTGAGGTCTCATGGGAGGGTGTGTTGTCAGGGGGCTCCTCCCTGGCCTGAGGGGTCATGGGAGGGTGTGTTGTCCGGGGGCTCTGCCCTGGCATGAGGTTTCATGGGAGGAGTGTGTTGTCAGGGGTCTCCGCCCTGGCCTGAGGTCTCATGGGAGGGTGTGTTGTCAGGGGTCTCCTCCCTGGCCTGAGGTCTCATGGGAGGAGTGTGTTGTCAGGGGTCTCCGCCCTGGCCTGAGGTCTCATGGGAGGGGTGTGTTGTCAGGGGTCTCCGCCCTGGCCTGAGGTCTCATGGGAGGGGTGTGTTGTCAGGGGGCTCCTCCCTGGCCTGAGGTCTCATGGGAGGGTGTGTTTTCAGGAGGCTCCTCCCTGGCATGAGGTCTCATGGGAGGGGTGTGTTGTTAGGGGTCTCCGCCCTGGTCTGAGGTCTCATGGGATGGTGTGTTGTCAGGGGTCTTCGCCCTGGCCTGAGGTCTCATGGGAGGGTGTGTTTTCAGGGGGCTCCTCCCTGGCATGAGGTCTCATGGGAGGGTGTGTTTTCAGGGGGCTCCTCCCTGGCATGAGGTCTCATGGGAGGAGCGTGTTGTCAGGGGGCTCCTCCCTGGCCTGAGGTCTCATGGGAGGGGTGTGTTGTCAGGGGGCTCCGCCCTGGCATGAGGTCTCATGGGAGGAGTGTGTTGTCAGGGGTCTCCGCCCTGGCCTGAGGTCTCATGGGAGGGTGTGTTGTCAGGGGTCTCCTCCCTGGCCTGAGGTCTCATGGGAGGAGTGTGTTGTCTGGGGGTTACTCCCTGGTCTGGGGTCTCATGGGAGGGTGTGTTGTCAGGGGTCTCCGCCCTGGCCTGAGGTCTCATGGGAGGGGTGTGTTGTCAGGGGGCTCCTCCCTGGCCTGAGGTCTCATGGGAGGGTGTGTTGTCAGGGGGCTCCTCCCTGGTCTGAGGTCTCATGGGAGAGGTGTGTTTTCAGGGGTCTCCGCCCTGGCATGAGGTCTCATGGGAGGAGTGTGTTGTCAGGAGGCTCCTCCCTGGCCTGAGGTCTCATGGGAGGGGTGTGTTGTCAGGGGTCTCCGCCCTGGCCTGAGGTCTCATGGGAGGGTGTGTTGTCAGGGGTCTCCGCCCTGGCCTGAGGTCTCATGGGAGGGTGTGTTGTCAGGGGGCTCCTCCCTGGTCTGAGGTCTCATGGGAGGGTGTGTTGTCAGGGGTCTCCGCCCTGGCCTGAGGTCTCATGGGAGGTGTGTTGTCAGTGGTCTCCGCCCTGGCCTGAGGTCTCATGGGAGGGTGTGTTGTCAGGGGGCTCCTCCCTGGTCTGAGGTTTCATGGGAGGGGTGTGTTGTCCGTGGTCTCCGCCCTGGCCTGAGGTCTCATGGGAGGGGTGTGGTTTCAGGGGTCTCCGCCCTGGCCTGGGGACTTATGGGAGGGGTGTGTTGTCAGGGGGCTCCTCCCTGGCCTGAAGTCTCATGGGAGGGTGTGTTGTCAGGGGGCTCCTCCCTGACCGGAGGTCTCATGGGAGGGGTGTGTTGTCAGGGGGCTCCGCCCTGGCCTGAGGTCTCATGGGAGGTTGTGTTTTCAGGGGTCTCCGCCCTGACCTGAGATCTCATGGGAGGGGTGTGTTGTCAGGGATCTCCGCCCTGGCCTGAGGTCTCATGGGAGGTTGTGTTTTCAGGGGTCTCCGCCCTGGCCTGAGGTCTCATGGGAGGGGTGTGTTGTCAGGGGGCTCCACCCTGGCCTGAGGTCTCATGGGAGGGTGTGTTGTCAGGGGGCTCCTCCCTGGCCTGAGGTCTCATAGGAGGGGTGTGTTGTCAGGGGTCTCTGCCCTGACCTGAGGTCTCATAGGAGGGGTGTGTTGTCAGGGGTCTCCGCCCTGGCCTGAGGTCTCATGGGAGGGTGTGTTGTCAGTGGTCTCCGCCCTGGCCTGAGGTCTCATGGGAGGGTGTGTTGTCAGGGGGCTCCTCCATGGTCTGAGGTTTCATGGGAGGGGTGTGTTGTCCGTGGTCTCCGCCCTGGCCTGAGGTCTCATGGGAGGGGTGTGGTTTCAGGGGTCTCCGCCCTGGCCTGGGGACTTATGGGAGGGGTGTGTTGTCAGGGGGCTCCTCCCTGGCCTGAAGTCTCATGGGAGGGTGTGTTGTCAGGGGGCTCCTCCCTGACCGGAGGTCTCATGGGAGGGGTGTGTTGTCAGGGGGCTCCGCCCTGGCCTGAGGTCTCATGGGAGGTTGTGTTTTCAGGGGTCTCCGCCATGACCTGAGATCTCATGGGAGGGGTGTGTTGTCAGGGATCTCCGCCCTGGCCTGAGGTCTCATGGGAGGTTGTGTTTTCAGGGGTCTCCGTCCTGGCCTGAGGTCTCATGGGAGGGGTGTGTTGTCAGGGGGCTCCACCCTGGCCTGAGGTCTCATGGGAGGGTGTGTTGTCAGGGGGCTCCTCCCTGGCCTGAGGTCTCATAGGAGGGGTGTGCTGTCAGGGGTCTCTGCCCTGACCTGAGGTCTCATAGGAGGGGTGTGTTGTCAGGGGTCTCCGCCCTGGACTGAGGTCTCATGGGAGGGGTGTGTTGTCAGGGGTCTCCGCCCTGGCCTGAGGTCTCATGGGAGGTTGTGTTTTCAGGGGTCTCCGCCCTGGCCTGAGGTCTCATGGGAGGGTGTGTTTTCAGGGGTCTCCGCCCTGGTCTGAGGTCTCATGGGAGGGTGTGTTGTCAGGGGGCTCCGCCCTGGCCTGAGGTCTCATGGGAGGGGTGTGTTGTCAGGGGGCTCCGCCCTGGCCTGAGGTCTCATGGGAGGTTGTGTTCTCAGGGGGCTCCTCCCTGGCCTGAGGTCTCATGGGAAGGTGTGTTGTCAGGGGGCTCCTCCCTGGCCTGAGGTCTCATGGGAGGGGTGTGTTGTCAGGGGGCTCCTCCCTGGCCTGAGGTTTAATGGGAGGGGTGTGTTGTCAGGGGTCTCCGCCCTGGCCTGAGGTCTCATGGGAGGGGTGTGTTGTCAGGAGGCTCCTCCCTAGCCTGAGGTCTCATGGAGGGGTGTGTTGTCAGGAGGCTTCTCCCTGGCCTGAGGTCTCATGGGAGGGGTGTGTTGTCAGGGGTCTCCGCCCTGGCCTGAGGTCTCATGGGAGGGTGTGTTGTCAGGGGGCTCCTCCCTGGTCTGTCTCATGGGAGCGTGTGTTGTCAGGGGTCTCCGCCCTGGCTTGAGGTCTCATGGGAGGGGTGTGTTGTCAGGGGGCTCCGCCCTGGCCTGAGGTCTCATGGGATGGGTGTGTTGTCGGACTCCTCCCTGGTCTGAGGTCTCATGGGAGCGTGTGTTGTCAGGGGTCTCCGCCCTGGCCTGAGGTCTCATGGGAGGGTGTGTTGTCAGGGGGCTCCTCCCTGGTCTGAGGTCTCATGGGAGGGTGTGTTGTCAGGGGGCTCCGCCCTGGCCTGAGGTCTCATGGGAGGGGTGTGTTGTCAGGGGGCTCCTCCCTGGTCTGAGGTCTCATGGAGAGGTGTGTTGTCAGGAGGCTCCTCCCTGGCCTGAGGTCTCATGGAGGGGTGTGTTGTCAGGAGGCTCCTCCCTGGCCTGAGGTCTCATGGAGGGGTGTGTTGTCAGGAGGCTCCTCCCTGGTCTGAGGTCTCATGGGAGGGGTGTGTTGTCAGGAGGCTCCGCCCTGGCCTGAGGTCTCATGGGAGGGGTGTGTTGTCAGGGGGCTCCTCCCTGGTCTGAGGTCTCATGGGAGGGGTGTGTTGTCAGGGGGCTCCGCCCTGGCCTGAGGTCTCATGGGAGGAGTGCGTTTTCAGGGGTCTCCTCCCTGGCCTGAGGTCTCATGGGAGGGGTGTGTTGTCAGGAGGCTCCTCCCTGGTCTGAGGTCTCATGGGAGCGTGTGTTGTCAGGGTTCTCCGCCCTGGCCTGAGGTCTCATGGGAGGGGTGTGTTGTCAGGGGGCTCCGCCCTGGCCTGAGGTCTCATGGGAGGGGTGTGTTGTCAGGGGGCTCCTTCCAGCCCTGAGGTCTCATGGGAGGGGTGTGTTGTCAGGGGCCTCCTCCCTGTGCTGGGGTCTCATGGGAGGGGTGTGTTGTCAGGGGGCTCCTCCCTGACCTGAGGTCTCATGGGAGGGGTGTGTTGTCAGGGGGCTCCTTCCTGGCCTGAGGTCTCATGGGAGGGTGTGTTGTCAGGGGGCTCCTCCCTGACCTGAGGTCTCATGGGAGGGGTGTGTTGTCAGGGGGCTCCGCCCTGGCCTGGGGACTCATGGTAGGGGTGTGTTTTCAGGGGTCTCCTCCCTGGCCTGAGGTCTCATGGGAGGGTGTGTTGTCAGAGGGCTCCTCCCTGGCCTGAGGTCTCATGGGAGCGTGTGTTGTCAGGGGTCTCCGCCCTGGCCTGAGGTCTCATGGGAGGGGTGTGTTGTCAGGGGGCTCCTTCCAGCCCTGAGGTCTTATGGGAGGGGTGTGTTGTCAGGGGCCTCCTCCCTGTGCTGGGGTCTCATGGGAGGGGTGTGTTGTCAGTGGTCTACGCCCTGGCCTGAGGTCTCATGGGAGGTCAGCAGGAGACTGTGTATAATACTATTCCTTGCTTGCAGGGTGGAGATGGCACCAGCAATTACAAGGTCCAGGCCAGACTGGCGATGCTCGAGCATAACTTCAAGCTGGCAGAGATGATGTACCTGGAGCAGGTGAGTATAGGTGGGGTAGTGATACTGGGTGTGTCTGATGACATGTGTGTGATGGAAGGTGTCTTCTCTCCCCTGTGCAGAATGCTGTGACTGAGGCCATGGCCATGTACCAGGAGCTACACATGTGGGATGAATGCATTGCTGTGGCTGAGGCTAAGGTACGTGAGTTTTCCTGCAGCCCCCCTCCAGATATCATCCAAGGGTCGGCCCCCCACGCTGCACGCACATTTCCTGTGTACCCGAGGCCACATGTGACAAAAGATAAATGTCTATTTTCATAACCAAGCTTTTTTGCTTACTTTTATTTTGCTAGCTGAAAGAGTTAATTTCTAGGCATGGAAGTGACATAGTCTATCTTGTCGGGAATATAGTAAACATCTTTGATAAGCAAATTACAGCCATAAAAGTTTTCCTGGCAGAACACAACTTCTGAGGGCAGGGAGAGATAAGATACATGAACAATTGTCCTTTCAACCTACTTTGCAAATGTTTAAATATAAAAGAAAAGCATGGAATGATTGGCCTCTCCGCAGGGTCACCCTGAGCTGGAGAACCTGCGGCGGAGCTATCTGCGCTACTTGTCAGACAGTCAGCAGGAAGAGAAGGCGGGCGAGGTGCTGGAGCAGGAAGGGGACCTTATCTCTGCTGTAAACATGTATCTCCGTGCTGGACTCTCGGCCAAAGCTGCCCGACTGTGTATGAGCCGAGAGCAACTCCTTGCCGACGCCGACCTCATCGCCAGGGTGACCGCTGCCCTCATCAAAGGAGACTTCTATGAGAGGGTAAGTCATACCGTATTACAAGAGGAAAGAATCGCACAAGCATATCATCAATAATGCTCCATTATCATACAAAGTGGGACACTTCAACCACTTGATCTTGTGCACAAGACGTGTAGGTAAAAGTTGTGTTAGGGCGCAGGGATCTTGGTGTTGGATGTTTAGGTGTTGGTGAGGGCTGTTGTTGTTTGGGAGGTGTAGGTAAGAGTCACATTAGGGTGCAGGGATCTTGGTGTTGGATGTTAGGTGTTGGTGAGGGCTGTTGTTTGGGAGGTGTAGGTAAGAGTCACATTAGGGCGCAGGGATCTTGGTTTTGGATGTTAGGTGTTGGTGAGGGTTGGTGTTTGGGAGGTGTAGGTAAGAGTCACATCAGCATCTTGGTTTGGATGTTAGGTGTTGGTGAGGGTTGTTGTTGTTTGGGAGGTGTAGGTAAGAGTCACATTAGGGCGCAGGGATCTTGGTGTTGGATGTTAGGTGTTGGTGAGGGTTGGTGTTTGGGAGGTGTAGGTAAGAGTCACATCAGGGCGCAGGGATCTTGGTGTTGGATGTTTAGGTGTTGGTGAGGGTTGGTGTTTGGGAGGTGTAGGTAAGAGTCACATTAGGGCACAGGGATCTTGGTGTTGGATGTTAGGTGTTGGTGAGGGCTGTTGTTTGGGAGGTGTAGGTAAGAGTCACATTAGGGCGCAGGGATCTTGGTTTTGGATGTTAGGTGTTGGTGAGGGTTGGTGTTTGGGAGGTGTAGGTAAGAGTCACATTAGGGCGCAGGGATCTTGGTGTTGGATGTTAGGTGTTGGTGAGGGTTGGTGTTTGGGAGGTGTAGGTAAGAGTCACATTAGGGCACAGGGATCTTGGTGTTGGATGTTAGGTGTTGGTGAGGGTTGGTGTTTGGGAGGTGTAGGTAAGAGTCACATTAGGGCGCAGGGATCTTGGTGTTGGATGTTAGGTGTTGGTGAGGGCTGTTGTTTGGGAGGTGTAGGTAAGAGTCACATTAGGGTGCAGGGATCTTGGTGTTGGATGTTAGGTGTTGGTGAGGGTTGGTGTTTGGGAGGTGTAGGTAAGAGTCACATTAGGGCGCAGGGATCTTGGTTTTGGATGTTAGGTGTTGGTGAGGGTTGGTGTTTGGGAGGTGTAGGTAAGAGTCACATTAGGGCGCAGGGATCTTGGTGTTGGATGTTAGGTGTTGGTGAGGGTGTATGTTTGGGAGGTGTAGGTAAGAGTCACATTAGGCTGTAGGGATCTTGGTTTTGGATGTTAGGTGTTGGTGAGGGTTGATGTTTGGGAGGTGTAGGTAAGAGTCACATTAGGGCGCAGGGATCTTGGTTTGGATGTTTAGGTGTTGGTGAGGGTTGGTGTTTGGGAGGTGTAGGTAAGAGTCACATTAGGGCGCAGGGATCTTGGTTTGGATGTTAGGTGTTGGTGAGGGTTGTTGTTTGGGAGGTGTAGGTAAGAGTCACATTAGGCTGTAGGGATCTTGGTGTTGGATGTTAGGTGTTGGTGAGGGTTGGTGTTTGGGAGGTGTAGGTAAGAGTCACATTAGGCTGTAGGGATCTTGGTGTTGGATGTTAGGTGTTGGTGAGAGTTGTTGTTTGGGAGGTGTAGGTAAGAGTCACATTAGGCTGTAGGGATCTTGGTGTTGGATATTAGGTGTTGGTAAGGGTTGTTGTTGTTTGGGAGGTGTAGGTAAGAGTCACATTAGGGCGCAGGGATCTTGGTGTTGGATGTTAGGTGTTGGTGAGGGTTGATGTTTGGGAGGTGTAGGTAAGAGTCACATTAGGGCGCAGGGATCTTGGTGTTGGATGTTAGGTGTTAGTGAGGGTTGTTGTTTGGGAGGTGTAGGTAAGAGTCACATTAGGGTGCAGGGATCTTGGGTTTGGATGTTAGGTGTTGGTGAGGGTTGTTGTTTGGGAGGTGTAGGTAAGAGTCCCATTAGGGTGCAGAGATCTTGGTGTTGGATATTAGGTGTTGGTAAGGGTTGTTGTTGTTTGGGAGGTGTAGGTAAGAGTCACATTAGGGCGCAGGGATCTTGGTGTTGGATGTTAGGTGTTGGTGAGGGTTGTTGTTTGGGAGGTGTAGGTAAGAGTCACATTAGGGCGCAGGGATCTTGGTGTTGGATGTTTAGGTGTTGGTGAGGGTTGGTGTTTGGGAGGTGTAGGTAAGAGTCACATTAGGGCGTAGGGATCTTGGTTTTGGATGTTTAGGTGTTGGTGAGGGTTGATGTTTGGGAGGTGTAGGTAAGAGTCACATTAGGGCGCAGGGATCTTGGTGTTGGATGTTAGGTGTTAGTGAGGGTTGGTGTTTGGGAGGTGTAGGTAAGAGTCACATTAGGGCGTAGGGATCTTGGTGTTGGATGTTAGGTGTTGGTGAGGGTTGGTGTTTGGGAGGTGTAGGTAAGAGTCACTTTGGGGTGTAGGGATCTTGGTGTTGGATGTTAGGTGTTGGTGAGGGTTGGTGTTTGGGAGGTGTAGGTAAGAGTCACTTTGGGGTGCAGGGATCTTGGTGTTGGATGTTAGGTGTTGGTGAGGGTTGTTGTTTGGGAGGTGTAGGTAAGAGTCACATTAGGCTGTAGGGATCTTGGTTTTGGATGTTAGGTGTTGTTGAGGGTTGGTGTTTGGGAGGTGTAGGTAAGAGCCACATTAGGGCGCAGGGATCTTGGTTTGGATGTTAGGTGTTGGTGAGGGTTGGTGTTTGGGAGGTGTAGGTAAGAGTCACATTAGGGCGTAGGGATCTTGGTGTTGGATGTTAGGTGTTAGTGAGGGTTGTTGTTTGGGAGGTGTAGGTAAGAGTCACATTAGGGTGTAGGGATCTTGGTTTTCGATGTTTAGGTGTTGGTGAGGGCTGTTGTTGCTTGGGAGGTGTAGGTAAGAGTCACATTAGGGCACAGGGATCTTGGGTTTGAATGTTAGGGGTTGGTGAGGGTTGGTGTTTGGGAGGTGTAGGTAAGAGTCACATTAGGGTGTAGGGATCTTGGTTTTGGATGTTAGGTGTTGGTGAGAGTTGGTGTTTGGGAGGTGTAGGTAAGAGTCACATTAGGGTGCAGGGATCTTGGTGTTGGATGTTAGGTGTTGGTTAGAGTTGTTGTTTGGGAGGTGTAGGTAAGAGTCACATTAGGCTGCAGGGATCTTGGGTTTGAATGTTAGGTGTTGGTGAGGGTTGGTGTTTGGGAGGTGTAGGTAAGAGTCACATTAGGGCGTAGGGATCTTGGTGTTGGATGTTTAGGTGTTGGTGAGGGTTGTTGTTTGGGAGGTGTAGGTAAGAGTCACATTAGGCTGCAGGGATCTTGGGTTTGAATGTTAGGTGTTGGTGAGGGTTGGTGTTTGGGAGGTGTAGGTAAGAGTCACATTAGGGTGTAGGGATCTTGGTGTTGGATGTTTAGGTGTTGGTGAGGGTTGTTGTTTGGGAGGTGTAGGTAAGAGTCACATTAGGGTGTAGGGCTCTTGGTGTTGGATGTTAGGTGTTGGTGAGGGTTGGTGTTTGGGAGGTGTAGGTAAGAGTCACATTAGGGTGTAGGGCTCTTGGTGTTGGATGTTAGGTGTTGGAGAGGGTTGGTGTTTGGGAGGTGTAGATAAGAGTCACATTAGGGCGCAGGGATCTTGGTTTGGATGTTAGGTGTTGGAGAGGGTTGTTGTTTGGGAGGTGTAGGTAAGAGTCACATTAGGGCGCAGGGATCTTGGTGTTAGATGTTAGGTGTTGGTGAGGGTTGCTGTTTGGGAGGTGTAGGTAAGAGTCACATTAGGGCGCAGGGATCTTGGTGTTGGATGTTAGGTGTTGGTGAGGGTTGTTGTTTGGGAGGTGTAGGTAAGAGTCACATTAGGCTGTAGGGATCTTGGTGTTGGATGTTAGGTGTTGGTGAGGGTTGTTGTTTGGGAGGTGTAGGTAAGAGTCACATTAGGGTGCAGGGATCTTGGTTTGGATGTTAGGTGTTGGTAAGGGTTGTTGTTGTTTGGGAGGTGTAGGTAAGAGTCACATTAGGGCGCAGGGATCTTGGTGTTGGATGTTAGGTGTTGGTGAGGGTTGTTGTTTGGGAGGTGTAGGTAAGAGTCACATTAGGCTGTAGGGATCTTGGTGTTGGATGTTAGGTGTTGGTGAGGGTTGTTGTTTGGGAGGTGTAGGTAAGAGTCACATTAGGGTGCAGGGATCTTGGTTTGGATGTTAGGTGTTGGTAAGGGTTGTTGTTGTTTGGGAGGTGTAGGTAAGAGTCGCATTAGGGCGCAGGGATCTTGGTGTTGGATGTTAGGTGTTGGTGAGGGTTGATGTTTGGGAGGTGTAGGTAAGAGTCGCATTAGGGCGCAGGGATCTTGGTGTTGGATGTTAGGTGTTAGTGAGGGTTGTTGTTTGGGAGGTGTAGGTAAGAGTCACATTAGGGTGCAGGGATCTTGGGTTTGGATGTTAGGTGTTGGTGAGGGTTGGTGTTTGGGAGGTGTAGGTAAGAGTCACATTAGGGTGTAGGGATCTTGGTTTTGGATGTTAGGTGTTGGTGAGAGTTGGTGTTTGGGAGGTGTAGGTAAGAGTCACATTAGGGTGCAGGGATCTTGGTGTTGGATGTTAGGTGTTGGTGAGAGTTGTTGTTTGGGAGGTGTAGGTAAGAGTCACATTAGGCTGCAGGGATCTTGGGTTTGAATGTTAGGTGTTGGTGAGGGTTGGTGTTTGGGAGGTGTAGGTAAGAGTCACATTAGGGCGTAGGGATCTTGGTGTTGGATGTTTAGGTGTTGGTGAGGGTTGTTGTTTGGGAGGTGTAGGTAAGAGTCACATTAGGCTGCAGGGATCTTGGGTTTGAATGTTAGGTGTTGGTGAGGGTTGGTGTTTGGGAGGTGTAGGTAAGAGTCACATTAGGGTGTAGGGATCTTGGTGTTGGATGTTTAGGTGTTGGTGAGGGTTGTTGTTTGGGAGGTGTAGGTAAGAGTCACATTAGGGTGTAGGGCTCTTGGTGTTGGATGTTAGGTGTTGGTGAGGGTTGGTGTTTGGGAGGTGTAGGTAAGAGTCACATTAGGGTGTAGGGCTCTTGGTGTTGGATGTTAGGTGTTGGAGAGGGTTGGTGTTTGGGAGGTGTAGGTAAGAGTCACATTAGGGCGCAGGGATCTTGGTTTGGATGTTAGGTGTTGGAGAGGGTTGTTGTTTGGGAGGTGTAGGTAAGAGTCACATTAGGGCGCAGGGATCTTGGTGTTAGATGTTAGGTGTTGGTGAGGGTTGCTGTTTGGGAGGTGTAGGTAAGAGTCACATTAGGGCGCAGGGATCTTGGTGTTGGATGTTAGGTGTTGGTGAGGGTTGTTGTTTGGGAGGTGTAGGTAAGAGTCACATTAGGCTGTAGGGATCTTGGTGTTGGATGTTAGGTGTTGGTGAGGGTTGTTGTTTGGGAGGTGTAGGTAAGAGTCACATTAGGGTGCAGGGATCTTGGTTTGGATGTTAGGTGTTGGTAAGGGTTGTTGTTGTTTGGGAGGTGTAGGTAAGAGTCACATTAGGGCGCAGGGATCTTGGTGTTGGATGTTAGGTGTTGGTGAGGGTTGTTGTTTGGGAGGTGTAGGTAAGAGTCACATTAGGCTGTAGGGATCTTGGTGTTGGATGTTAGGTGTTGGTGAGGGTTGTTGTTTGGGAGGTGTAGGTAAGAGTCACATTAGGGTGCAGGGATCTTGGTTTGGATGTTAGGTGTTGGTAAGGGTTGTTGTTGTTTGGGAGGTGTAGGTAAGAGTCGCATTAGGGCGCAGGGATCTTGGTGTTGGATGTTAGGTGTTGGTGAGGGTTGATGTTTGGGAGGTGTAGGTAAGAGTCGCATTAGGGCGCAGGGATCTTGGTGTTGGATGTTAGGTGTTAGTGAGGGTTGTTGTTTGGGAGGTGTAGGTAAGAGTCACATTAGGGTGCAGGGATCTTGGGTTTGGATGTTAGGTGTTGGTGAGGGTTGGTGTTTGGGAGGTGTAGGTAAGAGTCACATTAGGGTGTAGGGATCTTGGTTTTGGATGTTAGGTGTTGGTGAGAGTTGGTGTTTGGGAGGTGTAGGTAAGAGTCACATTAGGGTGCAGGGATCTTGGTGTTGGATGTTAGGTGTTGGTGAGAGTTGTTGTTTGGGAGGTGTAGGTAAGAGTCACATTAGGCTGCAGGGATCTTGGGTTTGAATGTTAGGTGTTGGTGAGGGTTGGTGTTTGGGAGGTGTAGGTAAGAGTCACATTAGGGCGTAGGGATCTTGGTGTTGGATGTTTAGGTGTTGGTGAGGGTTGTTGTTTGGGAGGTGTAGGTAAGAGTCACATTAGGCTGCAGGGATCTTGGGTTTGAATGTTAGGTGTTGGTGAGGGTTGGTGTTTGGGAGGTGTAGGTAAGAGTCACATTAGGGTGTAGGGATCTTGGTGTTGGATGTTTAGGTGTTGGTGAGGGTTGTTGTTTGGGAGGTGTAGGTAAGAGTCACATTAGGGTGTAGGGCTCTTGGTGTTGGATGTTAGGTGTTGGTGAGGGTTGGTGTTTGGGAGGTGTAGGTAAGAGTCACATTAGGGTGTAGGGCTCTTGGTGTTGGATGTTAGGTGTTGGAGAGGGTTGGTGTTTGGGAGGTGTAGATAAGAGTCACATTAGGGCGCAGGGATCTTGGTGTTGGATGTTAGGTGTTGGTGAGGGTTGTTGTTTGGGAGGTGTAGGTAAGAGTCACATTAGGCTGTAGGGATCTTGGTGTTGGATGTTAGGTGTTGGTGAGGGTTGTTGTTTGGGAGGTGTAGGTAAGAGTCACATTAGGGTGCAGGGATCTTGGTTTGGATGTTAGGTGTTGGTAAGGGTTGTTGTTGTTTGGGAGGTGTAGGTAAGAGTCACATTAGGGCGCAGGGATCTTGGTGTTGGATGTTAGGTGTTGGTGAGGGTTGTTGTTTGGGAGGTGTAGGTAAGAGTCACATTAGGCTGTAGGGATCTTGGTGTTGGATGTTAGGTGTTGGTGAGGGTTGTTGTTTGGGAGGTGTAGGTAAGAGTCACATTAGGGTGCAGGGATCTTGGTTTGGATGTTAGGTGTTGGTAAGGGTTGTTGTTGTTTGGGAGGTGTAGGTAAGAGTCGCATTAGGGCGCAGGGATCTTGGTGTTGGATGTTAGGTGTTGGTGAGGGTTGATGTTTGGGAGGTGTAGGTAAGAGTCGCATTAGGGCGCAGGGATCTTGGTGTTGGATGTTAGGTGTTAGTGAGGGTTGTTGTTTGGGAGGTGTAGGTAAGAGTCACATTAGGGTGCAGGGATCTTGGGTTTGGATGTTAGGTGTTGGTGAGGGTTGGTGTTTGGGAGGTGTAGGTAAGAGTCACATTAGGGTGTAGGGATCTTGGTTTTGGATGTTAGGTGTTGGTGAGAGTTGGTGTTTGGGAGGTGTAGGTAAGAGTCACATTAGGGTGTAGGGATCTTGGTGTTGGATGTTAGGTGTTGGTGAGAGTTGTTGTTTGGGAGGTGTAGGTAAGAGTCACATTAGGGTGCAGGGATCTTGGTGTTGGATGTTAGGGGTTGGTTAGGGTTGTTGTTTGGGAGGTGTAGGTAAGAGTCACATTAGTGCGCAGGGATCTTGGTGTTGGATGTTAGGTGTTAGTGAGGGTTGGTGTTTGGGAGGTGTAGGTAAGAGTCACATTAGGGCGTAGGGATCTTGGTGTTGGATGTTTAGGTGTTGGTGAGGGTTGTTGTTTGGGAGGTGTAGGTAAGAGTCACATTAGGCTGCAGGGATCTTGGGTTTGAATGTTAGGTGTTGGTGAGGGTTGGTGTTTGGGAGGTGTAGGTAAGAGTCACATTAGGGTGTAGGGATCTTGGTGTTGGATGTTTAGGTGTTGGTGAGGGTTGTTGTTTTTGAGGTGTAGGTAAGAGTCCCATTAGGGCGCAGGGATCTTGGTGTTGGATGTTAGGTGTTGGTGAGGGTTGTTGTTTGGGAGGTGTAGGTAAGAGTCACATTAGGGTGTAGGGCTCTTGGTGTTGGGTGTTAGGTGTTGGTGAGGGTTGGTGTTTGGGAGGTGTAGGTAAGAGTCACATTAGGGTGTAGTGATCTTGGTGTTGGATGTTAGGTGTTGGAGAGGGTTGGTGTTTGGGAGGTGTAGGTAAGAGTCACATTAGGGCGCAGGGATCTTGGTTTTGGATGTTAGGTGTTGGTGAGGGTTGTTGTTGTTTGAGAGGTGTATGTAAGAGTCACATTAGGGTGCAGGGATCTTGGTTTTGGATGTTTAGGTGTTGGTGAGGGTTGTTGTTTGGGAGGTGTAGGTAAGAGTCCCATTAGGGTGCAGAGATCTTGGTGTTGGATATTAGGTGTTGGTAAGGGTTGTTGTTGTTTGGGAGGTGTAGGTAAGAGTCACATTAGGGCGCAGGGATCTTGGTGTTGGATGTTAGGTGTTGGTGAGGGTTGTTGTTTGGGAGGTGTAGGTAAGAGTCACATTAGGGCGCAGGGATCTTGGTGTTGGATGTTTAGGTGTTGGTGAGGGTTGGTGTTTGGGAGGTGTAGGTAAGAGTCACATTAGGGCGCAGGGATCTTGGTTTTGGATGTTAGGTGTTGGTGAGGGTTGTTGTTGTTTGAGAGGTGTATGTAAGAGTCACATTAGGGTGCAGGGATCTTGGTTTTGGATGTTTAGGTGTTGGTGAGGGTTGATGTTTGGGAGGTGTAGGTAAGAGTCACATTAGGGCGCAGGGATCTTGGTGTTGGATGTTAGGTGTTAGT
Organism: Hyperolius riggenbachi; assembly: GCF_040937935.1. Taxonomy (NCBI): domain Eukaryota; kingdom Metazoa; phylum Chordata; class Amphibia; order Anura; family Hyperoliidae; genus Hyperolius; species Hyperolius riggenbachi. Next base: position 1,789,191 of record NC_090649.1, on the reverse strand, counting down.
GAGGGTTGGTGTTTGGGAGGTGTAGGTAAGAGTCACATTAGGGCGTAGGGATCTTGGTGTTGGATGTTAGGTGTTGGTGAGGGTTGGTGTTTGGGAGGTGTAGGTAAGAGTCACTTTGGGGTGTAGGGATCTTGGTGTTGGATGTTAGGTGTTGGTGAGGGTTGGTGTTTGGGAGGTGTAGGTAAGAGTCACTTTGGGGTGCAGGGATCTTGGTGTTGGATGTTAGGTGTTGGTGAGGGTTGTTGTTTGGGAGGTGTAGGTAAGAGTCACATTAGGCTGTAGGGATCTTGGTTTTGGATGTTAGGTGTTGTTGAGGGTTGGTGTTTGGGAGGTGTAGGTAAGAGCCACATTAGGGCGCAGGGATCTTGGTTTGGATGTTAGGTGTTGGTGAGGGTTGGTGTTTGGGAGGTGTAGGTAAGAGTCACATTAGGGCGTAGGGATCTTGGTGTTGGATGTTAGGTGTTAGTGAGGGTTGTTGTTTGGGAGGTGTAGGTAAGAGTCACATTAGGGTGTAGGGATCTTGGTTTTCGATGTTTAGGTGTTGGTGAGGGCTGTTGTTGCTTGGGAGGTGTAGGTAAGAGTCACATTAGGGCACAGGGATCTTGGGTTTGAATGTTAGGGGTTGGTGAGGGTTGGTGTTTGGGAGGTGTAGGTAAGAGTCACATTAGGGTGTAGGGATCTTGGTTTTGGATGTTAGGTGTTGGTGAGAGTTGGTGTTTGGGAGGTGTAGGTAAGAGTCACATTAGGGTGCAGGGATCTTGGTGTTGGATGTTAGGTGTTGGTGAGAGTTGTTGTTTGGGAGGTGTAGGTAAGAGTCACATTAGGCTGCAGGGATCTTGGGTTTGAATGTTAGGTGTTGGTGAGGGTTGGTGTTTGGGAGGTGTAGGTAAGAGTCACATTAGGGCGTAGGGATCTTGGTGTTGGATGTTTAGGTGTTGGTGAGGGTTGTTGTTTGGGAGGTGTAGGTAAGAGTCACATTAGGCTGCAGGGATCTTGGGTTTGAATGTTAGGTGTTGGTGAGGGTTGGTGTTTGGGAGGTGTAGGTAAGAGTCACATTAGGGTGTAGGGATCTTGGTGTTGGATGTTTAGGTGTTGGTGAGGGTTGTTGTTTGGGAGGTGTAGGTAAGAGTCACATTAGGGTGTAGGGCTCTTGGTGTTGGATGTTAGGTGTTGGTGAGGGTTGGTGTTTGGGAGGTGTAGGTAAGAGTCACATTAGGGTGTAGGGCTCTTGGTGTTGGATGTTAGGTGTTGGAGAGGGTTGGTGTTTGGGAGGTGTAGATAAGAGTCACATTAGGGCGCAGGGATCTTGGTTTGGATGTTAGGTGTTGGAGAGGGTTGTTGTTTGGGAGGTGTAGGTAAGAGTCACATTAGGGCGCAGGGATCTTGGTGTTAGATGTTAGGTGTTGGTGAGGGTTGCTGTTTGGGAGGTGTAGGTAAGAGTCACATTAGGGCGCAGGGATCTTGGTGTTGGATGTTAGGTGTTGGTGAGGGTTGTTGTTTGGGAGGTGTAGGTAAGAGTCACATTAGGCTGTAGGGATCTTGGTGTTGGATGTTAGGTGTTGGTGAGGGTTGTTGTTTGGGAGGTGTAGGTAAGAGTCACATTAGGGTGCAGGGATCTTGGTTTGGATGTTAGGTGTTGGTAAGGGTTGTTGTTGTTTGGGAGGTGTAGGTAAGAGTCACATTAGGGCGCAGGGATCTTGGTGTTGGATGTTAGGTGTTGGTGAGGGTTGTTGTTTGGGAGGTGTAGGTAAGAGTCACATTAGGCTGTAGGGATCTTGGTGTTGGATGTTAGGTGTTGGTGAGGGTTGTTGTTTGGGAGGTGTAGGTAAGAGTCACATTAGGGTGCAGGGATCTTGGTTTGGATGTTAGGTGTTGGTAAGGGTTGTTGTTGTTTGGGAGGTGTAGGTAAGAGTCGCATTAGGGCGCAGGGATCTTGGTGTTGGATGTTAGGTGTTGGTGAGGGTTGATGTTTGGGAGGTGTAGGTAAGAGTCGCATTAGGGCGCAGGGATCTTGGTGTTGGATGTTAGGTGTTGGTGAGGGTTGGTGTTTGGGAGGTGTAGGTAAGAGTCACATTAGGGTGTAGGGATCTTGGTTTTGGATGTTAGGTGTTGGTGAGAGTTGGTGTTTGGGAGGTGTAGGTAAGAGTCACATTAGGGTGCAGGGATCTTGGTGTTGGATGTTAGGTGTTGGTGAGAGTTGTTGTTTGGGAGGTGTAGGTAAGAGTCACATTAGGCTGCAGGGATCTTGGGTTTGAATGTTAGGTGTTGGTGAGGGTTGGTGTTTGGGAGGTGTAGGTAAGAGTCACATTAGGGCGTAGGGATCTTGGTGTTGGATGTTTAGGTGTTGGTGAGGGTTGTTGTTTGGGAGGTGTAGGTAAGAGTCACATTAGGCTGCAGGGATCTTGGGTTTGAATGTTAGGTGTTGGTGAGGGTTGGTGTTTGGGAGGTGTAGGTAAGAGTCACATTAGGGTGTAGGGATCTTGGTGTTGGATGTTTAGGTGTTGGTGAGGGTTGTTGTTTGGGAGGTGTAGGTAAGAGTCACATTAGGGTGTAGGGCTCTTGGTGTTGGATGTTAGGTGTTGGTGAGGGTTGGTGTTTGGGAGGTGTAGGTAAGAGTCACATTAGGGTGTAGGGCTCTTGGTGTTGGATGTTAGGTGTTGGAGAGGGTTGGTGTTTGGGAGGTGTAGATAAGAGTCACATTAGGGCGCAGGGATCTTGGTTTGGATGTTAGGTGTTGGAGAGGGTTGTTGTTTGGGAGGTGTAGGTAAGAGTCACATTAGGGCGCAGGGATCTTGGTGTTAGATGTTAGGTGTTGGTGAGGGTTGCTGTTTGGGAGGTGTAGGTAAGAGTCACATTAGGGCGCAGGGATCTTGGTGTTGGATGTTAGGTGTTGGTGAGGGTTGTTGTTTGGGAGGTGTAGGTAAGAGTCACATTAGGCTGTAGGGATCTTGGTGTTGGATGTTAGGTGTTGGTGAGGGTTGTTGTTTGGGAGGTGTAGGTAAGAGTCACATTAGGGTGCAGGGATCTTGGTTTGGATGTTAGGTGTTGGTAAGGGTTGTTGTTGTTTGGGAGGTGTAGGTAAGAGTCACATTAGGGCGCAGGGATCTTGGTGTTGGATGTTAGGTGTTGGTGAGGGTTGTTGTTTGGGAGGTGTAGGTAAGAGTCACATTAGGCTGTAGGGATCTTGGTGTTGGATGTTAGGTGTTGGTGAGGGTTGTTGTTTGGGAGGTGTAGGTAAGAGTCACATTAGGGTGCAGGGATCTTGGTTTGGATGTTAGGTGTTGGTAAGGGTTGTTGTTGTTTGGGAGGTGTAGGTAAGAGTCGCATTAGGGCGCAGGGATCTTGGTGTTGGATGTTAGGTGTTGGTGAGGGTTGATGTTTGGGAGGTGTAGGTAAGAGTCGCATTAGGGCGCAGGGATCTTGGTGTTGGATGTTAGGTGTTAGTGAGGGTTGTTGTTTGGGAGGTGTAGGTAAGAGTCACATTAGGGTGCAGGGATCTTGGGTTTGGATGTTAGGTGTTGGTGAGGGTTGGTGTTTGGGAGGTGTAGGTAAGAGTCACATTAGGGTGTAGGGATCTTGGTTTTGGATGTTAGGTGTTGGTGAGAGTTGGTGTTTGGGAGGTGTAGGTAAGAGTCACATTAGGGTGCAGGGATCTTGGTGTTGGATGTTAGGTGTTGGTGAGAGTTGTTGTTTGGGAGGTGTAGGTAAGAGTCACATTAGGCTGCAGGGATCTTGGGTTTGAATGTTAGGTGTTGGTGAGGGTTGGTGTTTGGGAGGTGTAGGTAAGAGTCACATTAGGGCGTAGGGATCTTGGTGTTGGATGTTTAGGTGTTGGTGAGGGTTGTTGTTTGGGAGGTGTAGGTAAGAGTCACATTAGGCTGCAGGGATCTTGGGTTTGAATGTTAGGTGTTGGTGAGGGTTGGTGTTTGGGAGGTGTAGGTAAGAGTCACATTAGGGTGTAGGGATCTTGGTGTTGGATGTTTAGGTGTTGGTGAGGGTTGTTGTTTGGGAGGTGTAGGTAAGAGTCACATTAGGGTGTAGGGCTCTTGGTGTTGGATGTTAGGTGTTGGTGAGGGTTGGTGTTTGGGAGGTGTAGGTAAGAGTCACATTAGGGTGTAGGGCTCTTGGTGTTGGATGTTAGGTGTTGGAGAGGGTTGGTGTTTGGGAGGTGTAGATAAGAGTCACATTAGGGCGCAGGGATCTTGGTTTGGATGTTAGGTGTTGGAGAGGGTTGTTGTTTGGGAGGTGTAGGTAAGAGTCACATTAGGGCGCAGGGATCTTGGTGTTAGATGTTAGGTGTTGGTGAGGGTTGCTGTTTGGGAGGTGTAGGTAAGAGTCACATTAGGGCGCAGGGATCTTGGTGTTGGATGTTAGGTGTTGGTGAGGGTTGTTGTTTGGGAGGTGTAGGTAAGAGTCACATTAGGCTGTAGGGATCTTGGTGTTGGATGTTAGGTGTTGGTGAGGGTTGTTGTTTGGGAGGTGTAGGTAAGAGTCACATTAGGGTGCAGGGATCTTGGTTTGGATGTTAGGTGTTGGTAAGGGTTGTTGTTGTTTGGGAGGTGTAGGTAAGAGTCACATTAGGGCGCAGGGATCTTGGTGTTGGATGTTAGGTGTTGGTGAGGGTTGTTGTTTGGGAGGTGTAGGTAAGAGTCACATTAGGCTGTAGGGATCTTGGTGTTGGATGTTAGGTGTTGGTGAGGGTTGTTGTTTGGGAGGTGTAGGTAAGAGTCACATTAGGGTGCAGGGATCTTGGTTTGGATGTTAGGTGTTGGTAAGGGTTGTTGTTGTTTGGGAGGTGTAGGTAAGAGTCGCATTAGGGCGCAGGGATCTTGGTGTTGGATGTTAGGTGTTGGTGAGGGTTGATGTTTGGGAGGTGTAGGTAAGAGTCGCATTAGGGCGCAGGGATCTTGGTGTTGGATGTTAGGTGTTAGTGAGGGTTGTTGTTTGGGAGGTGTAGGTAAGAGTCACATTAGGGTGCAGGGATCTTGGGTTTGGATGTTAGGTGTTGGTGAGGGTTGGTGTTTGGGAGGTGTAGGTAAGAGTCACATTAGGGTGTAGGGATCTTGGTTTTGGATGTTAGGTGTTGGTGAGAGTTGGTGTTTGGGAGGTGTAGGTAAGAGTCACATTAGGGTGTAGGGATCTTGGTGTTGGATGTTAGGTGTTGGTGAGAGTTGTTGTTTGGGAGGTGTAGGTAAGAGTCACATTAGGGTGCAGGGATCTTGGTGTTGGATGTTAGTGGTTGGTTAGGGTTGTTGTTTGGGAGGTGTAGGTAAGAGTCACATTAGTGCGCAGGGATCTTGGTGTTGGATGTTAGGTGTTAGTGAGGGTTGGTGTTTGGGAGGTGTAGGTAAGAGTCACATTAGGGCGTAGGGATCTTGGTGTTGGATGTTTAGGTGTTGGTGAGGGTTGTTGTTTGGGAGGTGTAGGTAAGAGTCACATTAGGCTGCAGGGATCTTGGGTTTGAATGTTAGGTGTTGGTGAGGGTTGGTGTTTGGGAGGTGTAGGTAAGAGTCACATTAGGGTGTAGGGATCTTGGTGTTGGATGTTTAGGTGTTGGTGAGGGTTGTTGTTTTTGAGGTGTAGGTAAGAGTCCCATTAGGGCGCAGGGATCTTGGTGTTGGATGTTAGGTGTTGGTGAGGGTTGTTGTTTGGGAGGTGTAGGTAAGAGTCACATTAGGGTGTAGGGCTCTTGGTGTTGGATGTTAGGTGTTGGTGAGGGTTGGTGTTTGGGAGGTGTAGGTAAGAGTCACATTAGGGTGTAGTGATCTTGGTGTTGGATGTTAGGTGTTGGAGAGGGTTGGTGTTTGGGAGGTGTAGGTAAGAGTCACATTAGGGCGCAGGGATCTTGGTTTTGGATGTTAGGTGTTGGTGAGGGTTGTTGTTGTTTGAGAGGTGTATGTAAGAGTCACATTAGGGTGCAGGGATCTTGGTTTTGGATGTTTAGGTGTTGGTGAGGGTTGTTGTTTGGGAGGTGTAGGTAAGAGTCACATTAGGGTGCAGGGATCTTGGTGTTGGATGTTAGGTGTTGGTGAGAGTTGTTGTTTGGGAGGTGTAGGCAAGAGTCACATTAGGGCGTAGGGATCTTGGTGTTGGATGTTTAGGTGTTGGTGAGGGTTGGTGTTTGGGAGGTGTAGGTTAGAGTCCCATTAGGGCGCAGGGATCTTGGTGTTGGATGTTAGGTGTTGGTGAGGGCTGTTGTTTGGGAGGTGTAGGTAAGAGTCACATTAGGGTGCAGGGATCTTGGTGTTGGATGTTAGGTGTTGGTGAGGGTTGTTGTTTGGGAGGTGTAGGTAAGAGTCACATTAGGGTGTAGGGCTCTTGGTGTTGGATGTTAGGTGTTGGTGAGGGTTGGTGTTTGGGAGGTGTAGTTAAGAGTCACATTAGGGTGTAGGGATCTTGGTGTTGGATGTTAGGTGTTGGAGAGGGTTGGTGTTTGGGAGGTGTAGGTAAGAGTCACATTAGGGCGCAGGGATCTTGGTGTTGGATGTTAGGTGTTGGTGAGGGTTGTTGTTTGGGAGGTGTATGTAAGAGTCACATTAGGGTGCAGGGATCTTGGTGTTGGATGTTAGGTGTTGGTGAGGGTTGTTGTTGTTTGGGAGGTGTAGGTAAGAGTCTTATTAGGGCGCAGGGATCTTGGTGTTGGATGTTAGGTGTTGGTGAGAGTCATGTTGGGGTGCAGAGATCTTGGTTGGGATGTTAGGGGTTGGTGAGGGTTGATGTTTGGGACGTGTAGGTAAGAGTCATGTTAGGGTGCAGGGATCTTGGTTTGGATGTTAGGTGTTGGTGAGGGTTGTTGTTTGGGAGGTGTATGTAAGAGTCACATTAGGGTGCAGGGATCTTGGTGTTGGATGTTTAGGTGTTGGTGAGGGTTGATGTTTGGGAGGTGTATGTAAGAGTCACATTAGGGCGCAGGGATCTTGGTGTTGGATGTTAGGTGTTGGTGAGGGTTGTTGTTTGGGAGGTGTAGGTAAGAGTCACATTAGGGCGCAGGGATCTTGGTTTTGGATGTTTAGGTGTTGGTGAGGGTTGGTGTTTGGGAGGTGTAGGTAAGAGTCGCATTAGGGCGCAGGGATCTTGGTGTTGGATGTTAGGTGTTGGTGAGGGTTGTTGTTTGAGAGGTGTAGGTAAGAGTCACTTTAGGGCGCAGGGATCTTGGTGTTGGATGTTAGGTGTTGGTGAGGGTTGTTGTTTGGGAGGTGTAGGTAAGAGTCACATTAGGGTGCAGGGATCTTGGTTTTGGATGTTAGGTGTTGGTGAGAGTTGGTGTTTGGGAGGTGTAGGTAAGAGTCACATTAGGGCACAGGGATCTTGGGTTTGAATGTTAGGGGTTGGTGAGGGTTGGTGTTTGGGAGGTGTAGGTAAGAGTCACATTAGGGTGTAGGGATCTTGGTTTTGGATGTTAGGTGTTGGTGAGAGTTGGTGTTTGGGAGGTGTAGGTAAGAGTCACATTAGGGTGCAGGGATCTTGGTGTTGGATGTTAGGTGTTGGTGAGAGTTGTTGTTTGGGAGGTGTAGGTAAGAGTCACATTAGGGCGTAGGGATCTTGGTGTTGGATGTTTAGGTGTTGGTGAGGGTTGTTGTTTGGGAGGTGTAGGTAAGAGTCACATTAGGGTGCAGGGATCTTGGTTTGGATGTTAGGTGTTGGTGAGGGTTGGTGTTTGGGAGGTGTAGGTAAGAGTCACATTAGGGTGTAGGGATCTTGGTGTTGGATGTTTAGGTGTTGGTGAGGGTTGTTGTTTTTGAGGTGTAGGTAAGAGTCCCATTAGGGCGCAGGGATCTTGGTGTTGGATGTTAGGTGTTGGAGATGGTTGGTGTTTGGGAGGTGTAGGTAAGAGTCACATTAGGGCGCAGGGATCTTGGTGTTGGATGTTAGGTTTTGGTGAGGGTTGTTGTTTGGGAGGTGTATGTAAGAGTCACATTAGGGTGCAGGGATCTTGGTGTTGGATGTTAGGTGTTGGTGAGGGTTGTTGTTGTTTGGGAGGTGTAGGTAAGAGTCACATTAGGGCGCAGGGATCTTGGTGTTGGTTGTTAGGTGTTGGTGAGAGTCATGTTGGGGTGCAGGGATCTTGGTTTGGATGTTAGGTGTTGGTGAGGGTTGTTGTTTGGGAGGTGTATGTAAGAGTCACATTAGGGTGCAGGGATCTTGGTGTTGGATGTTTAGGTGTTGGTGAGGGTTGATGTTTGGGAGGTGTATGTAAGAGTCACATTAGGGCGCAGGGATCTTGGTGTTGGATGTTAGGTGTTGGTGAGGGTTGTTGTTTGGGAGGTGTAGGTAAGAGTCACATTAGGGCGCAGGGATCTTGGTTTTGGATGTTTAGGTGTTGGTGAGGGTTGGTGTTTGGGAGGTGTAGGTAAGAGTCACATTAGGGCACAGGGATCTTGGGTTTGAATGTTAGGGGTTGGTGAGGGTTGGTGTTTGGGAGGTGTAGGTAAGAGTCACATTAGGGTGCAGGGATCTTGGTGTTGGATGTTAGGTGTTGGTGAGGGTTGGTGTTTGGGAGGTGTAGGGAAGAGTCACATTAGGGCGCAGGGATCTTGGTTTTGGATGTTAGGGGTTGGTGAGGGTTGGTGTTTGGGAGGTGTAGGTAAGAGTCACATTAGGGTGCAGGGATCTTGGTGTTGGATGTTAGGTGTTGGTGAGGGTTGTTGTTTGGGAGGTGTAGGTAAGAGTCACATTAGGGTGCAGGGATCTTGGGTTTGGATGTTAGGTGTTGGTGAGGGTTGAGGTTTGGGAGGTGTAGGTAAGAGTCACATTAGGGCGCAGGGATCTTGGTTTGGATGTTAGGTGTTGGTGAGGGTTGGTGTTTGGAAGGTGTAGGTAAGAGTCACATTAGGGCGCAGGGATCTTGGTGTTGGTGAGGGTTGGTGTTTGGGAGGTGTAGGTAAGAGTCGCATTAGGGTACAGGGATCTTGGTTTGGATGTTTAGGTGTTGGTGAGGGTTGGTGTTTGGGAGGTGTAGGTAAGAGTCACATTAGGGCACAGGGATCCTGGTGTTGGATGGTTAGGGGTTGGTGAGGGTTGTTGTTTGCGAGGTGTAGGTAAGAGTCACATTAGGGCGCAGGGATCTTGGTTTTGGATGTTTAGGTGTTGGTGAGGGTTTTTGTTTGGGAGGTGTAGGTAAGAGTCACATTAAGGCGCAGGGATCTTGGTTTTGGATGTTTTGGTGTTGGTGAGGGTTGTTGTTTGGGAGGTGTAGGTAAGAGTCACATAAGGGCGCAGGGATCTTGGTTTTGGATGTTAGGTGTTGGTGAGGGTTGTTGTTTGGAAGGTGTAGGTAAGAGTCACATTAGGGCGCAGGGATCTTGGTTTTGGATGTTAGGTGTTGGTGAGGGTTGGTGTTTGGGAGGTGTAGGTAAGAGTCACATTAGGGTGCAGGGATCTTGGTGTTGGATGTTCAGGTGTTAGTGAGGGTTGTTGTTTGGGAGGTGTAGGTAAGAGTCGCATTAGGGCGCAGGGATCTTGGTGTTGGATGTTCAGGTGTTAGTGAGGGTTGTTGTTTGGGAGGTGTAGGTAAGAGTCGCATTAGGGCGCAGGGATCTTGGTGTTGGATGTTAGGTGTTGATGAGGGTTGTTGTTTGGGAGTTGTAGGTAAGAGTCACTTTGGGGCGCAGGGATCTTGGTTTAGATGTTAGGGGTTGGTGAGGGTTGTTGTTTGGGAGGTGTAGGTAAGAGTCACATTTAGGGCGCAGGGATCTTGGTGTTGGATGTTAGGTGTTGGTGAGGGTTGGTGTTTGGGAGGTGTAGGTAAGAGTCACATTAGGCTGTAGGGATCTTGGTGTTGGATGTTAGGTGTTGGTGAGGGTTGTTGTTTGGGAGGTGTAGGTAAGAGTCACATTAGGGCGCAGGGATCTTGGTTTGGATGTTAGGTGTTGGTGAGGGTTGGTGTTTGGGAGGTGTAGGTAAGAGTCCCATTAGGGCGCAGGGATCTTGGTGTTGGATGTTTAGGTGTTGGTGAGAGTTGTTGTTTGGGAGGTGTAGGTAAGAGTCCCATTAGGGCGCAGGGATCTTGGTGTTGGATGTTTAGGTGTTGGTGAGGGTTGGTGTTTGGGAGGTGTAGGTAAGAGTCACATTAGGGCGCAGGGATCTTGGTGTTGGATGTTAGGTGTTGGTGAGGGTTAGTGTTTGGGAGGTGTAGATAAGAGTCACATTAGGGTGCAGGGATCTTGGTGTTGGATGTTTAGGTGTTGGTGAGGGTTGATGTTTGGGAGGTGTAGGTAAGAGTCCCATTAGGGCGCAGGGATCTTGGTGTTGGATGTTTAGGTGTTGGTGAGGGTTGGTGTTTGGGAGGTGTAGGTAAGAGTCACATTAGGGCGCAGGGATCTTGGTGTTGGATGTTAGGGGTTGGTTAGGGTTGTTGTTTGGGAGGTGTAGGTAAGAGTCACATAAGGGCGCAGGGATCTTGGTGTTGGATGTTAGGTGTTGGTGAGGGTTGGTGTTTGTGAAGTGTAGGTAAGAGTCACATTAGGGCGCAGGGATCTTGGTTTGGATGTTTAGGGGTTGGTGAGGGTTGGTGTTTAGGAGGTGTAGGTAAGAGTCACATTGGGGTGCAGGGATCTTGGTTTTGGATGATTAGGTGTTGGTGTGGGTTGGTGTTTGGGAGGTGTAGGTACGAGTCACATTAGGGCGCAGGGATCTTGGTGTTGGATGTTAGGTGTTGGTGAGGGTTGGTGTTTGGGAGGTGTATGTAAGAGTCACATTAGGGCGCAGGGATCTTGGTGTTGGATGTTAGGTGTTGGTGAGGGTTGTTGTTTGGGAGGTGTAGGTAAGAGTCACATTAGGGTGTAGGGATCTTGGTTTGGATGTTAGGTGTTGGTGAGGGTTGATGTTTGGGAGGTGTAGTTAAGAGTCACATTAGAGCGCAGGGTTCTTGGTGTTGGATGTTAGGTGTTGGTGAGGGTTGTTGTTTGGGAGGTGTAGGTAAGAGTCACATTAGGGCGCAGGGATCTTGGTGTTGGATGTTAGGTGTTGGTGAGGGTTGGTGTTTGGGAGGTGTAGGTAAGAGTCACATTAGGGCGCAGGGATCTTGGTGTTGGATGTTAGGGGTTGGTGAGGGTTGGTGTTTGTGAAGTGTAGGTAAGAGTCACATTAGGGCGCAGGGATCTTGGTGTTGGATGTTAGGTGTTGGTGAGGGTTGTTGTTTGGGAGGTGTAGGTAAGAGTCACATTAGGGCGCAGGGATCTTGGTGTTGGTGAGGGTTGGTGTTTGGGAGGTGTAGGTAAGAGTCGCATTAGGGCGCAGGGATCTTGGTTTGGATGTTTAGGTGTTGGTGAGGGTTGGTGTTTGGGAGGTGTAGGTAAGAGTCACATTAGGGCGCAGGGATCTTGGTGTTGGATGTTAGGTGTTAGTGAGGGTTGGTGTTTGGGAGGTGTAGCTTAGAGTCCCATTAGGGTGCAGGGATCTTGGTGTTGGATGTTAGGGGTTGGTGAGGGTTGTTGTTTGGGAGGTGTAGGTAAGAGTCACATTAGGGTGCAGGGATCTTGGTGTTGGTGAGGGTTGGTGTTTGGGAGGTGTAGGTAAGAGTCACATTAGGCTGTAGGGATCTTGGTTTGGATGTTAGGTGTTGGTGAGGGTTGTTGTTTGGGAGGTGTAGGTAAGAGTCACATTAGAGCGCAGGGATCTTGGTGTTGGATGTTAGGTGTTGGTGAGGGTTGTTGTTTGGGAGGTGTAGGTAAGAGTCACATTAGGGCGCAGGGATCTTGGTTTGGATTTTAGGTGTTGGTGAGGGTTGGTGTTTGGGAGGTGTAGGTAAGAGTCACATTAGGCTGTAGGGATCTTGGTGTTGGATGTTAGGTGTTGGTGAGGGTTGGTGTTTGGGAGGTGTAGGTAAGAGTCACATTAGGGCGCAGGGATCTTGGTTTGGAAGTTAGAGGTTGGTGAGGGTTGGTGTTTGGGAGGTGTAGGTAAGAGTCACATTAGGGCGCAGGGATCTTGGTGTTGGATGTTAGGTGTTGGTGAGGGTTGGTGTTTGGGAGGTGTAGGTAAGAGTCACATTAGGGCGCAGGGATCTTGGTGTTGGATGTTAGGTGTTGGTGAGGGTTATTGTTTGGGAGGTGTAGGTAAGAGTCACATTAGGGTGCAGGGATCTTGGTGTTGGATGTTAGGTGTTAGTGAGGGTTGGTGTTTGGGAGGTGTAGGTAAGAGTCACATTAGGGCGCAGGGATCTTGGTGTTGGATGTTAGGTGTTGGTGAGGGTTGGTGTTTGGGAGGTGTAGGTAAGAGTCACATTAGGGCGTAGGGATCTTGGTTTTGGATGTTAGGGGTTGGTGAGGGTTGGTGTTTGGGAGGTGTAGGTAAGAGTCACATTAGGGCGCAGGGATCTTGGTGTTGGATGTTAGGTGTTGGTGAGGGTTGTTGTTTGGGAGGTGTAGGTAAGAGTCCCATTAGGGTGCAGGGATCTTGGTGTTGGATGTTTAGGGGTTGGTGAGGGTTGGTGTTTGGGAGGTGTAGGTAAGAGTCACATTAGGGTGCAGGGATCTTGGTGTTGGATGTTAGGTGTTGGTGAGGGTTGTTGTTTGGGAGGTTTAGGTAAGAGTCACATTAGGGTGCAGGGATCTTGGTGTTGGATGTTAGGTGTTGGTGAGGGTTGTTGTTTGGGTGGTGTAGGTAAGAGTCACATTAGGGTGCAGGGATCTTGGTGTTGGATGTTTGGGAGGTGTAGGTAAGAGTCACATTAGGGCGCAGGGATCTTGGTGTTGGATGTTAGGTGTTGGTGAGGGTTGGTGTTTGGGAGGTGTAGGTAAGAGTCACATTAGGGCGCAGGGATCTTGGTGTTGGATGTTAGGTGTTGGTGAGGGTTGTTGTTTGGGAGGTGTAGATAAGTCAGATTAGGGTGCAGGGATCTTGGTGTTGGATGTTAGGTGTTGGTGAGGGTTGGTGTTTGGGAGGTGTAGGTAAGAGTCACATTAGGGCGCAGGGATCTTGGTTTTGGATGTTAGGGGTTGGTGAGGGTTGGTGTTTGGGAGGTGTAGGTAAGAGTCACATTAGGGCGCAGGGATCTTGGTGTTGGATGTTAGGGGTTGGTGAGGGTTGGTGTTTGGGAGGTGTAGGTAAGAGTCACATTAGGGTGCAGGGATCTTGGTGTTGGATGTTAGGTGTTGGTGAGGGTTGGTGTTTGGGAGGTGTAGGTAAGAGTCACATTAGGGCGCAGGGATCTTGGTTTTGGATGTTTTGGTGTTGGGGAGGGTTGGTGTTTGGGAGGTGGATAACTGGTTTCCATGGTGATGACAGTGGTACAGTGCTTTTGATGCAGGCTTCTATGTTCTCCTATTTTCAGGCTGGAGACTTGCTGGAGAAGGTGAATAACCCTCGCCGGGCTCTGGACTGTTACTGTAAGGGCCAAGCCTTCAGGAAAGGTGAGTATCTCCCAGGATTAGGCTCTCGTATGGGTTGTTGGTAGCTCTCACCTCACATGACCTCTGTGTTCCTTAGCTGTGGAGTTGGCCCGTGTGGCATTTCCCACCGAGGTGCTGAAGCTGGAGGAGTCCTGGGGGGATTTCCTGGTGCAGCAAAAGCAGCTGGATGCAGCCATCAATCATTACATCGAGGCGGGGTGAGATATGACCCTTACAGGCAACTCTCGGGGTTCTTCTTTATGTTCCTAAAGGATCTCCCCGATTCAGACAAAGAGAAGCATTAAAGGAACACTATCCATACCCAAGTGTTCTAAAATCACAATGTACAGATAATGTCTTAGTAGCTGTGTAACCGTTTTCCTACTTTTCATGTTAAATCTCATAGACAAATGCTTTAATGAATTGAGCGTAGGATTAACAGATGAAGTGTGAGGGAATCCCCCTCCCCTCATGGTTCTTCTCAGTTTTGGCAGCAGTAAAGTGTGAAAATATTTTGATAACCGTAAACAATGAGGTTGCCAGTGAAATGTGTACACCAGTACTGAGCAGCACGTCCCAAACAATTCCTAACTCAATTGAAAAATACATGGTGATCAGTAGTGTCCCTTTAAGTACAATGTTGTAGCCATGAAGGTAACATTACTTTTTAGGTTCACATTTCTGTCTTGTTGTACAGGAAGTGCGGCATTCACCTCTCTAATGGAACACAGATTATCTATCATGGCTATTGTCTAACAAAAACTCTGAGGTCTCAGTTAGGTGATTGCAGTGTCAGTTAGGTGATAGCATTGAGGTCTCGAATAAGTGATATCAATTCAGTGATCAGTACAGTGTTGGTTAGATGATAGCAGTGCAGTGTCAGTTAGATGATTGCAGTGTCAGTTTGGTGATAGCAGTGCAGTGTCGGTTAGATGGTAGCAATGAGGGCTCGGTTAGGTGATATCAGTGTAGTGTCTGTTAGGTGATAGCAGTGTAGTGTCTGTTAGGTGATAGCAGTGCAGTGTCAGTTACGTGATGGCAGTGCAGCGTCAGTTGGGAGATAGCAGTGCCAGTTGATAGCAGTGCAGTGGTCATTAGGTGATATCAGGGCAGTGTCAGTCAGATGATAGCAGTGTCAGTCAGATGATAACAGTGTCAGTCAGATGATGGCAGTGTCAGGTGATAGCTGTGCAGTTTCAGGTGATGGCAGTGTCAGGTGATATCAGTGCAGTGTCAGTCAGGTGATGGCAGTGTCAGGTGATATCAGTGCAGTGTCAGTCAGGTGATGGCAGTGTCAGGTGATAACAGTGTCAGTCAGGTGATGGCAGTGTCAGGTGATAACAGTGTCAGTCAGGTGATGGCAGTGTTCGTCAGATGATAGCAGTGTCAGGTGATAACAGTGTCAGTCAGGTGATGGCAGTGTCAGGTGATAACAGTGTCAGTCAGGTGATGGCAGTGTCAGGTGATAACAGTGTCAGTCAGGTGATGGCAGTGTCAGGTGATAACAGTGTCAGTCAGATGATGGCAGTGTCAGGTGATAACAGTGTCAGTCAGGTGATGGCAGTGTCAGGTGATAAGTGTCAGTCAGGTGATAACAGTGTCAGGTGATAACAGTGTCAGTCAGGTGATGGCAGTGTCAGGTGATAACAGTGTCAGTCAGGTGATGGCAGTGTCAGTCAGGTGATGGCAGTGTCAGGTGATAACAGTGTCAGTCAGGCGATGGCAGTGTCAGGTGATAACAGTGTCAGTCAGATGATAGCAGTGCAGTGTCAGGTGATAACAGTGTCAGTCAGGTGATGGCAGTGTCAGGTGATGGCAGTGTCAGGTGATAACAGTGTCAGTCAGGTGATGGCAGTGTCAGGTGATGGCAGTGTCAGGTGATGGCAGTGTCAGGTGATGGCAGTGTCAGGTGATAACAGTGTCAGGTGATAACAGTGTCAGTCAGTTGATGGCAGTGTCAGGTGATGAGTGTCAGTCAGGTGATGGCAGTGTCAGGTGATAACAGTGTCAGTCAGGTGATGGCAGTGTCAGGTGATAACAGTGTCAGTCAGATGATAGCAGTGCAGTGTCAGGTGATGGCAGTGTCAGGTGATGGCAGTGTCAGGTGATGGCAGTGTCAGGTGATGGCAGTGTCAGTCAGGTGATGGCAGTGTCAGGTGATAACAGTGTCAGTCAGGTGATGGCAGTGTCAGGTGATAACAGTGTCAGTCAGATGATAGCAGTGTCAGGTGATAACAGTGTCAGTCAGGTGATGGCAGTGTCAGTCAGATGATGGCAGTGTCAGGTGATGGCAGTGTCAGGTGATGGCAGTGTCAGGTGATAACAGTGTCAGTCAGGTGATAACAGTGTCAGGTGATAACAGTGTCAGTCAGGTGATGGCAGTGTCAGGTGATAACAGTGTCAGTCAGGTGATGGCAGTGTCAGTCAGGTGATGGCAGTGTCAGGTGATAACAGTGTCAGTCAGGCGATGGCAGTGTCAGGTGATAACAGTGTCAGTCAGATGATAGCAGTGCAGTGTCAGGTGATAACAGTGTCAGTCAGGTGATGGCAGTGTCAGGTGATGGCAGTGTCAGGTGATAACAGTGTCAGTCAGGTGATGGCAGTGTCAGGTGATGGCAGTGTCAGGTGATATCAGTGCAGTGTCAGTCAGGTGATGGCAGTGTCAGGTGATATCAGTGCAGTGTCAGTCAGGTGATGGCAGTGTCAGGTGATAGCAGTGTCAGTCAGGTGATAACAGTGTCAGGTTATAACAGTGTCAGTCAGGTGATGGCAGTGTCAGGTGATAACAGTGTCAGTCAGGTGATGGCAGTGTCAGGTGATAACAGTGTCAGTCAGGTGATGGCAGTGTCAGGTGATAACAGTGTCAGTCAGGTGATGGCAGTGTCAGGTGATGGCAGTGTCAGGTGATGGCAGTGTCAGGTGATGGCAGTGTCAGGTGACAAGTGTCAGTCAGGTGATAACAGTGTCAGTCAGGTGATGGCAGTGTCAGGTGATAGCAGTGTCAGTCAGGTGATAACAGTGTCAGGTTATAACAGTGTCAGTCAGGTGATGGCAGTGTCAGGTGATAACAGTGTCAGTCAGGTGATGGCAGTGTCAGGTGATAACAGTGTCAGTCAGGTGATGGCAGTGTCAGGTGATAACAGTGTCAGTCAGGTGATGGCAGTGTCAGGTGATGGCAGTGTCAGGTGATGGCAGTGTCAGGTGATGGCAGTGTCAGGTGATAACAGTGTCAGTCAGGTGATGGCAGTGTCAGGTGATGGCAGTGTCAGGTGATGGCAGTGTCAGGTGATGGCAGTGTCAGGTGATAAGTGTCAGGTGATAACAGTGTCAGTCAGTTGATGGCAGTGTCAGGTGATAAGTGTCAGTCAGGTGATGGCAGTGTCAGGTGATAACAGTGTCAGTCAGGTGATGGCAGTGTCAGGTGATAACAGTGTCAGTCAGATGATAGCAGTGCAGTGTCAGGTGATGGCAGTGTCAGGTGATGGCAGTGTCAGGTGATGGCAGTGTCAGTCAGGTGATGGCAGTGTCAGTCAGGTGATGGCAGTGTCAGGTGATAACAGTGTCAGTCAGGTGATGGCAGTGTCAGGTGATAACAGTGTCAGTCAGATGATAGCAGTGTCAGGTGATAACAGTGTCAGTCAGGTGATGGCAGTGTCAGGTGATAGCAGTGTCAGTCAGATGATGGCAGTGTCAGGTGATGGCAGTGTCAGGTGATAACAGTGTCAGTCAGGTGATGGCAGTGTCAGGTGATGGCAGTGTCAGGTGATAACAGTGTCAGTCAGGTGATGGCAGTGTCAGGTGATAAGTGTCAGTCAGGTGATGGCAGTGTCAGGTGATAACAGTGTCAGTCAGGTGATGGCAGTGTCAGGTGATAACAGTGTCAGTCAGGTGATGGCAGTGTCAGGTGATAACAGTGTCAGTCAGATGATAGCAGTGCAGTGTCAGGTGATGGCAGTGTCAGGTGATAACAGTGTCAGTCAGATGATAGCAGTGTCAGGTGATAACAGTGTCAGTCAGGTGATGGCAGTGTCAGGTGATAACAGTGTCAGTCAGGTGATAACAGTGTCAGGTGATAAGTGTCAGTCAGGTGATAACAGTGTCAGTCAGGTGATGGCAGTGTCAGGTGATAACAGTGTCAGTCAGGTGATAACAGTGTCAGGTGATAACAGTGTCAGTCAGGTGATGGCAGTGTCAGGTGATAACAGTGTCAGTCAGGTGATGGCAGTGTCAGGTGATAACAGTGTCAGTCAGATGATAGCAGTGCAGTGTCAGGTGATGGCAGTGTCAGGTGATAACAGTGTCAGTCAGATGATAGCAGTGTCAGGTGATAACAGTGTCAGTCAGGTGATGGCAGTGTCAGGTGATAACAGTGTCAGTCAGGTGATAACAGTGTCAGGTGATAAGTGTCAGTCAGGTGATAACAGTGTCAGTCAGGTGATGGCAGTGTCAGGTGATAACAGTGTCAGTCAGGTGATGGCAGTGTCAGGTGATAACAGTGTCAGTCAGGTGATGGCAGTGTCAGGTGATGGCAGTGTCAGTCAGGTGATGGCAGTGTCAGGTGATGGCAGTGTCAGGTGATGGCAGTGTCAGGTGATGGCAGTGTCAGGTGACAAGTGTCAGTCAGGTGATAACAGTGTCAGTCAGGTGATGGCAGTGTCAGGTGATAGCAGTGTCAGTCAGGTGATAACAGTGTCAGGTTATAACAGTGTCAGTCAGGTGATGGCAGTGTCAGGTGATAACAGTGTCAGTCAGGTGATGGCAGTGTCAGGTGATAACAGTGTCAGTCAGGTGATGGCAGTGTCAGGTGATAACAGTGTCAGTCAGGTGATGGCAGTGTCAGGTGATGGCAGTGTCAGGTGATGGCAGTGTCAGGTGATGGCAGTGTCAGGTGATAACAGTGTCAGTCAGGTGATGGCAGTGTCAGGTGATGGCAGTGTCAGGTGATGGCAGTGTCAGGTGATGGCAGTGTCAGGTGATAAGTGTCAGGTGATAACAGTGTCAGTCAGTTGATGGCAGTGTCAGGTGATAAGTGTCAGTCAGGTGATGGCAGTGTCAGGTGATAACAGTGTCAGTCAGGTGATGGCAGTGTCAGGTGATAACAGTGTCAGTCAGATGATAGCAGTGCAGTGTCAGGTGATGGCAGTGTCAGGTGATGGCAGTGTCAGGTGATGGCAGTGTCAGTCAGGTGATGGCAGTGTCAGTCAGGTGATGGCAGTGTCAGGTGATAACAGTGTCAGTCAGGTGATGGCAGTGTCAGGTGATAACAGTGTCAGTCAGATGATAGCAGTGTCAGGTGATAACAGTGTCAGTCAGGTGATGGCAGTGTCAGGTGATAGCAGTGTCAGTCAGATGATGGCAGTGTCAGGTGATGGCAGTGTCAGGTGATAACAGTGTCAGTCAGGTGATGGCAGTGTCAGGTGATGGCAGTGTCAGGTGATAACAGTGTCAGTCAGGTGATGGCAGTGTCAGGTGATAAGTGTCAGTCAGGTGATGGCAGTGTCAGGTGATAACAGTGTCAGTCAGGTGATGGCAGTGTCAGGTGATAACAGTGTCAGTCAGGTGATGGCAGTGTCAGGTGATAACAGTGTCAGTCAGATGATAGCAGTGCAGTGTCAGGTGATGGCAGTGTCAGGTGATAACAGTGTCAGTCAGATGATAGCAGTGTCAGGTGATAACAGTGTCAGTCAGGTGATGGCAGTGTCAGGTGATAACAGTGTCAGTCAGGTGATAACAGTGTCAGGTGATAAGTGTCAGTCAGGTGATAACAGTGTCAGTCAGGTGATGGCAGTGTCAGGTGATAACAGTGTCAGTCAGGTGATAACAGTGTCAGGTGATAACAGTGTCAGTCAGGTGATGGCAGTGTCAGGTGATAACAGTGTCAGTCAGGTGATGGCAGTGTCAGGTGATAACAGTGTCAGTCAGATGATAGCAGTGCAGTGTCAGGTGATGGCAGTGTCAGGTGATAACAGTGTCAGTCAGATGATAGCAGTGTCAGGTGATAACAGTGTCAGTCAGGTGATGGCAGTGTCAGGTGATAACAGTGTCAGTCAGGTGATAACAGTGTCAGGTGATAAGTGTCAGTCAGGTGATAACAGTGTCAGTCAGGTGATGGCAGTGTCAGGTGATAACAGTGTCAGTCAGGTGATAACAGTGTCAGGTGATAACAGTGTCAGTCAGGTGATGGCAGTGTCAGGTGATAACAGTGTCAGTCAGGTGATAACAGTGTCAGGTGATAACAGTGTCAGTCAGGTGATAACAGTGTCAGTCAGGTGATGGCAGTGTCAGGTGATGGCAGTGTCAGTCAGGTGATGGCAGTGTCAGGTGATAGCAGTGTCAGTCAGGTGATAACAGTGTCAGGTGATAACAGTGTCAGTCAGGTGATGGCAGTGTCAGGTGATAACAGTGTCAGTCAGGTGATGGCAGAGTCAGGTGATAACAGTGTCAATCAGGTGATGGCAGTGTCAGGTGATAACAGTGTCAGTCAGGTGATGGCAGTGTCAGGTGATAGCAGTGTCAGTCAGGTGATAACAGTGTCAGGTGATAACAGTGTCAGTCAGGTGATGGCAGTGTCAGGTGATAACAGTGTCAGTCAGGTGATAACAGTGTCAGGTGATAACAGTGTCAGTCAGGTGATGGCAGTGTCAGGTGATAACAGTGTCAGTCAGGTGATGGCAGTGTCAGGTGATAACAGTGTCAGTCAGGTGATGGCAGTGTCAGGTGACAAGTGTCAGTCAGGTGATAACAGTGTCAGTCAGGTGATGGCAGTGTCAGGTGATAGCAGTGTCAGTCAGGTGATAACAGTGTCAGGTTATAACAGTGTCAGTCAGGTGATGGCAGTGTCAGGTGATAACAGTGTCAGTCAGGTGATGGCAGTGTCAGGTGATAACAGTGTCAGTCAGGTGATGGCAGTGTCAGGTGATAGCAGTGTCAGTCAGGTGATGGCAGTGTCAGGTGATAACAGTGTCAGTCAGGTGATGGCAGTGTCAGTCAGGTGATGGCAGTGTCAGGTGATAACAGTGTCAGTCAGGTGATAGCAGTGTCAGGTGATAACAGTGTCAGTCAGGTGATAGCAGTGTCAGGTGATAACAGTGTCAGTCAGGTGATAGCAGTGTCAGTCAGGTGATGGCAGAGTCAGGTGATAGCTGTGCAGTGTCAGGTGATGGCAGTGTCAGGTGATAACAGTGTCAGTCAGGTGATGGCAGAGTCAGGTGATGGCAGTGTCAGTCAGGTGATGGCAGAGTCAGGTGATGGCAGTGTCAGGTGATAACAGTGTCAGTCAGGTGATGGCAGTGTCAGGTGATAACAGTGTCAGTCAGGTGATGGCAGTGTCAGGTGATAACAGTGTCAGTCAGGTGATGGCAGTGTCAGGTGATAAGTGTCAGTCAGGTGATGGCAGTGTCAGGTGATAACAGTGTCAGTCAGATGATAGCAGTGCAGTGTCAGGTGATGGCAGTGTCAGGTGATAACAGTGTCAGTCAGGTGATGGCAGTGTCAGGTGATAACAGTGTCAGTCAGGTGATGGCAGTGTCAGGTGATAACAGTGTCAGTCAGGTGATGGCAGTGTCAGGTGATAAGTGTCAGTCAGGTGATGGCAGTGTCAGGTGATAACAGTGTCAGTCAGATGATAGCAGTGCAGTGTCAGGTGATGGCAGTGTCAGGTGATAACAGTGTCAGTCAGGTGATGGCAGTGTCAGGTGATAACAGTGTCAGTCAGGTGATGGCAGTGTCAGGTGATAACAGTGTCAGTCAGATGATAGCAGTGCAGTGTCAGGTGATGGCAGTGTCAGGTGATAACAGTGTCAGTCAGGTGATGGCAGTGTCAGGTGATAACAGTGTCAGTCAGGTGATGGCAGAGTCAGGTGATGGCAGTGTCAGGTGATAACAGTGTCAGTCAGGTGATGGCAGTGTCAGGTGATAAGTGTAAGTCAGGTGATGGCAGTGTCAGGTGATAACAGTGTCAGGTGATGGCAGTGTCAGGTGATAACAGTGTCAGTCAGGTGATGGCAGTGTCAGGTGATAAGTGTCAGTCAGGTGATGGCAGTGTCAGGTGATGGCAGTGTCAGGTGATGGCAGTGTCAGGTGATAACAGTGTCAGGTGATGGCAGTGTCAGGTGATAAGTGTCAGTCAGGTGATGGCAGTGTCAGGTGATACCAGTGTCAGTCAGGTGATGGCAGTGTCAGGTGATAAGTGTCAGTCAGGTGATGGCAGTGTCAGGTGATGGCAGTGTCAGGTGATGGCAGTGTCAGGTGATGGCAGTGTCAGGTGATAACAGTGTCAGTCAGGTGATAACAGTGTCAGGTGATAAGTGTCAGTCAGGTGATGGCAGTGTCAGGTGATAACAGTGTCAGTAAACAAACACACTACCAGTATATGCCGTTCAACCACCTGATATTTATTGAGAATCAAAGGTTATTTTTTACCTTGATTAATAATAATTGAGTCTGTAAAAAAAGTTTTTTTGTAGCACACCATAATAATGCACAATTTTTCATTAAACGGGGTGTTACCCCACAATGTCTCAAACAGAAAGTCTCAGGGGACTGCGCACAGACCAGAATATAGCCAGTTGACCATATCACTCCCCCAACATGGGGAGAGGCGGGCACGGACACCTACAATGCCAAAAGATTAAAGCATCTAATATGCTAATTGCCCGTCAAACGTGTCCGCATCACCCCATGCGCTAATATCACAGTGGTCAACAGCAATAAAAATGTGCAGGCAGAGAAAAGGATGAGAAATGCCGGCACTGCTGTAAACTGCTTGTTTATTCATAACACATGGTGCAACATCGTGGATTCGTAAAGCTGTGCTCTCATCCCCCAGCACCCACCGCACAGCTTTACCAGCAAACCGGTATGTTACGTCTCAATATGCATACAATTGAATCCACGATGTTGCACCATGTGTTATGAATAAACAAGCAGTTTACAGCAGTGCCGGCATTTCTCATCCTTTTCTCTGCCTGCATATGATGTCTATCTGAGCCTGAGCACGCTGGTCTATCTGCATCTCACCGGATACCTGGTCTGCACCCCTGCAACCCTCCCTGAACCCCTAGCTGCAGTGCCAGCACCTTTCTATCCTACCTTCCTAAGCAATAAAAATGTGCCCCCCCAAAGCCCCCCTATGCCCCCCCGCAATCACAACACCACACCCTGCATGCAGACATCCACATCAGGATACTAACTAACATGGGTCGTCACCCACGGAAAAATCATGACACTTGAGAACACAGTCCATGAGAGGCATATATGAAAAATATCCCACGGCAAGTCCTGCTTTCAAAATTCAATGGCATGAGATAAAGTTCCACATTAAGAAGATCGTCATAGAAAGATCACTATATTCCTTCAAGAGTCTTTTCAGACCATTTAAGGCTGGTGCACCTAGCCAGTTTGCTGTAATATAAAGTTATAGGCCTATGCGGACAAAACAGTTCAGTATTTCAGCCAAGCCATATATCGTGACAACGAAGTTTCCATACATGTAATACTTCACCATAATTAGATATACACATGAACTTTGCGGATATAGATGCCATATACACTGTTTCACATAGTTACCACGTCCTGAGGAAGTCCCTGGGCGGGGCGAAACGCGTCGACGTAGGCCTGCGTCACGCGCTGAGATGTGCCTCTCTGCCCCCCTCTGCCCTCCCGCCGGATCGGAGCACGGTGCCCGGAACTATGGCGTACACTTTCAAGGACTGAACTCCCGCTTGGTCGGGGTAACACAAGTCTGAGGCCCTGAGTTTGATACTCCAACAGATACACATCGTGGACACTGCGGTCAGTTAAGCAGGCTAAAAACCGTCCATGCTGACGCTGCATATCGCATCAATGGAGGAGGTGGTAATTATGTGAAACAGTGCATACGGCATCTATATCCGCAAAGTTCATGTGTATATCTAATTATGGTGAAGTATTACATGCATGGAAACTTCGTTGTCACGATATATGGCTTGGCTGAAATACTGAACTGTTTTGTCCGCATAGGCCTATAACTTTATATTACAGCAAACTGGCTAGGTGCACCAGCCTTAAATGGTCTGAAAAAGACTCTTGAAGGAATATAGTGATCTTTCTATGACGATCTTCTTAATGTGGAACTTTATCTCATGCCATTGAATTTTGAAAGCAGGACTTTCCGTGGGATATTTTTCATATATGCCTCTCATGGACTGTGTTCTCAAGTGTCATGATTTTTCCGTGGGTGACGACCCATGTTAGTTGGTATCCTGATGTGGATGTCTGCATGCAGGGCATGGTGTTGTGATTGCGGGGGGGCATAGGGGGGCTTTGGGGGGGCACATTTTTATTGCTGTTGACCACTGTGATATTAGCGCATGGGGTGATGCGGACACGTTTGACGGGCAATTAGCATATTAGATGCTTTAATCTTTTGGCATTGTAGGTGTCCGTGCCCGCCTCTCCCCATGTTGGGGGAGTGATATGGTCAACTGGCTATATTCTGGTCTGTGCGCAGTCCCCTGAGACTTTCTGTTTGAGACATTGTGGGGTAACACCCCGTTTAATGAAAAATTGTGCATTATTATGGTGTGCTACAAAAAACTTTTTTTACAGACTCAATTATTATTAATCAAGGTAAAAAATAACCTTTGATTCTCAATAAATATCAGGTGGTTGAACGGCATATACTGGTAGTGTGTTTGTTTACTAATTCTAGTTTTTTGACCAGTGCATGTACCCACTTGTTTAGCACACCCTAGCATGTATACTTTCTGTGTAGTAGGTTTTTGTGATAACAGTGTCAGTCAGATGATGACAGTGTCAGGTGATAACAGTGTCAGGTGATAGCTGTGCGGTTACATAGTTACATAGTTATTTTGGTTGAAAAAAGACATACGTCCATCCAGTTCAACCAGTACAAAGTACAACTCCAGCCTGCTCCCCCACATATCCCTGTTGATCCAGAGGAAGGCGAAACCCTTACAAGGCATGGTCCAATTAGCCCCAAAAGGGAAAAATTCCTTTCCGACTCCAGATGACAATCAGATAAAATCCCTGGATCAACATCATTAGGCATAACCTAGTAATTGTAGCCATGGATGTCTTTCAATGCAAGGAACGCATCTAAGCCCCCTTTAAATGCAGGTATAGAGTTTGCCATAACGACTTCCTGTGGCAATGCATTCCACATCTTAATCACTCTTACTGTAAAGAACCCTTTCCTAAATAAATGGCTAAAACGTTTTTCCTCCATGCGCAGATCATGTCCTCTAGTCCTTTGAGAAGGCCTAGGGACAAAAAGCTCATCCGCCAAGCTATTATATTGCCCTCTGATGTATTTATACATGTTAATTAGATCCCCTCTAAGGTGTCTTTTCTCTAGACTAAATAAACCCAGTTTATCTAACCTTTCTTGGTAAGAGAGACCTTCCATCCCACGTATCAATTTTGTAGCTCGTCTCTGTACCTGCTCTAAAACTGCAATATCTTTTTTGTAATGTGGTGCCCAGAACTGAATTCCATATTCCAGATGTGGCCTTACTAGAGAGTTAAACAGGGGCAATATTATGCTAGCATCTCGAGTTTTTATTTCCCTTTTAATGCATCCCAAAATTTTGTTAGCTTTAGCTGCAGCGGCTTGGCATTGAGTACGATTATTTAACTTGTTGTCGATGAGTACTCCTAAGTCCTTCTCCAAGTTTGATGTCCCCAACTGTATTCCATTTATTTTGTATGGTGCTAGACCATTGGTACGACCAAAATGCATGACTTTACATTTTTCAACATTGAATTTCATCTGCCATGTATGTGCCCATATAGCCATCCTATCCAGATCCTGTTGCAATATGACACTATCTTCCTGAGAGTTGATGATTCTGCACAATTTTGTATCATCTGCAAAAATAGCAACATTGCTCACTACTGCATCCACTAGGTCATTAATAAATAAATCGAAGAGCACTGGACCCAGAACAGACCCTTCAGATGGTAATGTCAGGTGATAGCAGTGATGGCAGTGCAGTGTCAGGTGATAGCTGTGTCAGTCAGTTGATGGCAGTGTCAGGTGATAGCAGTGTCAGTCAGGTGATGGCAGTGTCATGTTATAGCAGTGCAGTGTCAGGTGATAGCAGTGCAGTGTCAGGTGATAGCTGTGCAGTGTCAGGTGATAGCTGTGCAGTGTCAGGTGATAGCTGTGCAGTGTCAGGTGATATCAGTGCAGTGTCAGGTGATATCAGTGCAGTGTCAGGTGATATCAGTGCAGTGTCAGGTGATAGCTGTGTAAGGTCAGGTGATAGCTGTGCAAGGTCAGGTGATAGCTGTGTAGTGTCAGGTGATAGCTGTGCAGTGTCAGGTGATATCAGTGCAGTGTCAGGTGATAGCAGTGCAGTGTCAGGTGATAGCAGTGCAGTGTGGGTCAGGTGATGGCAGTGTCAAGTGATAGCGGTGTCAGTCAGGTGATAGCAGTGCAGTGTCGTTCAGGTGATAGCTGTGCAGTGTCAGGTGATAGCTGTGCAGTGTCAGGTGATAGCAGTGCAGTGTGGGTCAGGTGATGGCAGTGTCAGGTAAAAGCAGTGTCAGTCAGGTGATGGCAGTGTCAGGTGATAGCAGTGCAGTGTCAGGTAATAGCAGTGCAGTGTCATTCAGGTGATAGCTGTGCAGTGTCAGGTGATAGCTATGCAGTGTCAGGTGATAGCTGTGCAGTGTCAGGTGATAGCAGTGCACTGTCAGGTGATAGCAGTGCAGTGTCAGGTGATAGCAGTGCAGTGTCAGGTGATAGCAGTGCAGTGTCAGGTGATAGCAGTGCAGTGTCAGGTGATAGCAGTGCAGTGTCAGGTGATAGCTGTGCAGTGTCAGGTGATAGCTGTGCAGTGTCAGGTGATAGCTGTGCAGTGTCAGGTGATAGCTGTGCAGTGTCAGGTGATAGCAGTGCAGTGTCAGGTGATAGCAGTGCAGTGTCAGGTGATAGCAGTGCAGTGTCAGGTGATAGCTGTGTAGTGTCAGATGATAGCTGTGCAGTGTCAGGTGATATCAGTGCAGTGTCAGGTGATAGCTGTGCCGTGTCAGGTGATAGCTGTGCCGTGTCAGGTGATAGCTGTGCCGTGTCAGGTGATAGCAGTGCAGTGTGGGTCAGGTGATGGCAGTGCCAGGTGATATCAGTGCAGTGTCAGGTGATAGCTGTGCAGTGTCAGGTGATAGCTGTGCAGTGTCAGGTGATAGCTGTGCAGTGTCAGGTGATAGCTGTGCAGTGTCAGGTGATAGCTGTGCAGTGTCAGGTGATAGCTGTGCAGTGTCAGGTGATAGCTGTGCAGTGTCAGGTGATAGCTGTGCAGTGTCAGGTGATAGCTGTGCAGTGTCAGGTGATAGCTGTGCAGTGTCAGGTGATATCAGTGCAGTGTCAGGTGATATCAGTGCAGTGTCAGGTGATATCAGTGCAGTGTCAGGTGATAGCTGTGTAAGGTCAGGTGATAGCTGTGTAAGGTCAGGTGATAGCTGTGCAAGGTCAAGTGATAGCTGTGCAGTGTCAGGTGATAGCTGTGCAGTGTCAGGTGATATCAGTGCAGTGTCAGGTGATAGCAGTGCCGTGTCAGGTGATAGCAGTGCAGTGTGGGTCAGGTGATGGCAGTGTCAGGTGATAGCGGTGTCAGTCAGGTGATAGCAGTGCAGTGTCGTTCAGGTGATAGCTGTGCAGTGTCAGGTGATAGCTGTGCAGTGTCAGGTGATAGCAGTGCAGTGTGGGTCAGGTGATGGCAGTGTCAGGTAAAAGCAGTGTCAGTCAGGTGATGGCAGTGTCAGGTGATAGCAGTGCAGTGTCAGGTAATAGCAGTGCAGTGTCATTCAGGTGATAGCTGTGCAGTGTCAGGTGATAGCTATGCAGTGTCAGGTGATAGCTGTGCAGTGTCAGGTGATAGCTGTGCAGTGTCAGGTGATAGCAGTGCAGTGTCAGGTGATAGCAGTGCAGTGTCAGGTGATAGCAGTGCAGTGTCAGGTGATAGCTGTGCAGTGTCAGGTGATAGCTGTGCAGTGTCAGGTGATAGCTGTGCAGTGTCAGGTGATAGCTGTGCAGTGTCAGGTGATAGCTGTGCAGTGTCAGGTGATAGCAGTGCAGTGTCAGGTGATAGCAGTGCAGTGTCAGGTGATAGCAGTGCAGTGTCAGGTGATAGCAGTGCAGTGTCAGGTGATAGCAGTGCAGTGTCAGGTGATAGCTGTGCCGTGTCAGGTGATAGCTGTGCCGTGTCAGGTGATAGCTGTGCCGTGTCAGGTGATAGCTGTGCCGTGTCAGGTGATAGCAGTGCAGTGTGGGTCAGGTGATGTCAGTGTCAGGTGATATCAGTGCAGTGTCAGGTGATATCAGTGCAGTGTCAGGTGATAGCTGTGCAGTGTCAGGTGATAGCTGTGCAGTGTCAGGTGATAGCTGTGCAGTGTCAAGTGATAGCAGTGCAGTGTCAGGTGATAGCAGTGCAGTGTCAGGTGATAGCAGTGCAGTGTCAGGTGATAGCAGTGCAGTGTCAGGTGATAGCTGTGCAGTGTCAGGTGATAGCTGTGCCGTGTCAGGTGATATCTGTGCCGTGTCAGGTGATAGCTGTGCCGTGTCAGGTGATAGCAGTGCAGTGTGGGTCAGGTGATGGCAGTGTCAGGTGATATCAGTGCAGTGTCAGGTGATAGCTGTGTGCAGTGTCAGGTGATAGCTGTGTGCAGTGTCAGGTGATAGCTGTGCAGTGTCAGGTGATAGCTGTGCAGTGTCAGGTGATAGCTGTGCAGTGTCAGGTGATAGCTGTGCAGTGTCAGGTGATAGCTGTGCAGTGTCAGGTGATATCAGTGCAGTGTCAGGTGATATCAGTGCAGTGTCAGGTGATATCAGTGCAGTGTCAGGTGATGGCAGTGTCAGGTGATATCAGTGCAGTGTCGGTCAGGTGATGGCAGTGTCAGGGGATAGCCGTGCAGTGTCAGGTGATATCAGTGCTGTGTCAGTCAGATGGTGATGGCAGTGGCAGGTGATATCAGTGCAGTGCGGGTCAGCAGTGCGCTCACAGTCACATGTATCTCTCATTCCTCTCAGGTGTTCGGTGAAAGCGATAGAAGCTGCGATTGGTGCTCGCCAGTGGAAGAAAGCCGTCCACATCCTGGAGATTCAGGAGCCCAAGACAGCTGGAGAATATTACGTGAAGGTCGCACAGCATTACAGCGCGGTGCAGGAATATGAGGTCAGAGGTCCTGCCCACTGATCTAGCCAGTCAGAATGCATCCTTCTGGGGGTGCCGCCCCCTCACACGGCTCTCTTGTATGTTGCAGTTGGCGGAGCAGCTGTATATTAAGGCTGGGAGGAGCAAGGATGCCATTGATATGTACACGAAGGCGGGCCGCTGGGAGCAGGCACATGCGGTAAGAGCTCAGGCATTCATGTACTCTGCAGATTGGGGAGAAGTGTCTGCAAGGCTGCAATGTTTCTGTACTTTCTCATTGTAGCTGGCTGTGAAGTGTATGAACCCCGAAGATGTGTCTGTCCTGTATGTCACCCAGGCCAAGGAGCAGGAGAAGCTAGGCTGCTATAAAGAGGCCGAGAGGTAAGACGTCACCCCTGATTATATGAGAGAGGTAGGCTTGGTATTGGTAGGAGGTGAGGTGGATGAGATGGGCAGCAGAGGTCAGTAGGGATTGGCAGAGAGTGGCAGCATCAGAGGAGTGGGAGGAGAGGTGGATGAGATGGGCAGCAGAGGTCAGTAGGGATTGGCAGAGAGGGGCAGCATCAGAGGAGCGGGAGGAGAGGTGGATGAGACGGGCAGCAGAGGTCAGTAGGGATTGGCAGAGAGGGGCAGCATCAGAGGAGCGGGAGGAGAGGTGGATGAGACGGGCAGCAGAGGTCAGTAGGGATTGGCAGAGAGTGGCAGCATCAGAGGAGCGGGAGGAGAGGTGGATGAGACAGGCAGCAGAGGTCAGTAGGGATTGGCAGAGAGGGGCAGCATCAGAGGAGCGGGAGGAGAGGTGGATGAGACGGGCAGCAGAGGTCAGTAGGGATTGGCAGAGAGGAGCAGCATCAGAGGAGCGGGAGGAGAGGTGGTTGAGATGGGCAGCAGAGGTCAGTAGGGATTGGCAGAGAGGGGCAGCATCAGAGGAGCAGGAGGAGAGGTGGATGAGGTGGGCAGCAGAGGTCAGTAGGGATTGGCAAAGAGGAGCAGCATCAGAGGAGCGGGAGGAGAGGTGGTTGAGTAAGGCAGCAGAGGTCAGTAGGGATTGGCAGAGAGGGGCAGCATCAGAGGAGCGGAAGGAGAGGTGGATGAGACGGGCAGCAGAGGTCAGTAGGGATTGGCAAAGAGGAGCAGCATCAGAGGAGCGGGAGGAGAGGTGGTTGAGTTGGGCAGCAGAGGTCAGTAGGGATTGGCAGAGAGCGGCAGCATCAGAGGAGTGGGAGGAGAGGTGGATGAGATGGGCAGCAGAGGTCAGTAGGGATTGGCAGAGAGGGGCAGCATCAGAGAAGAGGGAGGAGAGGTGGATGAGATGGGCAGCAGAGGTCAGTAGGGATTGGCAGAGAGGGGCAGCATCAGAGGAGCGGGAGGAGAGGTGGATGAGACGGGCAGCAGAGGTCAGTAGGGATTGGCAGAGAGGGGCAGCATCAGAGGAGCGGGAGGAGAGGTGGATGAGATGGGCAGCAGAGGTCAGTAGGGATTGGCAGAGAGGGGCAGCATCAGAGGAGCGGGAGGAGAGGTGGATGAGATGGGCAGCAGAGGTCAGTAGGGATTGGCAGAGAGGGGCAGCATCAGAGGAGAGGGAGGAGAGGTGGATGAGATGGGCAGAAGAGGTCAGTAGGGATTGGCAGAGAGTGGCAGCATCAGAGGAGAGGGAGGAGAGGTGGATGAGATGGGCAGCAGAGGTCAGTAGGGATTGGCAGAGAGCGGCAGCATCAGAGGAGAGGTGGATGAGGCAGGCAGCAGTGGTCAGTAGGGATTAGCAGAGAGTGGCAGCATCAGAGGAGCGGGAGGAGAGGTGGATGAGAGGGGCAGTAGAGGTCAGTAGGGATTGGCAGAGAGTGGCAGCATCAGAGGAGCGGGAGGAGAGGTGGATGAGATGGGCAGCAGAGGTCAGTAGGGATTGGCAGAGAGGTGCAGCATCAGAGGAGAGGGAGGAGAGGTGGATGAGATGGGCAGCAGAGGTCAGTAGGGATTGGCAGAGAGGTGCAGCATCAGAGGAGCGGGAGTAGAGGTGGATGAGATGGGTAGCAGAGGTCATTAGGGGCTGGAGAAGTGGCAGCATCAGAGGAGCCGGAGGAGAGGTGGATGAGATGGGCAGCAGAGGTCAGTAGGGATTGACAGAGAGGAGCAGCATCAGAGGAGCGGGAGGAGAGGTGGATGAGGCAGGCAGCAGAGGTCAGTAGGGATTGGCAGAGAGGGGCAGCATCAGAGGAGCAGGAGGAGAGGTGGATGAGGTGGGCAGCAGAGGTCAGTAGGGATTGGCAGAGAGGGGCACCATCAGAGGAGCAGGAGGAGAGGTGGATGAGGTGGGCAGCAGAGGTCAGTAGGGATTGGCAGAGAGGGGCAGCATCAGAGGAGCAGGAGGAGAGGTGGATGAGGTGGGCAGCAGAGGTCAGTAGGGATTGGCAGAGAGGGGCAGCATCAGAGGAGCGGGAGGAGAGGTGGATGAGACGGGCAGCAGAGGTCAGTAGGGATTAGCAGAGAGCGGCAGCATCAGAGGAGCAGGAGGAGAGGTGGATGAGGTGGGCAGCAGAGGTCAGTAGGGATTGGCAGAGAGGGGGCAGCATCAGAGGAGTGGGAGGAGAGGTGGATGAGATGGGCAGCAGAGGTCAGTAGGGATTGGCAGAGAGAGCAGCATCAGAGGAGCAGGAGGAGAGGTGGATGAGACGGGCAGCAGAGGTCAGTAGGGATTGGCAGAGAGGAGCAGCATCAGAGGAGCGGGAGGAGAGGTGGTTGAGATGGGCAGCAGAGGTCAGTAGGGATTAGCAGAGAGCGGCAGCATCAGAGGAGTGGGAGGAGAGGTGGATGAGATGGGCAGCAGAGGTCAGTAGGGATTGGCAGAGAGGGGCAGCATCAGAGAAGAGGGAGGAGAGGTGGATGAGATGGGCAGCAGAGGTCAGTAGGGATTGGCAGAGAGGGGCAGCATCAGAGGAGCGGGAGGAGAGGTGGATGAGACGGGCAGCAGAGGTCAGTAGGGATTGGCAGAGAGGGGCAGCATCAGAGGAGCGGGAGGAGAGGTGGATGAGACGGGCAGCAGAGGTCAGTAGGGATTGGCAGAGAGGGGCAGCATCAGAGGAGAGGGAGGAGAGGTGGATGAGATGGGCAGCAGAGGTCAGTAGGGATTGGCAGAGAGGGGCAGCATCAGAGGAGAGGGAGGAGAGGTGGATGAGATGGGCAGCAGAGGTCAGTAGGGATTGGCAGAGAGGGGCAGCATCAGAGGAGCGCGAGGAGAGGTGGATGAGATGGGCAGCAGAGGTCAGTAGGGATTGGCAGAGAGGGGCAGCATCAGAGGAGAGGGAGGAGAGGTGGATGAGATGGGCAGCAGAGGTCAGTAGGGATTGGCAGAGAGTGGCAGCATCAGAGAAGAGGGAGGAGAGGTGGATGAGATGGGCAGCAGAGGTCAGTAGGGATTGGCAGAGAGCGGCAGCATCAGAGGAGAGGTGGATGAGGCAGGCAGCAGTGGTCAGTAGGGATTAGCAGAGAGTGGCAGCATCAGAGGAGCGGGAGGAGAGGTGGATGAGAGGGGCAGTAGAGGTCAGTAGGGATTGGCAGAGAGTGGCAGCATCAGAGGAGCGGGAGGAGAGGTGGATGAGATGGACAGCAGAGGTCAGTAGGGATTGGCAGAGAGGGGCAGCATCAGAGGAGTGGGAGGAGAGGTGGATGAGATGGGCAGCAGAGGTCAGTAGGGATTGGCAGAGAGGGGCAGCATCAGAGGAGTGGGAGGAGAGGTGGATGAGATGGGCAGCAGAGGTCAGTAGGGATTGGCAGAGAGGTGCAGCATCAGAGGAGTGGGAGGAGAGGTGGATGAGGTGGGCAGCAGAGGTCAGTAGGGATTGGCAGAGAGGGGCAGCATCAGAGGAGCAGGAGGAGAGGTGGATGAGGTGGGCAGCAGAGGTCAGTAGGGATTGGCAGAGAGTGGCAGCATCAGAGGAGCAGGAGGAGAGGTGGATGAGATGGGCAGCAGAGGTCAGTAGGGATTGGCAGAGAGGGGCAACATCAGAGGAGCAGGAGGAGAGGTGGATGAGGTGGGCAGCAGAGGTTAGTAGGGATTGGCAGAGAGGGGCAGCATCAGAGGAGTTTGAGGAGAGGTGGATGAGATGGGCAGCAGAGGTCAGTAGGGATTGGCAGAGAGGAGCAGCATCAGAGGAGCGGGAGGAGAGGTGGATGAGACGGGCAGCAGAGGTCAGTAGGGATTGGCAGAGAGTGGCAGCATCAGAGGAGCGGGAGGAGAGGTGGATGAGATGAGCAGCAGAGGTCAGTAGGGATTGGCAGAGAGGGGCAGCATCAGAGGAGCGGGAGGAGAGGTGGATGAGGCAGGCAGCAGAGGTCAGTAGGGATTGGCAGAGAGGGGCAGCATCAGAGGAGCGGGAGGAGAGGTAGATGAGACAGGCAGCAGGGGTCAGTAGGGATTGGCAGAGAGGGGCAGCATCAGAGGAGCGGGAGGAGAGGTGGATGAGATGGGCAGCAGAGGTCATTAGGGGCTGGAGAAGTGGCAGTCTGTGTTTTGATAGGCAGGAGGGTGGGGTGTTGCAGTAGTCCAGAGGGGTATGATAAGAGCATGTACAGTGCTGCCCATTATTATTCATACCCCTGGAAAATTTTGACTTAGTTACTTTTATTTAACCAGCAAGTCATTTGTTGATGGGAAATGACATAGGTGTCTCCCAAAAGATAATAAGACGATGTAACAAGAGGCATTATTGTGGGAAAAAACATTTCTCAGCTTTTATTTAAATTTGAGCAAAAGTGTCCAGTCCAAAATTATTCATACCCTTCTCAAACTGTCACAGTCTGTGGGAAAATCCAAAGTTCTATACCATTCCAAATAGTCCTCAGCAGCGAGATCTGAGAGGCGGTAACAGGATAGGATCTCACACATGTGCGCCTGCACCGCTTCACTACAGTCCTCAGCAGCGAGATCTGAGAGGCGGTAACAGGATAGGATCTCACACATGTGCGCCTGCGCCGCTTCACTACAGTCCTCAGCAGCGAGATCTGAGAGGCGGTAACAGGATAGGATCTCACACATATGCGCCTGCGCCGCTTCACTACAGTCCTCAGCAGCGAGATCTGAGAGGCGGTAACAGGATAGGATCTCACACATGTGCGCCTGCGCCGCTTCACTACAGTCCTCAGCAGCGAGATCTGAGAGGCGGTAACAGGATAGGATCTCACACATGTGCGCCTGCACCGCTTCACTACAGTCCTCAGCAGCGAGATCTGAGAGGTGGTAACAGGATAGGATCTCACACATGTGCGCCTGCGCCGCTTCACTACAGTCCTCAGCAGCGAGATCTGAGAGGCGGTAACAGGATAGGATCTCACACATATGCGCCTGCGCCGCTTCACTACAGTCCTCAGCAGCGAGATCTGAGAGGCGGTAACAGGATAGGATCTCACACATGTGCGCCTGCGCCGCTTCACTACAGTCCTCAGCAGCGAGATCTGAGAGGCGGTAACAGGATAGGATCTCACACATGTGCGCCTGCACCGCTTCACTACAGTTCTCAGCAGCGAGATCTGAGAGGCGGTAACAGGATAGGATCTCACACATGTGCGCCTGCGCCGCTTCACTACAGTCCTCAGCAGCGAGATCTGAGAGGCGGTAACAGGATAGGATCTCACACATGTGCGCCTGCGCCGCTTCACTACAGTCCTCAGCAGCGAGATCTGAGAGGCGGTAACAGGATAGGATCTCACACATATGCGCCTGCGCCGCTTCACTACAGTTCTCAGCAGCGAGATCTGAGAGGCGGTAACAGGATAGGATCTCACACATGTGCGCCTGCGCCGCTTCACTACAGTCCTCAGCAGCGAGATCTGAGAGGCGGTAACAGGATAGGATCTCACACATGTGCGCCTGCACCGCCTCACTACAGTCCTCAGCAGCGAGATCTGAGAGGCGGTAACAGGATAGGATCTCGCACATGTGCGCCTGCACCGCTTCACTACAGTCCTCAGCAGCGAGATCTGAGAGGCGGTAACAGGATAGGATCTCACACATGTGCGCCTGCGCCGCTTCACTACAGTCCTCAGCAGCGAGATCTGAGAGGCGGTAACAGGATAGGATCTCACACATGTGCGCCTGCACCGCTTCACTACAGTCCTCAGCAGCGAGATCTGAGAGGCGGTAACAGGATAGGATCTCGCACATGTGCGCCTGCACCGCTTCACTACAGTCCTCAGCAGCGAGATCTGAGAGGCGGTAACAGGATAGGATCTCACACATGTGCCTGTGCCGCTTCACTACAGTCCTCAGCAGCGAGATCTGAGAGGCGGTAACAGGATAGGATCTCACACATGTGCGCCTGCGCCGCTTCACTACAGTCCTCAGCAGCGAGATCTGAGAGGCGGTAACAGGATAGGATCTCACACATGTGCGCCTGCACCGCTTCACTACAATCCTCAGCAGCGAGATCTGAGAGGCGGTAACGGGATAGGATCTCGCACATGTGCTCCTGCACCGCTTCACTACAGTCCTCAGCAGTGAGATCTGAGAGGCGGTAACAGGATAGGATCTCACACATGTGTGCCTGCACCGCTTCACTACAGTCCTCAGCAGCGAGATCTGAGAGGCGGTAACAGGATAGGATCTCACACATGTGCGCCTGCACCGCTTCACTACAATCCTCAGCAGCGAGATCTTAGAGGCGGTAACAGGATAGGATCTCACACATGTGCGCCTGCGCCGCTTCACTACAGTCCTCAGCAGCGAGATCTGAGAGGCGGTAACAGGATAGGATCTCACACATGTGCGCCTGCGCCGCTTCACTACAGTCCTCAGCAGCGAGATCTGAGAGGCAGTAACAGGATAGGATCTCACACATATGCGCCTGCGCCGCTTCACTACAGTCCTCAGCAGCGAGATCTGAGAGGCGGTAACAGGATAGGATCTCACACATGTGCGCCTGCGCCGCTTCACTACAGTCCTCAGCAGCGAGATCTGAGAGGCGGTAACAGGATAGGATCTCACACATGTGCGCCTGCACCGCTTCACTACAGTCCTCAGCAGCGAGATCTGAGAGGTGGTAACAGGATAGGATTTCACACATGTGCGCCTGCGCCGCTTCACTACAGTCCTCAGCAGCGAGATCTGAGAGGCGGTAACAGGATAGGATCTCACACATATGCGCCTGCGCCGCTTCACTACAGTCCTCAGCAGCGAGATCTGAGAGGCGGTAACAGGATAGGATCTCACACATGTGCGCCTGCACCGCTTCACTACAGTTCTCAGCAGCGAGATCTGAGAGGCGGTAACAGGATAGGATCTCACACATGTGCGCCTGCACCGCTTCACTACAGTTCTCAGCAGCGAGATCTGAGAGGCGGTAACAGGATAGGATCTCACACATGTGCGCCTGCGCCGCTTCACTACAGTCCTCAGCAGCGAGATCTGAGAGGCGGTAACAGGATAGGATCTCACACATGTGCGCATGCACCGCTTCACTACAGTCCTCAGCAGCGAGATCTGAGAGGCGGTAACAGGATAGGATCTCACACATGTACGCCTGCACCGCTTCACTACAGTCCTCAGCAGCGAGATCTGAGAGGCGGTAACAGGATAGGATCTCGCACATGTGCGCCTGCACCGCTTCACTACAGTCCTCAGCAGCGAGATCTGAGAGGCGGTAACAGGATAGGATCTCACACATGTGCGCCTGCGCCGATTCACTACAGTCCTCAGCAGCGAGATCTGAGAGGCGGTAACAGGATAGGATCTCACACATGTGCGCCTGCACCGCTTCACTACAGTCCTCAGCAGCGAGATCTGAGAGGCGGTAACAGGATCGGATCTCGCACATGTGCGCCTGCACCGCTTCACTACAGTCCTCAGCAGCGAGATCTGAGAGGCGGTAACAGGATAGGATCTCACACATGTGCCTGTGCCGCTTCACTACAGTCCTCAGCAGCGAGATCTGAGAGGCGGTAACAGGATAGGATCTCACACATGTGCGCCTGCGCCGCTTCACTACAGTCCTCAGCAGCGAGATCTGAGAGGCGGTAACAGGATAGGATCTCACACATGTGCGCCTGCACCGCTTCACTACAATCCTCAGCAGCGAGATCTGAGAGGCGGTAACAGGATAGGATCTCGCACATGTGCTCCTGCACCGCTTCACTACAGTCCTCAGCAGTGAGATCTGAGAGGCGGTAACAGGATAGGATCTCACACATGTGTGCCTGCACCGCTTCACTACAGTCCTCAGCAGCGAGATCTGAGAGGCGGTAACAGGATAGGATCTCACACATGTGCGCCTGCACCGCTTCACTACAATCCTCAGCAGCGAGATCTTAGAGGCGGTAACAGGATAGGATCTCACACATGTGCGCCTGCGCCGCTTCACTACAGTCCTCAGCAGCGAGATCTGAGAGGCGGTAACAGGATAGGATCTCACACATGTGCGCCTGCGCCGCTTCACTACAGTCCTCAGCAGCGAGATCTGAGAGGCAGTAACAGGATAGGATCTCACACATGTGCGCCTGCGCCGCTTCACTAGAGTCCTCAGCAGCGAGATCTGAGAGGCGGTAACAGGATAGGATCTCACACATGTGCGCCTGTGCCGCTTCACTACAGTCCTCAGCAGCGAGATCTGAGAGGCGGTAACAGGATAGGATCTCACACATGTGCGCCTGCACTGCTTCACTACAGTCCTCAGCAGCGAGATCTGAGAGGCGGTAACAGGATAGGATCTCACACATGTGCGCCTGCGCCGCTTCACTACAGTCCTCAGCAGCGAGATCTGAGAGGTGGTAACAGGATAGGATCTCACACATGTACGCCTGCGCCGCTTCACTACAGTCCTCAGCAGCGAGATCTGAGAGGCGGTAACAGGATAGGATCTCACACATGTGTGCCTGCACCGCTTCACTACAGTCCTCAGCAGCGAGATCTGAGAGGCGGTAACAGGATAGGATCTCACACGTGCACCTGCACCGCTTCACTACAGTCCTCAGCAGCGAGATCTGAGAGGCGGTAACAGGATAGGATCTCACACATGTGCGCCTGCACCGCTTCACTACAGTCCTCAGCAGTGAGATCTGAGAGGCGGTAACAGGATAGGATCTCACACATGTGCGCCTGCGTTGCTTCACTACAGTCCTCAGCAGCGAGATCTGAGAGGCGGTAACAGGATAGGATCTCGCACATGTGCGCCTGCACCGCTTCACTACATTCCTCAGCAGCGAGATCTGAGAGGTGGTAACAGGATAGGATCTCACACATGTGCGCCTGCACCGCTTCACTACAGTCCTCAGCAGCGAGATCTGAGAGGTGGTAACAGGATAGGATCTCACGCATGTACGCCTGCGCCACTTCACTACAGTCCTCAGCAGCGAGATCTGAGAGGCGGTAACAGGATAGGATCTCACACATGTGTGCCTGCACCGCTTCACTACAGTCCTCAGCAGCGAGATCTGAGAGGCGGTAACAGGATAGGATCTCACACATGTGCGCCTGCACCGCTTCACTACAGTCCTCAGCAGCGAGATCTGAGAGGCGGTAACAGGATAGGATCTCACACATGTGCGCCTGCGCCGCTTCACTACAGTCCTCAGCAGCGAGATCTGAGAGGCGGTAACAGGATAGGATCTTACACATATGCGCCTGCGCCGCTTCACTACAGTCCTCAGCAGCGAGATCTGAGAGGCGGTAACAGGATAGGATCTCACACATGTACGCCTGCGCCGCTTCACTACAGTCCTCAGCAGCGAGATCTGAGAGGCGGTAACAGGATAGGATCTCACACATGTGTGCCTGCACCGCTTCACTACAGTCCTCAGCAGCGAGATCTGAGAGGCGGTAACAGGATAGGATCTCACACGTGCACCTGCACCGCTTCACTACAGTCCTCAGCAGCGAGATCTGAGAGGCGGTAACAGGATAGGATCTCACACATGTGCGCCTGCACCGCTTCACTACAGTCCTCAGCAGTGAGATCTGAGAGGCGGTAACAGGATAGGATCTCACACATGTGCGCCTGCGTTGCTTCACTACAGTCCTCAGCAGCGAGATCTGAGAGGCGGTAACAGGATAGGATCTCGCACATGTGCGCCTGCACCGCTTCACTACATTCCTCAGCAGCGAGATCTGAGAGGTGGTAACAGGATAGGATCTCACACATGTGCGCCTGCGCCGCTTCACTACAGTCCTCAGCAGCGAGATCTGAGAGGCGGTAACAGGATAGGATCTCACACATATGCGCCTGCGCCGCTTCACTACAGTCCTCAGCAGCGAGATCTGAGAGGCGGTAACAGGATAGGATCTCACACATGTGCGCCTGCACCGCTTCACTACAGTCCTCAGCAGCGAGATCTGAGAGGCGGTAACAGGATAGGATCTCACACATGTGCGCCTGCACCGCTTCACTACAGTCCTCAGCAGCGAGATCTGAGAGGCGGTAACAGGATAGGATCTCACACATGTGCACCTGCCCCGCTTCACTACAGTCCTCAGCAGCAAGATCTGAGAGGCGGTAACAGGATAGGATCTCACACATGTGCGCCTGCACCGCTTCACTACACTCCTCAGCAGCGAGATCTGAGAGGCGGTAACGGGATAGGATCTCACACATGTGCGCCTGCGCCGCTTCACTACAGTCCTCAGCAGCGAGATCTGAGAGGCGGTAACAGGATAGGATCTCACACATGTGCGCCTGCACCGCTTCACTACAATCCTCAGCAGCGAGATCTGAGAGGTGGTAACAGGATAGGATCTCACACATGTGCGCCTGCGCCGCTTCACTACAGTCCTCAGCAGCGAGATCTGAGAGGCGGTAACAGGATAGGATCTCACACATGTGCGCCTGCGCCGCTTCACTACAGTCCTCAGCAGCGAGATCTGAGAGGCGGTAACAGGATAGGATCTCGCACATGTGCGCCTGCGCCGCTTCACTACAGTCCTCAGCACCGAGATCTGAGAGGCGGTAACAGGATAGGATCTCACACATGTGTGCCTGCACCGCTTCACTACAGTCCTCAGCAGCGAGATCTGAGAGGCGGTAACAGGATAGGATCTCACACATGTGCGCCTGCACCGCTTCACTACAGTCCTCAGCAGCGAGATCTGAGAGGCGGTAACAGGATAGGATCTCACACATGTGCGCCTGCGCCGCTTCACTACAGTCCTCAGCAGCGAGATCTGAGAGGCGGTAACAGGATAGGATCTCACACATGTGTGCCTGCACCGCTTCACTACAGTCCTCAGCAGCGAGATCTGAGAGGCGGTAACAGGATAGGATCTCACACGTGCGCCTGCACCGCTTCACTACAGTCCTCAGCAGCGAGATCTGAGAGGCGGTAACAGGATAGGATCTCACACATGTGCGCCTGCACCGCTTCACTACAGTCCTCAGCAGTGAGATCTGAGAGGCGGTAACAGGATAGGATCTCACACATGTGCGCCTGCGTTGCTTCACTACAGTCCTCAGCAGCGAGATCTGAGAGGCGGTAACAGGATAGGATCTCGCACATGTGCGCCTGCACCGCTTCACTACATTCCTCAGCAGCGAGATCTGAGAGGTGGTAACAGGATAGGATCTCACGCATGTACGCCTGCGCCGCTTCACTACAGTCCTCAGCAGCGAGATCTGAGAGGCGGTAACAGGATAGGATCTCACACATGTGCGCCTGCGCCGCTTCACTACAGTCCTCAGCAGCGAGATCTGAGAGGCGGTAACAGGATAGGATCTCACACATGTGCGCCTGCGCCGCTTCACTACAGTCCTCAGCAGCGAGATCTGAGAGGCGGTAACAGGATAGGATCTCACACATGTGCGCCTGCGCCGCTTCACTACAGTCCTCAGCAGCGAGATCTGAGAGGCGGTAACAGGATAGGATCTCACACATGTGCGCCTGCGCCGCTTCACTACAGTCCTCAGCAGCGAGATCTGAGAGGCGGTAACAGGATAGGATCTCACACATGTGCGCCTGCGCCGCTTCACTACAGTCCTCAGCAGCGAGATCTGAGAGGCGGTAACAGGATAGGATCTCACACATGTGCGCCTGCGCAGCTTCACTACAGTCCTCAGCAGCGAGATCTGAGAGGCGGTAACAGGATAGGATCTCACACATGTACGCCTGCGCCGTTTCACTACAGTCCTCAGCAGCGAGATCTGAGAGGCGGTAACAGGATAGGATCTCACACATGTACGCCTGCGCCGCTTCAAACAGGATAGGATCTCACACATGTGCGCCTGCGTTGCTTCACTACAGTCCTCAGCAGCGAGATCTGAGAGGCGGTAACAGGATAGGATCTCGCACATGTGCGCCTGCACCGCTTCACTACATTCCTCAGCAGCGAGATCTGAGAGGTGGTAACAGGATAGGATCTCACGCATGTACGCCTGCGCCGCTTCACTACAGTCCTCAGCAGCGAGATCTGAGAGGCGGTAACAGGATAGGATCTCACACATGTGTGCCTGCACCGCTTCACTACAGTCCTCAGCAGCGAGATCTGAGAGGTGGTAACAGGATAGGATCTCACACATGTGCGCCTGCGCAGCTTCACTACAGTCCTCAGCAGCGAGATCTGAGAGGCGGTAACAGGATAGGATCTCACACGTGCGCCTGCGCCGCTTCACTACAGTCCTCAGCAGCGAGATCTGAGAGGCGGTAACAGGATAGGATCTTACACATGTGCGCCTGCGCTGCTTCACTACAGTCCTCCGCAGCGAGATCTGAGAGGCGGTAACAGGATAGGATCTCACACATGTGCGCCTGCACCGCTTCACTACAGTCCTCAGCAGCGAGATCTGAGAGGCGGTAACAGGATAGGATCTCACACATGTGCGCCTGCGCCGCTTCACTACAGTCCTCAGCAGCGAGATCTGAGAGGCGGTAACAGGATAGGATCTCACACATGTGCGCCTGCGCCGCTTCACTACAGTCCTCAGCAGCGAGATCTGAGAGGCGGTAACAGGATAGGATCTCACACATGTGCGCCTGCGCCGCTTCACTACAGTCCTCAGCAGCGAGATCTGAGAGGCGGTAACAGGATAGGATCTCACACATGTACGCCTGCGCCGCTTCACTACAGTCCTCAGCAGCGAGATCTGAGAGGCGGTAACAGGATAGGATCTCACACGTGCGCCTGCACCGCTTCACTACAGTCCTCAGCAGTGAGATCTGAGAGGCGGTAACAGGATAGGATCTCACACATGTGCGCCTGCGTTGCTTCACTACAGTCCTCAGCAGCGAGATCTGAGAGGCGGTAACAGGATAGGATCTCACACATGTGCTCCTGCACCGCTTCACTACAGTCCTCAGCAGCGAGATCTGAGAGGCGGTAACAGGATAGGATCTCGCACATGTGCGCCTGCACCGCTTCACTACATTCCTCAGCAGCGAGATCTGAGAGGTGGTAACAGGATAGGATCTTACACATGTGCGCCTGCACCGCTTCACTACAGTCCTCAGCAGCGAGATCTGAGAGGTGGTAACAGGATAGGATCTCACGCATGTACGCCTGCGCCGCTTCACTACAGTCCTCAGCAGCGAGATCTGAGAGGCGGTAACAGGATAGGATCTCACACATGTGTGCCTGCACCGCTTCACTACAGTCCTCAGCAGCGAGATCTGAGAGGCGGTAACAGGATAGGATCTCACAAATGTGCGCCTGCACCGCTTCACTACAGTCCTCAGCAGCGAGATCTGAGAGGCGGTAACAGGATAGGATCTCACACATGTGCGCCTGCGCCGCTTCACTACATTCCTCAGCAGCGAGATCTGAGAGGCGGTAACAGGATAGGATCTCACACATGTGCGCCTGCGCCGCTTCACTACAGTCCTCCGCAGCGAGATCTGAGAGGCGGTAACAGGATAGGATCTCACACATGTGCGCCTGCGCCGCTTCACTACAGTCCTCAGCAGCGAGATCTGAGAGGCGGTAACAGGATAGGATCTCACACATGTGCGCCTGCGCCGCTTCACTACAGTCCTCAGCAGCGAGATCTGAGAGGTGGTAACAGGATAGGATCTCACACATGTGCGCCTGCGCCGCTTCACTACAGTCCTCAGCAGCG
Organism: Hyperolius riggenbachi; assembly: GCF_040937935.1. Classification (NCBI taxonomy): domain Eukaryota; kingdom Metazoa; phylum Chordata; class Amphibia; order Anura; family Hyperoliidae; genus Hyperolius; species Hyperolius riggenbachi. Next base: position 1,746,684 of record NC_090649.1, on the reverse strand, counting down.
AGATCTGAGAGGCGGTAACAGGATAGGATCTCACACATGTGCGCCTGCACCGCTTCACTACAGTCCTCAGCAGCGAGATCTGAGAGGCGGTAACAGGATAGGATCTCACACATGTGCGCCTGCACCGCTTCACTACAATCCTCAGCAGCGAGATCTGAGAGGTGGTAACAGGATAGGATCTCACACATATGCGCCTGCGCCGCTTCACTACAGTCCTCAGCAGCGAGATCTGAGAGGCGGTAACAGGATAGGATCTCACACATGTGCGCCTGCGCCGCTTCACTACAGTCCTCAGCAGCGAGATCTGAGAGGCGGTAACAGGATAGGATCTCACACATATGCGCCTGCGCCGCTTCACTACAGTCCTCAGCAGCGAGATCTGAGAGGTGGTAACAGGATAGGATCTCACACATGTACGCCTGCGCCGCTTCACTACAGTCCTCAGCAGCGAGATCTGAGAGGTGGTAACAGGATAGGATCTCACACATGTGCGCCTGCGCCGCATCACTACAGTCCTCAGCAGCGAGATCTGAGAGGCGGTAACCGGACAGGATCTCACACATGTGCGCCTGCACCGCTTCACTACAGTCCTCAGCAGCGAGATCTGAGAGGCGGTAACAGGATAGGATCTCACACATGTGCGCCTGCGCCGCTTCACTACAGTCCTCAGCAGCGAGATCTGAGAGGCGGTAACAGGATAGGATCTCACACATGTGCGCCTGCGCCGCTTCACTACAGTCCTCAGCAGCGAGATATGAGAGGCGGTAACAGGATAGGATCTCACACATGTGCGCCTGCGCCGCTTCACTACAGTCCTCAGCAGCGAGATCTGAGAGGCGGTAACAGGATAGGATCTCACACATGTACGCCTGCGCCGCTTCACTACAGTCCTCAGCACCGAGATCTGAGAGGCGGTAACAGGATAGGATCTCACACATGTGTGCCTGCACCGCTTCACTACAGTCCTCAGCAGCGAGATCTGAGAGGCGGTAACAGGATAGGATCTCACACATGTGCGCCTGCACCGCTTCACTACAGTCCTCAGCAGCGAGATCTGAGAGGCGGTAACAGGATAGGATCTCACACATGTGCGCCTGCGCCGCTTCACTACAGTCCTCAGCAGCGAGATCTGAGAGGCGGTAACAGGATAGGATCTCACACATGTGTGCCTGCACCGCTTCACTACAGTCCTCAGCAGCGAGATCTGAGAGGCGGTAACAGGATAGGATCTCACACGTGCGCCTGCACCGCTTCACTACAGTCCTCAGCAGCGAGATCTGAGAGGCGGTAACAGGATAGGATCTCACACATGTGCGCCTGCACCGCTTCACTACAGTCCTCAGCAGTGAGATCTGAGAGGCGGTAACAGGATAGGATCTCACACATGTGCGCCTGCGCCGCTTCACTACAGTCCTCAGCAGCGAGATCTGAGAGGCGGTAACAGGATAGGATCTCACACATGTGCGCCTGCACCGCTTCACTACAGTCCTCAGCAGCGAGATCTGAGAGGCGGTAACAGGATAGGATCTCACACATGTGCGCCTGCACCGCTTCACTACAGTCCTCAGCAGCGAGATCTGAGAGGCGGTAACAGGATAGGATCTCGCACATGTGCGCCTGCACCGCTTCACTACATTCCTCAGCAGCGAGATCTGAGAGGTGGTAACAGGATAGGATCTCACGCATGTACGCCTGCGCCGCTTCACTACAGTCCTCAGCAGCGAGATCTGAGAGGCGGTAACAGGATAGGATCTCACACATGTGCGCCTGCGCCGCTTCACTACAGTCCTCAGCAGCGAGATCTGAGAGGCGGTAACAGGATAGGATCTCACACATGTGCGCCTGCGCCGCTTCACTACAGTCCTCAGCAGCGAGATCTGAGAGGCGGTAACAGGATAGGATCTCACACATGTGCGCCTGCGCCGCTTCACTACAGTCCTCAGCAGCGAGATCTGAGAGGCGGTAACAGGATAGGATCTCACACATGTGCGCCTGCGCCGCTTCACTACAGTCCTCAGCAGCGAGATCTGAGAGGCGGTAACAGGATAGGATCTCACACATGTGCGCCTGCGCCGCTTCACTACAGTCCTCAGCAGCGAGATCTGAGAGGCGGTAACAGGATAGGATCTCACACATGTGCGCCTGCGCAGCTTCACTACAGTCCTCAGCAGCGAGATCTGAGAGGCGGTAACAGGATAGGATCTCACACATGTACGCCTGCGCCGCTTCACTACAGTCCTCAGCAGCGAGATCTGAGAGGCGGTAACAGGATAGGATCTCACACATGTACGCCTGCGCCGCTTCAAACAGGATAGGATCTCACACATGTGCGCCTGCGTTGCTTCACTACAGTCCTCAGCAGCGAGATCTGAGAGGCGGTAACAGGATAGGATCTCGCACATGTGCGCCTGCACCGCTTCACTACATTCCTCAGCAGCGAGATCTGAGAGGTGGTAACAGGATAGGATCTCACGCATGTACGCCTGCGCCGCTTCACTACAGTCCTCAGCAGCGAGATCTGAGAGGCGGTAACAGGATAGGATCTCACACATGTGTGCCTGCACCGCTTCACTACAGTCCTCAGCAGCGAGATCTGAGAGGTGGTAACAGGATAGGATCTCACACATGTGCGCCTGCGCAGCTTCACTACAGTCCTCAGCAGCGAGATCTGAGAGGCGGTAACAGGATAGGATCTCACACGTGCGCCTGCGCCGCTTCACTACAGTCCTCAGCAGCGAGATCTGAGAGGCGGTAACAGGATAGGATCTTACACATGTGCGCCTGCGCTGCTTCACTACAGTCCTCCGCAGCGAGATCTGAGAGGCGGTAACAGGATAGGATCTCACACATGTGCGCCTGCGCCGCTTCAGTACAGTCCTCAGCAGCGAGATCTGAGAGGCGGTAACAGGATAGGATCTCACACATGTGCGCCTGCGCCGCTTCACTACAGTCCTCAGCAGCGAGATCTAAGAGGTGGTAACAGGATAGGATCTCACACATGTGCGCCTGCGCCGCTTCACTACAGTCCTCAGCAGCGAGATCTGAGAGGCGGTAACAGGATAGGATCTCACACATGTGCGCCTGCACCGCTTCACTACAGTCCTCAGCAGCGAGATCTGAGAGGCGGTAACAGGATAGGATCTCACACATGTGCGCCTGCACTGCTTCACTACAATCCTCAGCAGCGAGATCTGAGAGGTGGTAACAGGATAGGATCTCACACATATGCGCCTGCGCCGCTTCACTACAGTCCTCAGCAGCGAGATCTGAGAGGCGGTAACAGGATAGGATCTCACACATGTGCGCCTGCGCCGCTTCACTACAGTCCTCAGCAGCGAGATCTGAGAGGCGGTAACAGGATAGGATCTCACACATATGCGCCTGCGCCGCTTCACTACAGTCCTCAGCAGCGAGATCTGAGAGGTGGTAACAGGATAGGATCTCACACATGTACGCCTACGCCGCTTCACTACAGTCCTCAGCAGCGAGATCTGAGAGGTGGTAACAGGATAGGATCTCACACATGTGCGCCTGCGCCGCATCACTACAGTCCTCAGCAGAGAGATCTGAGAGGCGGTAACCGGACAGGATCTCACACATGTGCGCCTGCACCGCTTCACTACAGTCCTCAGCAGCGAGATCTGAGAGGCGGTAACAGGATAGGATCTCACATGTGCGCCTGCGCCGCTTCACTACAGTCCTCAGCAGCGAGATCTGAGAGGTGGTAACAGGATAGGATCTCACACATGTGCGCCTGCGCCGCATCACTACAGTCCTCAGCAGAGAGATCTGAGAGGCGGTAACCGGACAGGATCTCACACATGTGCGCCTGCACCGCTTCACTACAGTCCTCAGCAGCGAGATCTGAGAGGCGGTAACAGGATAGGATCTCACATGTGCGCCTGCGCCGCTTCACTACAGTCCTCAGCAGCGAGATCTGAGAGGCGGTAACAGGATAGGATCTCACACATGTGCGCCTGCACCGCTTCACTACAGTCCTCAGCAGCGAGATATGAGAGGCGGTAACAGGATAGGATCTCACACATGTGCGCCTGCGCCGCTTCACTACAATCCTCAGCAGCGAGATCTGAGAGGCGGTAACAGGATAGGATCTCACACATGTGCGCCTGCACCGCTTCACTACAATCCTCAGCAGCGAGATCTGAGAGGTGGTAACAGGATAGGATCTCACACATATGCGCCTGCGCCGCTTCACTACAGTTCTCAGCAGCGAGATCTGAGAGGCGGTAACAGGATAGGATCTCACACATGTGCGCCTGCGCCGCTTCACTACAGTCCTCAGCAGCGAGATCTGAGAGGCGGTAACAGGATAGGATCTCACACATGTGCGCCTGCACCGCCTCACTACAGTCCTCAGCAGCGAGATCTGAGAGGCGGTAACAGGATAGGATCTCGCACATGTGCGCCTGCACCGCTTCACTACAGTCCTCAGCAGCGAGATCTGAGAGGCGGTAACAGGATAGGATCTCACACATGTGCGCCTGCGCCGCTTCACTACAGTCCTCAGCAGCGAGATCTGAGAGGCGGTAACAGGATAGGATCTCACACATGTGCGCCTGCACCGCTTCACTACAGTCCTCAGCAGCGAGATCTGAGAGGCGGTAACAGGATAGGATCTCGCACATGTGCGCCTGCACCGCTTCACTACAGTCCTCAGCAGCGAGATCTGAGAGGCGGTAACAGGATAGGATCTCACACATGTGCCTGTGCCGCTTCACTACAGTCCTCAGCAGCGAGATCTGAGAGGCGGTAACAGGATAGGATCTCACACATGTGCGCCTGCGCCGCTTCACTACAGTCCTCAGCAGCGAGATCTGAGAGGCGGTAACAGGATAGGATCTCACACATGTGCGCCTGCACCGCTTCACTACAATCCTCAGCAGCGAGATCTGAGAGGCGGTAACAGGATAGGATCTCGCACATGTGCTCCTGCACCGCTTCACTACAGTCCTCAGCAGTGAGATCTGAGAGGCGGTAACAGGATAGGATCTCACACATGTGTGCCTGCACCGCTTCACTACAGTCCTCAGCAGCGAGATCTGAGAGGCGGTAACAGGATAGGATCTCACACATGTGCGCCTGCACCGCTTCACTACAATCCTCAGCAGCGAGATCTTAGAGGCGGTAACAGGATAGGATCTCACACATGTGCGCCTGCGCCGCTTCACTACAGTCCTCAGCAGCGAGATCTGAGAGGCGGTAACAGGATAGGATCTCACACATGTGCGCCTGCGCCGCTTCACTACAGTCCTCAGCAGCGAGATCTGAGAGGCAGTAACAGGATAGGATCTCACACATATGCGCCTGCGCCGCTTCACTACAGTCCTCAGCAGCGAGATCTGAGAGGCGGTAACAGGATAGGATCTCACACATGTGCGCCTGCGCCGCTTCACTACAGTCCTCAGCAGCGAGATCTGAGAGGCGGTAACAGGATAGGATCTCACACATGTGCGCCTGCACCGCTTCACTACAGTCCTCAGCAGCGAGATCTGAGAGGTGGTAACAGGATAGGATTTCACACATGTGCGCCTGCGCCGCTTCACTACAGTCCTCAGCAGCGAGATCTGAGAGGCGGTAACAGGATAGGATCTCACACATATGCGCCTGCGCCGCTTCACTACAGTCCTCAGCAGCGAGATCTGAGAGGCGGTAACAGGATAGGATCTCACACATGTGCGCCTGCACCGCTTCACTACAGTTCTCAGCAGCGAGATCTGAGAGGCGGTAACAGGATAGGATCTCACACATGTGCGCCTGCACCGCTTCACTACAGTTCTCAGCAGCGAGATCTGAGAGGCGGTAACAGGATAGGATCTCACACATGTGCGCCTGCGCCGCTTCACTACAGTCCTCAGCAGCGAGATCTGAGAGGCGGTAACAGGATAGGATCTCACACATGTGCGCATGCACCGCTTCACTACAGTCCTCAGCAGCGAGATCTGAGAGGCGGTAACAGGATAGGATCTCACACATGTACGCCTGCACCGCTTCACTACAGTCCTCAGCAGCGAGATCTGAGAGGCGGTAACAGGATAGGATCTCGCACATGTGCGCCTGCACCGCTTCACTACAGTCCTCAGCAGCGAGATCTGAGAGGCGGTAACAGGATAGGATCTCACACATGTGCGCCTGCGCCGCTTCACTACAGTCCTCAGCAGCGAGATCTGAGAGGCGGTAACAGGATAGGATCTCACACATGTGCGCCTGCACCGCTTCACTACAGTCCTCAGCAGCGAGATCTGAGAGGCGGTAACAGGATCGGATCTCGCACATGTGCGCCTGCACCGCTTCACTACAGTCCTCAGCAGCGAGATCTGAGAGGCGGTAACAGGATAGGATCTCACACATGTGCCTGTGCCGCTTCACTACAGTCCTCAGCAGCGAGATCTGAGAGGCGGTAACAGGATAGGATCTCACACATGTGCGCCTGCGCCGCTTCACTACAGTCCTCAGCAGCGAGATCTGAGAGGCGGTAACAGGATAGGATCTCACACATGTGCGCCTGCACCGCTTCACTACAATCCTCAGCAGCGAGATCTGAGAGGCGGTAACAGGATAGGATCTCGCACATGTGCTCCTGCACCGCTTCACTACAGTCCTCAGCAGTGAGATCTGAGAGGCGGTAACAGGATAGGATCTCACACATGTGTGCCTGCACCGCTTCACTACAGTCCTCAGCAGCGAGATCTGAGAGGCGGTAACAGGATAGGATCTCACACATGTGCGCCTGCACCGCTTCACTACAATCCTCAGCAGCGAGATCTTAGAGGCGGTAACAGGATAGGATCTCACACATGTGCGCCTGCGCCGCTTCACTACAGTCCTCAGCAGCGAGATCTGAGAGGCGGTAACAGGATAGGATCTCACACATGTGCGCCTGCGCCGCTTCACTACAGTCCTCAGCAGCGAGATCTGAGAGGCAGTAACAGGATAGGATCTCACACATGTGCGCCTGCGCCGCTTCACTAGAGTCCTCAGCAGCGAGATCTGAGAGGCGGTAACAGGATAGGATCTCACACATGTGCGCCTGTGCCGCTTCACTACAGTCCTCAGCAGCGAGATCTGAGAGGCGGTAACAGGATAGGATCTCACACATGTGCGCCTGCACTGCTTCACTACAGTCCTCAGCAGCGAGATCTGAGAGGCGGTAACAGGATAGGATCTCACACATGTGCGCCTGCGCCGCTTCACTACAGTCCTCAGCAGCGAGATCTGAGAGGTGGTAACAGGATAGGATCTCACACATGTACGCCTGCGCCGCTTCACTACAGTCCTCAGCAGCGAGATCTGAGAGGCGGTAACAGGATAGGATCTCACACATGTGTGCCTGCACCGCTTCACTACAGTCCTCAGCAGCGAGATCTGAGAGGCGGTAACAGGATAGGATCTCACACGTGCACCTGCACCGCTTCACTACAGTCCTCAGCAGCGAGATCTGAGAGGCGGTAACAGGATAGGATCTCACACATGTGCGCCTGCACCGCTTCACTACAGTCCTCAGCAGTGAGATCTGAGAGGCGGTAACAGGATAGGATCTCACACATGTGCGCCTGCGTTGCTTCACTACAGTCCTCAGCAGCGAGATCTGAGAGGCGGTAACAGGATAGGATCTCGCACATGTGCGCCTGCACCGCTTCACTACATTCCTCAGCAGCGAGATCTGAGAGGTGGTAACAGGATAGGATCTCACACATGTGCGCCTGCACCGCTTCACTACAGTCCTCAGCAGCGAGATCTGAGAGGTGGTAACAGGATAGGATCTCACGCATGTACGCCTGCGCCACTTCACTACAGTCCTCAGCAGCGAGATCTGAGAGGCGGTAACAGGATAGGATCTCACACATGTGTGCCTGCACCGCTTCACTACAGTCCTCAGCAGCGAGATCTGAGAGGCGGTAACAGGATAGGATCTCACACATGTGCGCCTGCACCGCTTCACTACAGTCCTCAGCAGCGAGATCTGAGAGGCGGTAACAGGATAGGATCTCACACATGTGCGCCTGCGCCGCTTCACTACAGTCCTCAGCAGCGAGATCTGAGAGGCGGTAACAGGATAGGATCTTACACATATGCGCCTGCGCCGCTTCACTACAGTCCTCAGCAGCGAGATCTGAGAGGTGGTAACAGGATAGGATCTCACACATGTACGCCTGCGCCGCTTCACTACAGTCCTCAGCAGCGAGATCTGAGAGGCGGTAACAGGATAGGATCTCACACATGTGTGCCTGCACCGCTTCACTACAGTCCTCAGCAGCGAGATCTGAGAGGCGGTAACAGGATAGGATCTCACACATGTGCGCCCGCACCGCTTCACTACAGTCCTCAGCAGCGAGATCTGAGAGGCAGTAACAGGATAGGATCTCGCACACGTGCACCTGCACCGCTTCACTACAGTCCTCAGCAGCGAGATCTGAGAGGCGGTAACAGGATAGGATCTCACACATGTGCGCCTGCACCGCTTCACTACAGTCCTCAGCAGTGAGATCTGAGAGGCGGTAACAGGATAGGATCTCACACATGTGCGCCTGCGTTGCTTCACTACAGTCCTCAGCAGCGAGATCTGAGAGGCGGTAACAGGATAGGATCTCGCACATGTGCGCCTGCACCGCTTCACTACATTCCTCAGCAGCGAGATCTGAGAGGTGGTAACAGGATAGGATCTCACACATGTGCGCCTGCGCCGCTTCACTACAGTCCTCAGCAGCGAGATCTGAGAGGCGGTAACAGGATAGGATCTCACACATATGCGCCTGCGCCGCTTCACTACAGTCCTCAGCAGCGAGATCTGAGAGGCGGTAACAGGATAGGATCTCACACATGTGCGCCTGCACCGCTTCACTACAGTCCTCAGCAGCGAGATCTGAGAGGCGGTAACAGGATAGGATCTCACACATGTGCGCCTGCACCGCTTCACTACAGTCCTCAGCAGCGAGATCTGAGAGGCGGTAACAGGATAGGATCTCACACATGTGCACCTGCCCCGCTTCACTACAGTCCTCAGCAGCAAGATCTGAGAGGCGGTAACAGGATAGGATCTCACACATGTGCGCCTGCACCGCTTCACTACACTCCTCAGCAGCGAGATCTGAGAGGCGGTAACGGGATAGGATCTCACACATGTGCGCCTGCGCCGCTTCACTACAGTCCTCAGCAGCGAGATCTGAGAGGCGGTAACAGGATAGGATCTCACACATGTGCGCCTGCACCGCTTCACTACAATCCTCAGCAGCGAGATCTGAGAGGTGGTAACAGGATAGGATCTCACACATGTGCGCCTGCGCCGCTTCACTACAGTCCTCAGCAGCGAGATCTGAGAGGCGGTAACAGGATAGGATCTCACACATGTACGCCTGCGCCGCTTCACTACAGTCCTCAGCACCGAGATCTGAGAGGCGGTAACAGGATAGGATCTCACACATGTGTGCCTGCACCGCTTCACTACAGTCCTCAGCAGCGAGATCTGAGAGGCGGTAACAGGATAGGATCTCACACATGTGCGCCTGCACCGCTTCACTACAGTCCTCAGCAGCGAGATCTGAGAGGCGGTAACAGGATAGGATCTCACACATGTGCGCCTGCGCCGCTTCACTACAGTCCTCAGCAGCGAGATCTGAGAGGCGGTAACAGGATAGGATCTCACACATGTGTGCCTGCACCGCTTCACTACAGTCCTCAGCAGCGAGATCTGAGAGGCGGTAACAGGATAGGATCTCACACGTGCGCCTGCACCGCTTCACTACAGTCCTCAGCAGCGAGATCTGAGAGGCGGTAACAGGATAGGATCTCACACATGTGCGCCTGCACCGCTTCACTACAGTCCTCAGCAGTGAGATCTGAGAGGCGGTAACAGGATAGGATCTCACACATGTGCGCCTGCGTTGCTTCACTACAGTCCTCAGCAGCGAGATCTGAGAGGCGGTAACAGGATAGGATCTCGCACATGTGCGCCTGCACCGCTTCACTACATTCCTCAGCAGCGAGATCTGAGAGGTGGTAACAGGATAGGATCTCACGCATGTACGCCTGCGCCGCTTCACTACAGTCCTCAGCAGCGAGATCTGAGAGGCGGTAACAGGATAGGATCTCACACATGTGCGCCTGCGCCGCTTCACTACAGTCCTCAGCAGCGAGATCTGAGAGGCGGTAACAGGATAGGATCTCACACATGTGCGCCTGCGCCGCTTCACTACAGTCCTCAGCAGCGAGATCTGAGAGGCGGTAACAGGATAGGATCTCACACATGTGCGCCTGCGCCGCTTCACTACAGTCCTCAGCAGCGAGATCTGAGAGGCGGTAACAGGATAGGATCTCACACATGTGCGCCTGCGCCGCTTCACTACAGTCCTCAGCAGCGAGATCTGAGAGGCGGTAACAGGATAGGATCTCACACATGTGCGCCTGCGCCGCTTCACTACAGTCCTCAGCAGCGAGATCTGAGAGGCGGTAACAGGATAGGATCTCACACATGTGCGCCTGCGCAGCTTCACTACAGTCCTCAGCAGCGAGATCTGAGAGGCGGTAACAGGATAGGATCTCACACATGTACGCCTGCGCCGCTTCACTACAGTCCTCAGCAGCGAGATCTGAGAGGCGGTAACAGGATAGGATCTCACACATGTACGCCTGCGCCGCTTCAAACAGGATAGGATCTCACACATGTGCGCCTGCGTTGCTTCACTACAGTCCTCAGCAGCGAGATCTGAGAGGCGGTAACAGGATAGGATCTCGCACATGTGCGCCTGCACCGCTTCACTACATTCCTCAGCAGCGAGATCTGAGAGGTGGTAACAGGATAGGATCTCACGCATGTACGCCTGCGCCGCTTCACTACAGTCCTCAGCAGCGAGATCTGAGAGGCGGTAACAGGATAGGATCTCACACATGTGTGCCTGCACCGCTTCACTACAGTCCTCAGCAGCGAGATCTGAGAGGTGGTAACAGGATAGGATCTCACACATGTGCGCCTGCGCCGCTTCACTACAGCCCTCAGCAGCGAGATCTGAGAGGCGGTAACAGGATAGGATCTCACACATGTGCGCCTGCACCGCTTCACTACAGCCCTCAGCAGCGAGATCTGAGAGGCGGTAACAGGATAGGATCTCACACATGTACGCCTGCGCCGCTTCACTACAGTCCTCAGCAGCGAGATCTGAGAGGCGGTAACAGGATAGGATCTCACACGTGCGCCTGCGCCGCTTCACTACAGTCCTCAGCAGCGAGATCTGAGAGGCGGTAACAGGATAGGATCTTACACATGTGCGCCTGCGCTGCTTCACTACAGTCCTCCGCAGCGAGATCTGAGAGGCGGTAACAGGATAGGATCTCACACATGTGCGCCTGCACCGCTTCACTACAGTCCTCAGCAGCGAGATCTGAGAGGCGGTAACAGGATAGGATCTCACACATGTGCGCCTGCGCCGCTTCACTACAGTCCTCAGCAGCGAGATCTGAGAGGCGGTAACAGGATAGGATCTCACACATGTGCGCCTGCGCCGCTTCACTACAGTCCTCAGCAGCGAGATCTGAGAGGCGGTAACAGGATAGGATCTCACACATGTGCGCCTGCGCCGCTTCACTACAGTCCTCAGCAGCGAGATCTGAGAGGCGGTAACAGGATAGGATCTCACACATGTACGCCTGCGCCGCTTCACTACAGTCCTCAGCAGCGAGATCTGAGAGGCGGTAACAGGATAGGATCTCACACGTGCGCCTGCACCGCTTCACTACAGTCCTCAGCAGTGAGATCTGAGAGGCGGTAACAGGATAGGATCTCACACATGTGCGCCTGCGTTGCTTCACTACAGTCCTCAGCAGCGAGATCTGAGAGGCGGTAACAGGATAGGATCTCGCACATGTGCGCCTGCACCGCTTCACTACATTCCTCAGCAGCGAGATCTGAGAGGTGGTAACAGGATAGGATCTTACACATGTGCGCCTGCACCGCTTCACTACAGTCCTCAGCAGCGAGATCTGAGAGGTGGTAACAGGATAGGATCTCACGCATGTACGCCTGCGCCGCTTCACTACAGTCCTCAGCAGCGAGATCTGAGAGGCGGTAACAGGATAGGATCTCACACATGTGCGCCTGCGCCGCTTCACTACAGTCCTCAGCAGCGAGATCTGAGAGGCGGTAACAGGATAGGATCTCACACATGTGCGCCTGCGCCGCTTCACTACAGTCCTCAGCAGCGAGATCTGAGAGGCGGTAACAGGATAGGATCTCACACATGTGTGCCTGCACCGCTTCACTACAGTCCTCAGCAGCGAGATCTGAGAGGTGGTAACAGGATAGGATCTCACACATGTGCGCCTGCACCGCTTCACTACAGTCCTCAGCAGCGAGATCTGAGAGGCGGTAACAGGATAGGATCTCACAAATGTGCGCCTGCACCGCTTCACTACAGTCCTCAGCAGCGAGATCTGAGAGGCGGGTAACAGGATAGGATCTCACACATGTGCGCCTGCGCCGCTTCACTACAGTCCTCAGCAGCGAGATCTGAGAGGCGGTAACAGGATAGGATCTCACACATGTGCGCCTGCGCCGCTTCACTACAGTCCTCCGCAGCGAGATCTGAGAGGCGGTAACAGGATAGGATCTCACACATGTGCGCCTGCGCCGCTTCACTACAGTCCTCAGCAGCGAGATCTGAGAGGCGGTAACAGGATAGGATCTCACACATGTGCGCCTGCGCCGCTTCACTACAGTCCTCAGCAGCGAGATCTGAGAGGTGGTAACAGGATAGGATCTCACACATGTGCGCCTGCGCCGCTTCACTACAGTCCTCAGCAGCGAGATCTGAGAGGCGGTAACAGGATAGGATCTCACACATGTGCGCCTGCACCGCTTCACTACAGTCCTCAGCAGCGAGATCTGAGAGGCGGTAACAGGATAGGATCTCACACATGTGCGCCTGCACCGCTTCACTACAATCCTCAGCAGCGAGATCTGAGAGGTGGTAACAGGATAGGATCTCACACATATGCGCCTGCGCCGCTTCACTACAGTCCTCAGCAGCGAGATCTGAGAGGCGGTAACAGGATAGGATCTCACACATGTGCGCCTGCGCCGCTTCACTACAGTCCTCAGCAGCGAGATCTGAGAGGCGGTAACAGGATAGGATCTCACACATATGCGCCTGCGCCGCTTCACTACAGTCCTCAGCAGCGAGATCTGAGAGGTGGTAACAGGATAGGATCTCACACATGTACGCCTGCGCCGCTTCACTACAGTCCTCAGCAGCGAGATCTGAGAGGTGGTAACAGGATAGGATCTCACACATGTGCGCCTGCGCCGCATCACTACAGTCCTCAGCAGCGAGATCTGAGAGGCGGTAACCGGACAGGATCTCACACATGTGCGCCTGCACCGCTTCACTACAGTCCTCAGCAGCGAGATCTGAGAGGCGGTAACAGGATAGGATCTCACACATGTGCGCCTGCGCCGCTTCACTACAGTCCTCAGCAGCGAGATCTGAGAGGCGGTAACAGGATAGGATCTCACACATGTGTGCCTGCACCGCTTCACTACAGTCCTCAGCAGCGAGATCTGAGAGGCGGTAACAGGATAGGATCTCACACATGTGCGCCTGCACCGCTTCACTACAGTCCTCAGCAGCGAGATCTGAGAGGCGGTAACAGGATAGGATCTCACACATGTGCGCCTGCGCCGCTTCACTACAGTCCTCAGCAGCGAGATCTGAGAGGCGGTAACAGGATAGGATCTCACACATGTGTGCCTGCACCGCTTCACTACAGTCCTCAGCAGCGAGATCTGAGAGGCGGTAACAGGATAGGATCTCACACGTGCGCCTGCACCGCTTCACTACAGTCCTCAGCAGCGAGATCTGAGAGGCGGTAACAGGATAGGATCTCACACATGTGCGCCTGCACCGCTTCACTACAGTCCTCAGCAGTGAGATCTGAGAGGCGGTAACAGGATAGGATCTCACACATGTGCGCCTGCGTTGCTTCACTACAGTCCTCAGCAGCGAGATCTGAGAGGCGGTAACAGGATAGGATCTCGCACATGTGCGCCTGCACCGCTTCACTACATTCCTCAGCAGCGAGATCTGAGAGGTGGTAACAGGATAGGATCTCACGCATGTACGCCTGCGCCGCTTCACTACAGTCCTCAGCAGCGAGATCTGAGAGGCGGTAACAGGATAGGATCTCACACATGTGCGCCTGCGCCGCTTCACTACAGTCCTCAGCAGCGAGATCTGAGAGGCGGTAACAGGATAGGATCTCACACATGTGCGCCTGCGCCGCTTCACTACAGTCCTCAGCAGCGAGATCTGAGAGGCGGTAACAGGATAGGATCTCACACATGTGCGCCTGCGCCGCTTCACTACAGTCCTCAGCAGCGAGATCTGAGAGGCGGTAACAGGATAGGATCTCACACATGTGCGCCTGCGCCGCTTCACTACAGTCCTCAGCAGCGAGATCTGAGAGGCGGTAACAGGATAGGATCTCACACATGTGCGCCTGCGCAGCTTCACTACAGTCCTCAGCAGCGAGATCTGAGAGGCGGTAACAGGATAGGATCTCACACATGTACGCCTGCGCCGCTTCACTACAGTCCTCAGCAGCGAGATCTGAGAGGCGGTAACAGGATAGGATCTCACACATGTACGCCTGCGCCGCTTCAAACAGGATAGGATCTCACACATGTGCGCCTGCGTTGCTTCACTACAGTCCTCAGCAGCGAGATCTGAGAGGCGGTAACAGGATAGGATCTCGCACATGTGCGCCTGCACCGCTTCACTACATTCCTCAGCAGCGAGATCTGAGAGGTGGTAACAGGATAGGATCTCACGCATGTACGCCTGCGCCGCTTCACTACAGTCCTCAGCAGCGAGATCTGAGAGGCGGTAACAGGATAGGATCTCACACATGTGTGCCTGCACCGCTTCACTACAGTCCTCAGCAGCGAGATCTGAGAGGTGGTAACAGGATAGGATCTCACACATGTGCGCCTGCGCAGCTTCACTACAGTCCTCAGCAGCGAGATCTGAGAGGCGGTAACAGGATAGGATCTCACACGTGCGCCTGCGCCGCTTCACTACAGTCCTCAGCAGCGAGATCTGAGAGGCGGTAACAGGATAGGATCTTACACATGTGCGCCTGCGCTGCTTCACTACAGTCCTCCGCAGCGAGATCTGAGAGGCGGTAACAGGATAGGATCTCACACATGTGCGCCTGCGCCGCTTCAGTACAGTCCTCAGCAGCGAGATCTGAGAGGCGGTAACAGGATAGGATCTCACACATGTGCGCCTGCGCCGCTTAACTACAGTCCTCAGCAGCGAGATCTAAGAGGTGGTAACAGGATAGGATCTCACACATGTGCGCCTGCGCCGCTTCACTACAGTCCTCAGCAGCGAGATCTGAGAGGCGGTAACAGGATAGGATCTCACACATGTGCGCCTGCACCGCTTCACTACAGTCCTCAGCAGCGAGATCTGAGAGGCGGTAACAGGATAGGATCTCACACATGTGCGCCTGCACTGCTTCACTACAATCCTCAGCAGCGAGATCTGAGAGGTGGTAACAGGATAGGATCTCACACATATGCGCCTGCGCCGCTTCACTACAGTCCTCAGCAGCGAGATCTGAGAGGCGGTAACAGGATAGGATCTCACACATGTGCGCCTGCGCCGCTTCACTACAGTCCTCAGCAGCGAGATCTGAGAGGCGGTAACAGGATAGGATCTCACACATATGCGCCTGCGCCGCTTCACTACAGTCCTCAGCAGCGAGATCTGAGAGGTGGTAACAGGATAGGATCTCACACATGTACGCCTACGCCGCTTCACTACAGTCCTCAGCAGCGAGATCTGAGAGGTGGTAACAGGATAGGATCTCACACATGTGCGCCTGCGCCGCATCACTACAGTCCTCAGCAGAGAGATCTGAGAGGCGGTAACCGGACAGGATCTCACACATGTGCGCCTGCACCGCTTCACTACAGTCCTCAGCAGCGAGATCTGAGAGGCGGTAACAGGATAGGATCTCACATGTGCGCCTGCGCCGCTTCACTACAGTCCTCAGCAGCGAGATCTGAGAGGTGGTAACAGGATAGGATCTCACACATGTGCGCCTGCGCCGCATCACTACAGTCCTCAGCAGAGAGATCTGAGAGGCGGTAACCGGACAGGATCTCACACATGTGCGCCTGCACCGCTTCACTACAGTCCTCAGCAGCGAGATCTGAGAGGCGGTAACAGGATAGGATCTCACATGTGCGCCTGCGCCGCTTCACTACAGTCCTCAGCAGCGAGATCTGAGAGGCGGTAACAGGATAGGATCTCACACATGTGCGCCTGCACCGCTTCACTACAGTCCTCAGCAGCGAGATATGAGAGGCGGTAACAGGATAGGATCTCACACATGTGCGCCTGCGCCGCTTCACTACAATCCTCAGCAGCGAGATCTGAGAGGCGGTAACAGGATAGGATCTCACACATGTGCGCCTGCACCGCTTCACTACAATCCTCAGCAGCGAGATCTGAGAGGTGGTAACAGGATAGGATCTCACACATGTGCGCCTGCGCCGCTTCACTACAGTCCTCAGCAGCGAGATCTGAGAGGCGGTAACAGGATAGGATCTCACACATGTACGCCTGCGCCGCTTCACTACAGTCCTCAGCAGCGAGATCTGAGAGGCGGTAACAGGATAGGATCTCACACATGTGTGCCTGCACCGCTTCACTACAGTCCTCAGCAGCGAGATCTGAGAGGCGGTAACAGGATAGGATCTCACACATGTGCGCCTGCACCGCTTCACTACAGTCCTCAGCAGCGAGATCTGAGAGGCGGTAACAGGATAGGATCTCACACATGTGCGCCTGCGCCGCTTCACTACAGTCCTCAGCAGCGAGATCTGAGAGGCGGTAACAGGATAGGATCTCACACATGTGTGCCTGCACCGCTTCACTACAGTCCTCAGCAGCGAGATCTGAGAGGCGGTAACAGGATAGGATCTCACACGTGCGCCTGCACCGCTTCACTACAGTCCTCAGCAGCGAGATCTGAGAGGCGGTAACAGGATAGGATCTCACACATGTGCGCCTGCACCGCTTCACTACAGTCCTCAGCAGTGAGATCTGAGAGGCGGTAACAGGATAGAATCTCACACATGTGCGCCTGCGTTGCTTCACTACAGTCCTCAGCAGCGAGATCTGAGAGGCGGTAACAGGATAGGATCTCGCACATGTGCGCCTGCACCGCTTCACTACATTCCTCAGCAGCGAGATCTGAGAGATGGTAACAGGATAGGATCTCACGCATGTACGCCTGCGCCGCTTCACTACAGTCCTCAGCAGCGAGATCTGAGAGGCGGTAACAGGATAGGATCTCACACATGTGTGCCTGCACCGCTTCACTACAGTCCTCAGCAGCGAGATCTGAGAGGCGGTAACAAGATAGGATCTCACAAATGTGCGCCTGCACCTCTTCACTACAGTCCTCAGCAGCGAGATCTGAGAGGCGGTAACAGGATAGGATCTCACACATGTGCGCCTGCGCCGCTTCACTACAGTCCTCAGCAGCGAGATCTGAGAGGCGGTAACAGGATAGGATCTCACACATGTGCGCCTGCGCCGCTTCACTACAGTCCTCAGCAGCGAGATCTGAGAGGCGGTAACAGGATAGGATCTCACACATGTGCGCCTGCGCCGCTTCACTGCAGTCCTCAGCAGCGAGATCTGAGAGGCGGTAACAGGATAGGATCTCACACATGTGCGCCTGCGCCGCTTCACTACAGTCCTCAGCAGCGAGATCTGAGAGGTGGTAACAGGATAGGATCTCACACATGTGCGCCTGCGCGGCTTCACTACAGTCCTCAGCAGCGAGATCTGAGAGGCGGTAACAGGATAGGATCTCACACATGTGCGCCTGCACCGCTTCACTACAGTCCTCAGCAGCGAGATCTGAGAGGCGGTAACAGGATAGGATCTCACACATGTGCGCCTGCACCGCTTCACTACAATCCTCAGCAGCGAGATCTGAGAGGTGGTAACAGGATAGGATCTCACACATGTGCGCCTGCGCCGCTTCACTACAGTCCTCAGCAGCGAGATCTGAGAGGCGGTAACAGGATAGGATCTCACACATGTGCGCCTGCGCCGCTTCACTACAGTCCTCAGCAGCGAGATCTGAGAGGCGGTAACAGGATAGGATCTCACACATATGCGCCTGCGCCGCTTCACTACAGTCCTCAGCAGCGAGATCTGAGAGGTGGTAACAGGATAGGATCTCACACATGTACGCCTGCGCCGCTTCACTACAGTCCTCAGCAGCGAGATCTGAGAGGTGGTAACAGGATAGGATCTCACACATGTGCGCCTGCGCCGCATCACTACAGTCCTCAGCAGCGAGATCTGAGAGGCGGTAACCGGACAGGATCTCACACATGTGCGCCTGCACCGCTTCACTACAGTCCTCAGCAGCGAGATCTGAGAGGCGGTAACAGGATAGGATCTCACACATGTCCGCCTGCGCCGCTTCACTACAGTCCTCAGCAGCGAGATCTGAGAGGCGGTAACAGGATAGGATCTCACACATGTGCGCCTGCGCCGCTTCACTACAGTCCTCAGCAGCAAGATATGAGAGGCGGTAACAGGATAGGATCTCACACATGTGCGCCTGCGCCGCTTCACTACAATCCTCAGCAGCGAGATCTGAGAGGCGGTAACAGGATAGGATCTCACACATGTGCGCCTGCACCGCTTCACTACAATCCTCAGCAGCGAGATCTGAGAGGTGGTAACAGGATAGGATCTCACACATGTGCGCCTGCGCCGCTTCACTACAGTCCTCAGCAGCGAGATCTGAGAGGCGGTAACAGGATAGGATCTCACACATGTACGCCTGCGCCGCTTCACTACAGTCCTCAACAGCGAGATCTGAGAGGCGGTAACAGGATAGGATCTCACACGTGTGCCTGCACCGCTTCACTACAGTCCTCAGCAGCGAGATCTGAGAGGCGGTAACAGGATAGGACCTCACACATGTGCGCCTGCGCCGCTTCACTACAGCCCTCAGCAGCGAGATCTGAGAGGCGGTAACAGGATAGGATCTCACACGTGTGCGCCTGCGTCGCTTCACTACAGTCCTCAGCAGCGAGATCTGAGAGGCGGTAACAGGATAGGATCTCGCACATGTGCGCCTGCACCGCTTCACTACAGTCCTCAGCAGCGAGATCTGAGAGGCAGTAACAGGATAGGATCTCACACATGTGCGCCTGCGTCGCTTCACTACAGTCCTCAGCAGCGAGATCTGAGAGGCGGTAACAGGATAGGATCTCACACATGTGCGCCTGCGCCGCTTCACTACAGTCCTCAGCAGCGAGATCTGAGAGGCGGTAACAGGATAGGATCTCACACATGTGCGCCTGCACTGCTTCACTACAGTCCTCAGCAGCGAGATCTGAGAGGCGGTAACAGGATAGGATCTCACACATGTGCGCCTGCGCCGCTTCACTACAGTCCTCAGCAGCGAGATCTGAGAGGAGGTAACAGGATAGGATCTCACACATGTACGCCTGCGCCGCTTTACTACAGTCCTCAGCAGCGAGATCTGAGAGGCGGTAACAGGATAGGATCTCACACATGTGCGCCTGCACCGCTTCACTACAGTCCTCAGCAGTGAGATCTGAGAGGCGGTAACAGGATAGGATCTCACACATGTGCGCCTGCGTTGCTTCACTACAGTCCTCAGCAGCGAGATCTGAGAGGCGGTAACAGGATAGGATCTCGCACATGTGCGCCTGCACCGCTTCACTACAGTCCTTAGCAGCGAAATCTGAGAGGCGGTAACAGGATAGGATCTCACACATGTGCGCCTGCGCCGCTTCACTACAGTCCTCAGCAGCGAGATCTGAGAGGCGGTAACAGGATAGGATCTCACACATGTGCGCCTGCGCCGCTTCACTACAGTCCTCAGCAGCGAGATCTGAGAGGCGGTAACAGGATAGGATCTCACACATGTGCGCCTGCGCCGCTTCACTACAGTCCTCAGCAGCGAGATCTGAGAGGCGGTAACAGGATAGGATCTCACACATGTGCGCCTGCACCGCTTCACTACAGTCCTCAGCAGCGAGATCTGAGAGGCGGTAACAGGATAGGATCTCACACATGTGCGCCTGCACCGCTTCACTACAATCCTTAGCAGCGAGATCTGAGAGGCGGTAACAGGATAGGATCTCACACATATGCGCCTGCGCCGCTTCACTACAGTCCTCAGCAGCGAGATCTGAGAGGCGGTAACAGGATAGGATCTCACACATGTGCGCCTGCGCCGCTTTACTACAGTCCTCAGCAGCGAGATCTGAGAGGCGGTAACAGGATAGGATCTCACACATATGCGCCTGCGCCGCTTCACTACAGTCCTCAGCTGCGAAATCTGAGAGGCGGTAACAGGATAGGATCTCACACATGTGCGCCTGCGTTGCTTCACTACAGTCCTCAGCAGCGAGATCTGAGAGGCGGTAACAGGATAGGATCTCGCACATGTGCGCCTGCACCGCTTCACTACATTCCTCAGCAGCGAGATCTGAGAGGTGGTAACAGGATAGGATCTCACGCATGTACGCCTGCGCCGCTTCACTACAGTCCTCAGCAGCGAGATCTAAGAGGCGGTAACAGGATAGGATCTCACACATGTGTGCCTGCACCGCTTCACTACAGTCCTCAGCAGCGAGATCTGAGAGGCGGTAACAAGATAGGATCTCACAAATGTGCGCCTGCACCGCTTCACTACAGTCCTCAGCAGCGAGATCTGAGAGGCGGTAACAGGATAGGATCTCACACATGTGCGCCTGCGCCGCTTCACTACAGTCCTCAGCAGCGAGATCTGAGAGGCGGTAACAGGATAGGATCTCACACATGTGCGCCTGCGCCGCTTCACTACAGTCCTCAGCAGCGAGATCTGAGAGGCGGTAACAGGATAGGATCTCACACATGTGCGCCTGCGCCGCTTCACTACAGTCCTCAGCAGCGAGATCTGAGAGGCGGTAACAGGATAGGATCTCACACATGTGCGCCTGCGTTGCTTCACTACAGTCCTCAGCAGCGAGATCTGAGAGGTGGTAACAGGATAGGATCTCGCACATGTGCGCCTGCACCGCTTCACTACAGTCCTCAGCAGCGAGATCTGAGAGGTGGTAACAGGATAGGATCTCACACATGTGCACCTGCGCCGCATCACTACAGTCCTCAGCAGCGAGATCTGAGAGGCAGTAACAGGGTAGGATCTCGCACATGTGCGCCTGCACCGCTTCACTACATTCCTCAGCAGCGAGATCTGAGAGGTGGTAACAGGATAGGATCTCACACATGTGCGCCTGCACCGCTTCACTACAGTCCTCAGCAGCGAGATCTGAGAGGTGGTAACAGGATAGGATCTCACGCATGTACGCCTGCGCCGCTTCACTACAGTCCTCAGCAGCGAGATCTGAGAGGCTGTAACAGGATAGGATCTCACACATGTGTGTCTGCACCGCTTCACTACAGTCCTCAGCAGCGAGATCTGAGAGGCGGTAACAAGATAGGATCTCACAAATGTGCGCCTGCACCGCTTCACTACAGTCCTCAGCAGCGAAATCTGAGAGGCGGTAACAGGATAGGATCTCACACATGTGCGCCTGCGCCGCTTCACTACAGTCCTCAGCAGCGAGATCTGAGAGACGGTAACAGGATAGGATCTCACACATGTGCGCCTGCGCCGCTTCACTACAGTCCTCAGCAGCGAGATCTGAGAGGCGGTAACAGGATAGGATCTCACACATGTGCGCCTGCGCCGCTTCACTACAGTCCTCAGCAGCGAGATCTGAGAGGCGGTAACAGGATAGGATTTCACACATGTGCGCCTGCACCGCTTCGCTACAGTCCTCAGCAGCGAGATCTGAGAGGCGGTGACAGGATAGGATCTCACACATGTGCGCCTGCACCGCTTCACTACAGTCCTCAGCAGCGAGATCTGAGAGGCGGTAACAGGATAGGATCTCACACATGTGCACCTGCGCCGCTTCACTACAGTCCTCTGCAGCGAGATCTGAGAGGCGGTAACAGGATAGGATCTCACACATGTGCGCCTGCGCCGCTTCACTACAGTCCTCAGCAGCGAGATCTGAGAGGCGGTAACAGGATAGGATCTCACACATGTGCGCCTGCGCTGCTTCACTACAGTCCTCAGCAGCGAGATCTGAGAGGCGGTAACAGGATAGGATCTCACACATGTGTGCCTGCACCGCTTCACTACAGTCCTCAGCAGCGAGATCTGAGAGGTGGTAACAGGATAGGATCTCACACATGTGCACCTGCACCGCTTCACTACAGTGCTCAGCAGCGAGATCTGAGAGGCGGTAACAGGATAGGATCTCACACATGTGCGCCTGCGCCGCTTCACTACAGTCCTCAGCAGCGAGATCTGAGAGGCGGTAACAGGATAGGATCTCACACATGTGCGCCTGCACCGCTTCACTACAGTCCTCAGCAGCGAGATCTGAGAGGCGGTAACAGGATAGGATCTCACACATGTGTGCCTGCGCCGCTTCACTACAGTCCTCAGCAGCGAGATCTGAGAGGCGGTAACAGGATAGGATCTCACACATGTGCGCCTGCACCGCTTCACTACAGTCCTCAGCAGCGAGATCTGAGAGGCGGTAACCGGATAGGATCTCACACATGTGCGCCTGCACCGCTTCACTACAATCCTCAGCAGCGAGATCTGAGAGGCGGTAACAGGATAGGATCTCACACATATGCGCCTGCGCCGCTTCACTACAGTCCTCAGCAGCGAGATCTGAGAGGCGGTAACAGGATAGGATCTCACACATGTGCGCCTGCGCCGCTTCACTACAGTCCTCAGCAGCGAGATCTGAGAGGCGGTAACAGGATAGGATCTCACACATATGCGCCTGCGCCGCTTCACTACAGTCCTCAGCAGCGAGATCTGAGAGGCGGTAACAGGATAGGATCTCACACATGTGCGCCTGCGTTGCTTCACTACAGTCCTCAGCAGCGAGATCTGAGAGGCGGTAACAGGATAGGATCTCGCACATGTGCGCCTGCACCGCTTCACTACATTCCTTAGCAGCGAGATCTGAGAGGCGGTAACAGGATAGGATCTCGCACATGTGCGCCTGCACCGCTTCACTACATTCCTCAGCAGCGAGATCTGAGAGGTGGTAACAGGATAGGATCTCACGCATGTACGCCTGCGCCGCTTCACTACAGTCCTCAGCAGCGAGATCTAAGAGGCGGTAACAGGATAGGATCTCACACATGTGTGCCTGCACCGCTTCACTACAGTCCTCAGCAGCGAGATCTGAGAGGCGGTAACAGGATAGGATCTCACAAATGTGCGCCTGCACCGCTTCACTACAGTCCTCAGCAGCGAGATCTGAGAGGCGGTAACAGGATAGGATCTCACACATGTGCGCCTGCGCCGCTTCACTACAGTCCTCAGCAGCGAGATCTGAGAGGCGGTAACAGGATAGGATCTCACACATGTGCGCCTGCGCCGCTTCACTACAGTCCTCAGCAGCGAGATCTGAGAGGCGGTAACAGGTTAGGATCTCACACATGTGCGCCTGCGCCGCTTCACTACAGTCCTCAGCAGCGAGATCTGAGAGGCGGTAACAGGATAGGATCTCACACATGTGCGCCTGCGCCGCTTCACTACAGTCCTCAGCAGCGAGATCTGAGAGGCGGTAACAGGATAGGATCTCACACATGTGTGCCTGCACCGCTTCACTACAGTCCTCAGCAGCGAGATCTGAGAGGCGGTAACAAGATAGGATCTCACAAATGTGCGCCTGCACCGCTTCACTACAGTCCTCAGCAGCGAGATCTGAGAGGCGGTAACAGGATAGGATCTCACACATGTGCGCCTGCGCCGCTTCACTACAGTCCTCAGCAGCCAGATCTGAGAGGCGGTAACAGGATAGGATCTCACACATGTGCGCCTGCGCCGCTTCACTACAGTCCTCAGCAGCGAGATCTGAGAGGCGGTAACAGGATAGGATCTCACACATATGCGCCTGCGCCGCTTCACTACAGTCCTCAGCATCGAGATCTGAGAGTCGGTAACAGGATAGGATCTCACACGTGCACCTGCACCGCTTCACTACAGTCCTCAGCAGCGAGATCTGAGAGGCGGTAACGGGATAGGATCTCACACATGTGCACCTGCACCGCTTCACTACAATCCTCAGCAGCGAGATCTGAGAGGCGGTAACAGGATAGGATCTCACACATGTGTGCCTGCACCGCTTCACTACAGTCCTCAGCAGCGAGATCTGAGAGGGGGTAACAGGATAGGATCTCGCACATGTGCACCTATGCCGCTTCACTACAGTCCTCAGCAGCGAGATCTGAGAGGCGGTAACAGGATAGGATCTCACACATGTGCGCCTGCACCGCTTCACTACAGTCCTCAGCAGCGAGATCTGAGCGGCGGTAACAGGATAGGATCTCACACATGTGCGCCTGCACCGCTTCACTACAATCCTCAGCAGCGAGATCTGAGAGGTGGTAACAGGATAGGATCTCACACATGTGCGCCTGCGCCGCTTCACTACAGTCCTCAGCAGCGAGATCTGAGAGGCGGTAACAGGATAGGATCTCACACATGTGCGCCTGCGCCGCTTCACTACAGTCCTCAGCAGCGAGATCTGAGAGGCGGTAACAGGATAGGATCTCACACATATGCGCCTGCGCCGCTTCACTACACTCCTCAGCAGCGAGATCTGAGAGGTGGTAACAGGATAGGATCTCACACATGTACGCCTGCGCCGTTTCACTACAGTCCTCAGCAGCGAGATCTGAGAGGTGGTAACAGGATAGGATCTCACACATGTGCGCCTGCGCCGCATCACTACAGTCCTCAGCAGCGAGATCTGAGAGGCGGTAACCGGACAGGATCTCACACGTGTGCGCCTGCACCGCTTCACTACAGTCCTCAGCAGCGAGATCTGAGAGGCGGTAACAGGATAGGATCTCACACATGTGCGCCTGCGCCGCTTCACTACAATCCTCAGCAGCGAGATCTGAGAGGCGGTAACAGGATAGGATCTCACACATGTGCGCCTGCGCCGCTTCACTACAGTCCTCAGCAGCGAGATATGAGAGGCGGTAACAGGATAGGATCTCACACATGTGCGCCTGCGCCGCTTCACTACAATCCTCAGCAGCGAGATCTGAGAGGCGGTAACAGGATAGGATCTCACACATGTGCGCCTGCACCGCTTCACTACAATCCTCAGCAGCGAGATCTGAGAGGTGGTAACAGGATAGGATCTCACACATGTGCGCCTGCGCCGCTTCACTACAGTCCTCAGCAGCGAGATCTGAGAGGCGGTAACAGGATAGGATCTCACACATGTGCGCCTGCGCCGCTTCACTACAGTCCTCAGCAGCGAGATCTGAGAGGCGGTAACAGGATAGGATCTCACACATGTGCGCCTGCGCCGCTTCACTACAGTCCTCAGCAGCGAGATCTGAGAGGCGGTAACAGGATAGGATCTCACACATGTGCGCCTGCGCCGCTTCACTACAGTCCTCAGCAGCGAGATCTGAGAGGCGGTAACAGGATAGGATCTCACACATGTGCGCCTGCGCCGCTTCACTACAGTCCTCAGCAGCGAGATCTGAGAGGCGGTAACAGGATAGGATCTCGCACATGTGCGCCTGCACCGCTTCACTACAGTCCTCAGCAGCGAGATCTGAGAGGCAGTAACAGGATAGGATCTCACACATGTGCGCCTGCGCCGCTTCACTACAGTCCTCAGCAGCGAGATCTGAGAGGCGGTAACAGGATAGGATCTCACACATGTGCGCCTGCGCCGCTTCACTACAGTCCTCAGCAGCGAGATCTGAGAGGCGGTAACAGGATAGGATCTCACACATGTGCGCCTGCACTGCTTCACTACAGTCCTCAGCAGCGAGATCTGAGAGGCGGTAACAGGATAGGATCTCACACATGTGCGCCTGCGCCGCTTCACTACAGTCCTCAGCAGCGAGATCTGAGAGGAGGTAACAGGATAGGATCTCACACATGTACGCCTGCGCCGCTTCACTACAGTCCTCAGCAGCGAGATCTGAGAGGCGGTAACAGGATAGGATCTCACACATGTGCGCCTGCACCGCTTCACTACAGTCCTCAGCAGTGAGATCTGAGAGGCGGTAACAGGATAGGATCTCACACATGTGCGCCTGCGTTGCTTCACTACAGTCCTCAGCAGCGAGATCTGAGAGGCGGTAACAGGATAGGATCTCACACATGTACGCCTGCGCCGCTTCACTACATTCCTCAGCAGCGAGATCTGAGAGATGGTAACAGGATAGGATCTCACACATGTGTGCCTGCACCGCTTCACTACAGTCCTCAGCAGCGAGATCTGAGAGGCGGTAACAGGTTAGGATCTCACACATGTGCGCCTGCACCGCTTCACTACATTCCTCAGCAGCGAGATCTGAGAGGTGGTAACAGGATAGGATCTCACACATGTGCGCCTGCACCGCTTCACTACAGTCCTCAGCAGCGAGATCTGAGAGGTGGTAACAGGATAGGATCTCACGCATGTACGCCTGCGCCGCTTCACTACAGTCCTCAGCAGCGAGATCTGAGAGGCGGTAACAGGATAGGATCTCACACATGTGTGCCTGCACCGCTTCACTACAGTCCTCAGCAGCGAGATCTGAGAGGCGGTAACAAGATAGGATCTCACAAATGTGCGCCTGCACCGCTTCACTACAGTCCTCAGCAGCGAAATCTGAGAGGCGGTAACAGGATAGGATCTCACACATGTGCGCCTGCACCGCTTCACTACAGTCCTCAGCAGCGAGATCTGAGAGGTGGTAACAGGATAGGATCTCACGCATGTACGCCTGCGCCGCTTCACTACAGTCCTCAGCAGCGAGATCTGAGAGGCGGTAACAGGATAGGATCTCACACATGTGTGCCTGCACCGCTTCACTACAGTCCTCAGCAGCGAGATCTGAGAGGCGGTAACAAGATAGGATCTCACAAATGTGCGCCTGCACCGCTTCACTACAGTCCTCAGCAGCGAGATCTGAGAGGTGGTAACAGGATAGGATCTCACACATGTGCGCCTGCACCGCTTCACTACAGTCCTCAGCAGCGAGATCTGAGAGGTGGTAACAGGATAGGATCTCACGCATGTACGCCTGCGCCGCTTCACTACAGTCCTCAGCAGCGAGATCTGAGAGGCGGTAACAGGATAGGATCTCACACGTGTGCCTGCACCGCTTCACTACAGTCCTCAGCAGCGAGATCTGAGAGGCGGTAACAAGATAGGATCTCACAAATGTGCGCCTGCACCGCTTCACTACAGTCCTCAGCAGCGAGATCTGAGAGGCGGTAACAGGATAGGATCTCACACATGTGCGCCTGCGCCGCTTCACTACAGTCCTCAGCAGCGAGATCTGAGAGGCGGTAACAGGATAGGATCTCACACATGTGCGCCTGCGCCGCTTCACTACAGTCCTCAGCAGCGAGATCTGAGAGGCGGTAACAGGATAGGATCTCACACATGTGCGCCTGCGCCGCTTCACTACAGTCCTCAGCAGCGAGATCTGAGAGGCGGTAACCGGACAGGATCTCACACATGTGCGCCTGCACCGCTTCACTACAGTCCTCAGCAGCGAGATCTGAGAGGCGGTAACAGGATAGGATCTCACACATGTACGCCTGCACCGCTTCACTACAGTCCTCAGCAGCGAGATCTGAGAGGCGGTAACAGGATAGGATCTCACACATGTGCGCCTGCGCCGCTTCACTACAGTCCTCAGCAGCGAGATCTGAGAGGCGGTAACTGGATAGGATCTCACACATGTGCGCCTGCGCCGCTTCACTACAGTCCTCAGCAGCGAGATCTGAGAGGCGGTAACAGGATAGGATCTCACACATGTGCGCCTGCGCCGCTTCACTACAGTCCTCAGCAGCGAGATCTGAGAGGCGGTAACAGGATAGGATCTCACACGTGCGCCTGCGCCGCTTCACTACAGTCCTCAACAGCGAGATCTGAGAGGCGGTAACAGGATAGGATCTCACACATGTGCGCCTGCGCCGCTTCACTACAGTCCTCAGCAGCGAGATCTGAGAGGCGGTAACAGGATAGGATCTCGCACATGTGCGCCTGCACCGCTTCACTACAGTCCTCAGCAGCGAGATCTGAGAGGCAGTAACAGGATAGGATCTCACACATGTGCGCCTGCGCCGCTTCACTACAGTCCTCAGCAGCGAGATCTGAGAGGCGGTAACAGGATAGGATCACACACATGTGCGCCTGCGCCGCTTCACTACAGTCCTCAGCAGCGAGATCTCAGAGGCGGTAACAGGATAGGATCTCACACATGTGCGCCTGCACTGCTTCACTACAGTCCTCAGCAGCGAGATCTGAGAGGCGGTAACAGGATAGGATCTCACACATGTGCGCCTGCGCCGCTTCACTACAGTCCTCAGCAGCGAGATCTGAGAGGTGGTAACAGGATAGGATCTCACACATGTACGCCTGCGCCGCTTCACTACAGTCCTCAGCAGCGAGATCTGAGAGGCGGTAACAGGATAGGATCTCACACATGTGTGCCTGCACCGATTCACTACAGTCCTCAGCAGCGAGATCTGAGAGGCGGTAACAGGATAGGATCTCACACGTGCGCCTGCACCGCTTCACTACAGTCCTCAGCAGCGAGATCTGAGAGGCGGTAACAGGATAGGATCTCACAAATGTGCGCCTGCACCGCTTCACTACAGTCCTCAGCAGTGAGATCTGAGAGGCGGTAACAGGATAGGATCTCACACATGTGCGCCTGCGTTGCTTCACTACAGTCCTCAGCAGCGAGATCTGAGAGGCGGTAACAGGATAGGATCTCGCACATGTGCGCCTGCACCGCTTCACTACATTCCTCAGCAGCGAGATCTGAGAGATGGTAACAGGATAGGATCTCACACATGTGCGCCTGCACCGCTTCACTACAGTCCTCAGCAGCGAGATCTGAGAGGTGGTAACAGGATAGGATCTCACGCATGTACGCCTGCGCCGCTTCACTACAGTCCTCAGCAGCGAGATCTGAGAGGCGGTAACAGGATAGGATCTCACAAATGTGCGCCTGCACCGCTTCACTACAGTCCTCAGCAGCGAGATCTGAGAGGCGGTAACAGGATAGGATCTCACACATGTGCGCCTGCACCGCTTCACTACAGTCCTCAGCAGCGAGATCTGAGAGGCGGTAACAGGATAGGATCTCACACATGTGCGCCTGCGCCGCTTCACTACAGTCCTCAGCAGCGAGATCTGAGAGGCGGTAACAGGATAGGATCTCACACATGTGCGCCTGCGTCGCTTCACTACAGTCCTCAGCAGCGAGATCTGAGAGGCGGTAACAGGATAGGATCTCACACATGTGCGCCTGCGCCGCTTCACTACAGTCCTCAGCAGCGAGATCTGAGAGGCGGTAACAGGATAGGATCTCACACATGTGCGCCTGCGCCGCTTCACTACAGTCCTCAGCAGCGAGATCTGAGAGGTGGTAACAGGATAGGATCTCACACATGTGCGCCTGCGCCGCTTCACTACAGTCCTCAGCAGCGAGATCTGAGAGGCGGTAACAGGATAGGATCTCACACATGTGCGCCTGCACCGCTTCACTACAGTCCTCAGCAGCGAGATCTGAGAGGCGGTAACAGGATAGGATCTCACACATGTGCGCCTGCGCCGCTTCACTACAATCCTCAGCAGCAAGATCTGAGAGGTGGTAACAGGATAGGATCTCACACATGTGCGCCTGCACCGCTTCACTACAGTCCTCAGCAGCGAGATCTGAGAGGCGGTAACAGGATAGGATCTCACGCATGTACGCCTGCGCCGCTTCACTACAGTCCTCAGCAGCGAGATCTGAGAGGCGGTAACAGGATAGGATCTCACACATGTGCTCCTGCACCGCTTCACTACAGTCCTCAGCAGCGAGATCTGAGAGGCAGTAACAGGATAGGATCTCGCACATGTGCGCCTGCGCCGCTTCACTACAGTCCTCAGCAGCGAGATCTGAGAGGCGGTAACAGGATAGGATCTCACACATGTACGCCTGCGCCGCTTCACTACAGTCCTCAGCAGCGAGATCTGAGAGGCGGTAACAGGATAGGATCTCACACATGTGCGCCTGCGCCGCTTCACTACAGTCCTCAGCAGCGAGATCTGAGAGGCGGTAACAGGATAGGATCTCACACATATGCGCCTGCGCCGCTTCACTACGGTAACAGGATAGGATCTCACACATGTGCGCCTGCACCGCTTCACTACAATCCTCAGCAGCGAGATCTGAGAGGTGGTAACAGGATAGGATCTCACACATGTGCGCCTGCGCCGCTTCACTACAATCCTCAGCAGCGAGATCTGAGAGGTGGTAACAGGATAGGATCTCACACATGTGCGCCTGCGCCGCTTCACTACAGTCCTCAGCAGCGAGATCTGAGAGGCGGTAACAGGATAGGATCTCACACATGTGCGCCTGCGCCGCTTCACTACAGTCCTCAGCAGCGAGATCTGAGAGACGGTAACAGGATAGGATCTCACACATGTGCGCCTGCGCCGCTTCACTACAGTCCTCAGCAGCGAGATCTGAGAGGCGGTAACAGGATAGGATCTCACACATGTGCGCCTGCGCCGCTTCACTACAGTCCTCAGCAGCGAGATCTGAGAGGCGGTAACAGGATAGGATCTCACACATGTGCGCCTGCGCCGCTTCACTACAGTCCTCAGCAGCGAGATCTGAGAGGTGGTAACAGGATAGGATCTCACGCATGTACGCCTGCGCCGCTTCACTACAGTCCTCAGCAGCGAGATCTAAGAGGCGGTAACAGGATAGGATCTCACACATGTGTGCCTGCACCGCTTCACTACAGTCCTCAGCAGCGAGATCTGAGAGGCGGTAACAAGATAGGATCTCACAAATGTGCGCCTGCACCGCTTCACTACAGTCCTCAGCAGCGAGATCTGAGAGGCGGTAACAGGATAGGATCTCACACATGTGCGCCTGCGCCGCTTCACTACAGTCCTCAGCAGCGAGATCTGAGAGGCGGTAACAGGATAGGATCTCACACATGTGCGCCTGCGCCGCTTCACTACAGTCCTCAGCAGCGAGATCTGAGAGGCGGTAACAGGTTAGGATCTCACACATGTGCGCCTGCGCCGCTTCACTACAGTCCTCAGCAGCGAGATCTGAGAGGCGGTAACAGGATAGGATCTCACACATGTGCGCCTGCGCCGCTTCACTACAGTCCTCAGCAGCGAGATCTGAGAGGCGGTAACAGGATAGGATCTCACACATGTGCGCCTGCGCCGCTTCACTACAGTCCTCAGCAGCGAGATCTGAGAGGTGGTAACAGGATAGGATCTCACACATGTGCGCCTGCGCCGCTTCACTACAGTCCTCAGCAGCGAGATCTGAGAGGCGGTAACAGGATAGGATCTCACACATATGCGCCTGCGCCGCTTCACTACAGTCCTCAGCATCGAGATCTGAGAGTCGGTAACAGGATAGGATCTCACACGTGCACCTGCACCGCTTCACTACAGTCCTCAGCAGCGAGATCTGAGAGGCGGTAACGGGATAGGATCTCACACATGTGCACCTGCACCGCTTCACTACAATCCTCAGCAGCGAGATCTGAGAGGCGGTAACAGGATAGGATCTCACACATGTGTGCCTGCACCGCTTCACTACAGTCCTCAGCAGCGAGATCTGAGAGGGGGTAACAGGATAGGATCTCGCACATGTGCACCTATGCCGCTTCACTACAGTCCTCAGCAGCGAGATCTGAGAGGCGGTAACAGGATAGGATCTCACACATGTGCGCCTGCACCGCTTCACTACAGTCCTCAGCAGCGAGATCTGAGAGGTGGTAACAGGATAGGATCTCACGCATGTACGCCTGCGCCGCTTCACTACAGTCCTCAGCAGCGAGATCTAAGAGGCGGTAACAGGATAGGATCTCACACATGTGTGCCTGCACCGCTTCACTACAGTCCTCAGCAGCGAGATCTGAGAGGCGGTAACAAGATAGGATCTCACAAATGTGCGCCTGCACCGCTTCACTACAGTCCTCAGCAGCGAGATCTGAGAGGCGGTAACAGGATAGGATCTCACACATGTGCGCCTGCGCCGCTTCACTACAGTCCTCAGCAGCGAGATCTGAGAGGCGGTAACAGGATAGGATCTCACACATGTGCGCCTGCGCCGCTTCACTACAGTCCTCAGCAGCGAGATCTGAGAGGCGGTAACAGGATAGGATCTCACACATGTGCGCCTGCGTTGCTTCACTACAGTCCTCAGCAGCGAGATCTGAGAGGCAGTAACAGGATAGGATCTCACACGTGCGCCTGCACCGCTTCACTACAGTCCTCAGCAGCGAGATCTGAGAGGCGGTAACAGGATAGGATCTCACACATGTGCGCCTGCACCGCTTCACTACAGTCCTCAGCAGTGAGATCTGAGAGGCGGTAACAGGATAGAATCTCACACATGTGCGCCTGCGTTGCTTCACTACAGTCCTCAGCAGCGAGATCTGAGAGGCGGTAACAGGATAGGATCTCGCACATGTGCGCCTGCACCGCTTCACTACATTCCTCAGCAGCGAGATCTGAGAGATGGTAACAGGATAGGATCTCACGCATGTACGCCTGCGCCGCTTCACTACAGTCCTCAGCAGCGAGATCTGAGAGGCGGTAACAGGATAGGATCTCACACATGTGTGCCTGCACCGCTTCACTACAGTCCTCAGCAGCGAGATCTGAGAGGCGGTAACAAGATAGGATCTCACAAATGTGCGCCTGCACCTCTTCACTACAGTCCTCAGCAGCGAGATCTGAGAGGCGGTAACAGGATAGGATCTCACACATGTGCGCCTGCGCCGCTTCACTACAGTCCTCAGCAGCGAGATCTGAGAGGCGGTAACAGGATAGGATCTCACACATGTGCGCCTGCGCCGCTTCACTACAGTCCTCAGCAGCGAGATCTGAGAGGCGGTAACAGGATAGGATCTCACACATGTGCGCCTGCGCCGCTTCACTGCAGTCCTCAGCAGCGAGATCTGAGAGGCGGTAACAGGATAGGATCTCACACATGTGCGCCTGCGCCGCTTCACTACAGTCCTCAGCAGCGAGATCTGAGAGGTGGTAACAGGATAGGATCTCACACATGTGCGCCTGCGCGGCTTCACTACAGTCCTCAGCAGCGAGATCTGAGAGGCGGTAACAGGATAGGATCTCACACATGTGCGCCTGCACCGCTTCACTACAGTCCTCAGCAGCGAGATCTGAGAGGCGGTAACAGGATAGGATCTCACACATGTGCGCCTGCACCGCTTCACTACAATCCTCAGCAGCGAGATCTGAGAGGTGGTAACAGGATAGGATCTCACACATGTGCGCCTGCGCCGCTTCACTACAGTCCTCAGCAGCGAGATCTGAGAGGCGGTAACAGGATAGGATCTCACACATGTGCGCCTGCGCCGCTTCACTACAGTCCTCAGCAGCGAGATCTGAGAGGCGGTAACAGGATAGGATCTCACACATATGCGCCTGCGCCGCTTCACTACAGTCCTCAGCTGCGAAATCTGAGAGGCGGTAACAGGATAGGATCTCACACATGTGCGCCTGCGTTGCTTCACTACAGTCCTCAGCAGCGAGATCTGAGAGGCGGTAACAGGATAGGATCTCGCACATGTGCGCCTGCACCGCTTCACTACAGTCCTCAGCAGCGAGATCTGAGAGGCGGTAACAGGATAGGATCTCGCACATGTGCGCCTGCACCGCTTCACTACATTCCTCAGCAGCGAGATCTGAGAGGTGGTAACAGGATAGGATCTCACGCATGTACGCCTGCGCCGCTTCACTACAGTCCTCAGCAGCGAGATCTAAGAGGCGGTAACAGGATAGGATCTCACACATGTGTGCCTGCACCGCTTCACTACAGTCCTCAGCAGCGAGATCTGAGAGGCGGTAACAAGATAGGATCTCACAAATGTGCGCCTGCACCGCTTCACTACAGTCCTCAGCAGCGAGATCTGAGAGGCGGTAACAGGATAGGATCTCACACATGTGCGCCTGCGCCGCTTCACTACAGTCCTCAGCAGCGAGATCTGAGAGGCGGTAACAGGATAGGATCTCACACATGTGCGCCTGCGCCGCTTCACTACAGTCCTCAGCAGCGAGATCTGAGAGGCGGTAACAGGATAGGATCTCACACATGTGCGCCTGCGCCGCTTCACTACAGTCCTCAGCAGCGAGATCTGAGAGGCGGTAACAGGATAGGATCTCACACATGTGCGCCTGCGTTGCTTCACTACAGTCCTCAGCAGCGAGATCTGAGAGGCAGTAACAGGATAGGATCTCGCACATGTGCGCCTACACCGCTTCACTACAGTCCTCAGCAGCGAGATCTGAGAGGCGGTAACAGGATAGGATCTCACACATGTGCGCCTGCGCCGCTTCACTACAGTCCTCAGCAGCGAGATCTGAGAGGCGGTAACAGGATAGGATCTTACACATATGCGCCTGCGCCGCTTCACTACAGTCCTCAGCAGAGAGATCTGAGAGGTGGTAACAGGATAGGATCTCACACATGTGCGCCTGCACCGCTTCACTACAGTCCTCAGCAGAGAGATCTGAGAGGTGGTAACAGGATAGGATCTCACACATGTGCGCCTGCACCGCTTCACTACATTCCTCAGCAGCGAGATCTGAGAGGTGGTAACAGGATAGGATCTCACACATGTGCGCCTGCACCGCTTCACTACAGTCCTCAGCAGCGAGATCTGAGAGGTGGTAACAGGATAGGATCTCACGCATGTACGCCTGCGCCGCTTCACTACAGTCCTCAGCAGCGAGATCTGAGAGGCTGTAACAGGATAGGATCTCACACATGTGTGTCTGCACCGCTTCACTACAGTCCTCAGCAGCGAGATCTGAGAGGCGGTAACAAGATAGGATCTCACAAATGTGCGCCTGCACCGCTTCACTACAGTCCTCAGCAGCGAGATCTGAGAGGCGGTAACAGGATAGGATCTCACACGTGTGCGCCTGCGCCGCTTCACTACAGTCCTCAGCAGCGAGATCTGAGAGACGGTAACAGGATAGGATCTCACACATGTGCGCCTGCGCCGCTTCACTACAGTCCTCAGCAGCGAGATCTGAGAGGCGGTAACAGGATAGGATCTCACACATGTGCGCCTGCGCCGCTTCACTACAGTCCTCAGCAGCGAGATCTGAGAGGCGGTAACAGGATAGGATTTCACACATGTGCGCCTGCGCCGCTTCACTACAGTCCTCTGCAGCGAGATCTGAGAGGCGGTAACAGGATAGGATCTCACACATGTGCGCCTGCGCCGCTTCACTACAGTCCTCAGCAGCGAGATCTGAGAGGCGGTAACCGGATAGGATCTCACACATGTGCGCCTGCACCGCTTCACTACAATCCTCAGCAGCGAGATCTGAGAGGCGGTAACAGGATAGGATCTCACACATATGCGCCTGCGCCGCTTCACTACAGTCCTCAGCAGCGAGATCTGAGAGGCGGTAACAGGATAGGATCTCACACATGTGCGCCTGCGCCGCTTCACTACAGTCCTCAGCAGCGAGATCTGAGAGGCGGTAACAAGATAGGATCTCACAAATGTGCGCCTGCACCGCTTCACTACAGTCCTCAGCAGCGAGATCTGAGAGGTGGTAACAGGATAGGATCTCACACATGTGCGCCTGCACCGCTTCACTACAGTCCTCAGCAGCGAGATCTGAGAGGTGGTAACAGGATAGGATCTCACGCATGTACGCCTGCGCCGCTTCACTACAGTCCTCAGCAGCGAGATCTGAGAGGCGGTAACAGGATAGGATCTCACACGTGTGCCTGCACCGCTTCACTACAGTCCTCAGCAGCGAGATCTGAGAGGCGGTAACAAGATAGGATCTCACAAATGTGCGCCTGCACCGCTTCACTACAGTCCTCAGCAGCGAGATCTGAGAGGCGGTAACAGGATAGGATCTCACACATGTGCGCCTGCGCCGCTTCACTACAGTCCTCAGCAGCGAGATCTGAGAGGCGGTAACAGGATAGGATCTCACACATGTGCGCCTGCGCCGCTTCACTACAGTCCTCAGCAGCGAGATCTGAGAGGCGGTAACAGGATAGGATCTCACACATGTGCGCCTGCGCCGCTTCACTACAGTCCTCAGCAGCGAGATCTGAGAGGCGGTAACCGGACAGGATCTCACACATGTGCGCCTGCACCGCTTCACTACAGTCCTCAGCAGCGAGATCTGAGAGGCGGTAACAGGATAGGATCTCACACATGTACGCCTGCACCGCTTCACTACAGTCCTCAGCAGCGAGATCTGAGAGGCGGTAACAGGATAGGATCTCACACATGTGCGCCTGCGCCGCTTCACTACAGTCCTCAGCAGCGAGATCTGAGAGGCGGTAACTGGATAGGATCTCACACATGTGCGCCTGCGCCGCTTCACTACAGTCCTCAGCAGCGAGATCTGAGAGGCGGTAACAGGATAGGATCTCACACATGTGCGCCTGCGCCGCTTCACTACAGTCCTCAGCAGCGAGATCTGAGAGGCGGTAACAGGATAGGATCTCACACGTGCGCCTGCGCCGCTTCACTACAGTCCTCAACAGCGAGATCTGAGAGGCGGTAACAGGATAGGATCTCACACATGTGCGCCTGCGCCGCTTCACTACAGTCCTCAGCAGCGAGATCTGAGAGGCGGTAA
Organism: Hyperolius riggenbachi; assembly: GCF_040937935.1. Taxonomy (NCBI): domain Eukaryota; kingdom Metazoa; phylum Chordata; class Amphibia; order Anura; family Hyperoliidae; genus Hyperolius; species Hyperolius riggenbachi. The sequence continues at coordinate 1,709,867 of NC_090649.1, read as the reverse complement.
CAGGATAGGATCTCGCACATGTGCGCCTGCACCGCTTCACTACAGTCCTCAGCAGCGAGATCTGAGAGGCAGTAACAGGATAGGATCTCACACATGTGCGCCTGCGCCGCTTCACTACAGTCCTCAGCAGCGAGATCTGAGAGGCGGTAACAGGATAGGATCACACACATGTGCGCCTGCGCCGCTTCACTACAGTCCTCAGCAGCGAGATCTCAGAGGCGGTAACAGGATAGGATCTCACACATGTGCGCCTGCACTGCTTCACTACAGTCCTCAGCAGCGAGATCTGAGAGGCGGTAACAGGATAGGATCTCACACATGTGCGCCTGCGCCGCTTCACTACAGTCCTCAGCAGCGAGATCTGAGAGGTGGTAACAGGATAGGATCTCACACATGTACGCCTGCGCCGCTTCACTACAGTCCTCAGCAGCGAGATCTGAGAGGCGGTAACAGGATAGGATCTCACACATGTGTGCCTGCACCGATTCACTACAGTCCTCAGCAGCGAGATCTGAGAGGCGGTAACAGGATAGGATCTCACACGTGCGCCTGCACCGCTTCACTACAGTCCTCAGCAGCGAGATCTGAGAGGCGGTAACAGGATAGGATCTCACAAATGTGCGCCTGCACCGCTTCACTACAGTCCTCAGCAGTGAGATCTGAGAGGCGGTAACAGGATAGGATCTCACACATGTGCGCCTGCGTTGCTTCACTACAGTCCTCAGCAGCGAGATCTGAGAGGCGGTAACAGGATAGGATCTCGCACATGTGCGCCTGCACCGCTTCACTACATTCCTCAGCAGCGAGATCTGAGAGATGGTAACAGGATAGGATCTCACACATGTGCGCCTGCACCGCTTCACTACAGTCCTCAGCAGCGAGATCTGAGAGGTGGTAACAGGATAGGATCTCACGCATGTACGCCTGCGCCGCTTCACTACAGTCCTCAGCAGCGAGATCTGAGAGGCGGTAACAGGATAGGATCTCACAAATGTGCGCCTGCACCGCTTCACTACAGTCCTCAGCAGCGAGATCTGAGAGGCGGTAACAGGATAGGATCTCACACATGTGCGCCTGCACCGCTTCACTACAGTCCTCAGCAGCGAGATCTGAGAGGCGGTAACAGGATAGGATCTCACACATGTGCGCCTGCGCCGCTTCACTACAGTCCTCAGCAGCGAGATCTGAGAGGCGGTAACAGGATAGGATCTCACACATGTGCGCCTGCGTCGCTTCACTACAGTCCTCAGCAGCGAGATCTGAGAGGCGGTAACAGGATAGGATCTCACACATGTGCGCCTGCGCCGCTTCACTACAGTCCTCAGCAGCGAGATCTGAGAGGCGGTAACAGGATAGGATCTCACACATGTGCGCCTGCGCCGCTTCACTACAGTCCTCAGCAGCGAGATCTGAGAGGTGGTAACAGGATAGGATCTCACACATGTGCGCCTGCGCCGCTTCACTACAGTCCTCAGCAGCGAGATCTGAGAGGCGGTAACAGGATAGGATCTCACACATGTGCGCCTGCACCGCTTCACTACAGTCCTCAGCAGCGAGATCTGAGAGGCGGTAACAGGATAGGATCTCACACATGTGCGCCTGCGCCGCTTCACTACAATCCTCAGCAGCAAGATCTGAGAGGTGGTAACAGGATAGGATCTCACACATGTGCGCCTGCACCGCTTCACTACAGTCCTCAGCAGCGAGATCTGAGAGGCGGTAACAGGATAGGATCTCACGCATGTACGCCTGCGCCGCTTCACTACAGTCCTCAGCAGCGAGATCTGAGAGGCGGTAACAGGATAGGATCTCACACATGTGCTCCTGCACCGCTTCACTACAGTCCTCAGCAGCGAGATCTGAGAGGCAGTAACAGGATAGGATCTCGCACATGTGCGCCTGCGCCGCTTCACTACAGTCCTCAGCAGCGAGATCTGAGAGGCGGTAACAGGATAGGATCTCACACATGTACGCCTGCGCCGCTTCACTACAGTCCTCAGCAGCGAGATCTGAGAGGCGGTAACAGGATAGGATCTCACACATGTGCGCCTGCGCCGCTTCACTACAGTCCTCAGCAGCGAGATCTGAGAGGCGGTAACAGGATAGGATCTCACACATATGCGCCTGCGCCGCTTCACTACGGTAACAGGATAGGATCTCACACATGTGCGCCTGCACCGCTTCACTACAATCCTCAGCAGCGAGATCTGAGAGGTGGTAACAGGATAGGATCTCACACATGTGCGCCTGCGCCGCTTCACTACAATCCTCAGCAGCGAGATCTGAGAGGTGGTAACAGGATAGGATCTCACACATGTGCGCCTGCGCCGCTTCACTACAGTCCTCAGCAGCGAGATCTGAGAGGCGGTAACAGGATAGGATCTCACACATGTGCGCCTGCGCCGCTTCACTACAGTCCTCAGCAGCGAGATCTGAGAGGCGGTAACAGGATAGGATCTCACACATGTGCGCCTGCGCCGCTTCACTACAGTCCTCAGCAGCGAGATCTGAGAGGCGGTAACAGGATAGGATCTCACACATGTGCGCCTGCGCCGCTTCACTACAGTCCTCAGCAGCGAGATCTGAGAGGCGGTAACAGGATAGGATCTCACACATGTGCGCCTGCGCCGCTTCACTACAGTCCTCAGCAGCGAGATCTGAGAGGTGGTAACAGGATAGGATCTCACGCATGTACGCCTGCGCCGCTTCACTACAGTCCTCAGCAGCGAGATCTAAGAGGCGGTAACAGGATAGGATCTCACACATGTGTGCCTGCACCGCTTCACTACAGTCCTCAGCAGCGAGATCTGAGAGGCGGTAACAAGATAGGATCTCACAAATGTGCGCCTGCACCGCTTCACTACAGTCCTCAGCAGCGAGATCTGAGAGGCGGTAACAGGATAGGATCTCACACATGTGCGCCTGCGCCGCTTCACTACAGTCCTCAGCAGCGAGATCTGAGAGGCGGTAACAGGATAGGATCTCACACATGTGCGCCTGCGCCGCTTCACTACAGTCCTCAGCAGCGAGATCTGAGAGGCGGTAACAGGTTAGGATCTCACACATGTGCGCCTGCGCCGCTTCACTACAGTCCTCAGCAGCGAGATCTGAGAGGCGGTAACAGGATAGGATCTCACACATGTGCGCCTGCGCCGCTTCACTACAGTCCTCAGCAGCGAGATCTGAGAGGCGGTAACAGGATAGGATCTCACACATGTGCGCCTGCGCCGCTTCACTACAGTCCTCAGCAGCGAGATCTGAGAGGTGGTAACAGGATAGGATCTCACACATGTGCGCCTGCGCCGCTTCACTACAGTCCTCAGCAGCGAGATCTGAGAGGCGGTAACAGGATAGGATCTCACACATATGCGCCTGCGCCGCTTCACTACAGTCCTCAGCATCGAGATCTGAGAGTCGGTAACAGGATAGGATCTCACACGTGCACCTGCACCGCTTCACTACAGTCCTCAGCAGCGAGATCTGAGAGGCGGTAACGGGATAGGATCTCACACATGTGCACCTGCACCGCTTCACTACAATCCTCAGCAGCGAGATCTGAGAGGCGGTAACAGGATAGGATCTCACACATGTGTGCCTGCACCGCTTCACTACAGTCCTCAGCAGCGAGATCTGAGAGGGGGTAACAGGATAGGATCTCGCACATGTGCACCTATGCCGCTTCACTACAGTCCTCAGCAGCGAGATCTGAGAGGCGGTAACAGGATAGGATCTCACACATGTGCGCCTGCACCGCTTCACTACAGTCCTCAGCAGCGAGATCTGAGAGGTGGTAACAGGATAGGATCTCACGCATGTACGCCTGCGCCGCTTCACTACAGTCCTCAGCAGCGAGATCTAAGAGGCGGTAACAGGATAGGATCTCACACATGTGTGCCTGCACCGCTTCACTACAGTCCTCAGCAGCGAGATCTGAGAGGCGGTAACAAGATAGGATCTCACAAATGTGCGCCTGCACCGCTTCACTACAGTCCTCAGCAGCGAGATCTGAGAGGCGGTAACAGGATAGGATCTCACACATGTGCGCCTGCGCCGCTTCACTACAGTCCTCAGCAGCGAGATCTGAGAGGCGGTAACAGGATAGGATCTCACACATGTGCGCCTGCGCCGCTTCACTACAGTCCTCAGCAGCGAGATCTGAGAGGCGGTAACAGGATAGGATCTCACACATGTGCGCCTGCGTTGCTTCACTACAGTCCTCAGCAGCGAGATCTGAGAGGCAGTAACAGGATAGGATCTCACACGTGCGCCTGCACCGCTTCACTACAGTCCTCAGCAGCGAGATCTGAGAGGCGGTAACAGGATAGGATCTCACACATGTGCGCCTGCACCGCTTCACTACAGTCCTCAGCAGTGAGATCTGAGAGGCGGTAACAGGATAGAATCTCACACATGTGCGCCTGCGTTGCTTCACTACAGTCCTCAGCAGCGAGATCTGAGAGGCGGTAACAGGATAGGATCTCGCACATGTGCGCCTGCACCGCTTCACTACATTCCTCAGCAGCGAGATCTGAGAGATGGTAACAGGATAGGATCTCACGCATGTACGCCTGCGCCGCTTCACTACAGTCCTCAGCAGCGAGATCTGAGAGGCGGTAACAGGATAGGATCTCACACATGTGTGCCTGCACCGCTTCACTACAGTCCTCAGCAGCGAGATCTGAGAGGCGGTAACAAGATAGGATCTCACAAATGTGCGCCTGCACCTCTTCACTACAGTCCTCAGCAGCGAGATCTGAGAGGCGGTAACAGGATAGGATCTCACACATGTGCGCCTGCGCCGCTTCACTACAGTCCTCAGCAGCGAGATCTGAGAGGCGGTAACAGGATAGGATCTCACACATGTGCGCCTGCGCCGCTTCACTACAGTCCTCAGCAGCGAGATCTGAGAGGCGGTAACAGGATAGGATCTCACACATGTGCGCCTGCGCCGCTTCACTGCAGTCCTCAGCAGCGAGATCTGAGAGGCGGTAACAGGATAGGATCTCACACATGTGCGCCTGCGCCGCTTCACTACAGTCCTCAGCAGCGAGATCTGAGAGGTGGTAACAGGATAGGATCTCACACATGTGCGCCTGCGCGGCTTCACTACAGTCCTCAGCAGCGAGATCTGAGAGGCGGTAACAGGATAGGATCTCACACATGTGCGCCTGCACCGCTTCACTACAGTCCTCAGCAGCGAGATCTGAGAGGCGGTAACAGGATAGGATCTCACACATGTGCGCCTGCACCGCTTCACTACAATCCTCAGCAGCGAGATCTGAGAGGTGGTAACAGGATAGGATCTCACACATGTGCGCCTGCGCCGCTTCACTACAGTCCTCAGCAGCGAGATCTGAGAGGCGGTAACAGGATAGGATCTCACACATGTGCGCCTGCGCCGCTTCACTACAGTCCTCAGCAGCGAGATCTGAGAGGCGGTAACAGGATAGGATCTCACACATATGCGCCTGCGCCGCTTCACTACAGTCCTCAGCTGCGAAATCTGAGAGGCGGTAACAGGATAGGATCTCACACATGTGCGCCTGCGTTGCTTCACTACAGTCCTCAGCAGCGAGATCTGAGAGGCGGTAACAGGATAGGATCTCGCACATGTGCGCCTGCACCGCTTCACTACAGTCCTCAGCAGCGAGATCTGAGAGGCGGTAACAGGATAGGATCTCGCACATGTGCGCCTGCACCGCTTCACTACATTCCTCAGCAGCGAGATCTGAGAGGTGGTAACAGGATAGGATCTCACGCATGTACGCCTGCGCCGCTTCACTACAGTCCTCAGCAGCGAGATCTAAGAGGCGGTAACAGGATAGGATCTCACACATGTGTGCCTGCACCGCTTCACTACAGTCCTCAGCAGCGAGATCTGAGAGGCGGTAACAAGATAGGATCTCACAAATGTGCGCCTGCACCGCTTCACTACAGTCCTCAGCAGCGAGATCTGAGAGGCGGTAACAGGATAGGATCTCACACATGTGCGCCTGCGCCGCTTCACTACAGTCCTCAGCAGCGAGATCTGAGAGGCGGTAACAGGATAGGATCTCACACATGTGCGCCTGCGCCGCTTCACTACAGTCCTCAGCAGCGAGATCTGAGAGGCGGTAACAGGATAGGATCTCACACATGTGCGCCTGCGCCGCTTCACTACAGTCCTCAGCAGCGAGATCTGAGAGGCGGTAACAGGATAGGATCTCACACATGTGCGCCTGCGTTGCTTCACTACAGTCCTCAGCAGCGAGATCTGAGAGGCAGTAACAGGATAGGATCTCGCACATGTGCGCCTACACCGCTTCACTACAGTCCTCAGCAGCGAGATCTGAGAGGCGGTAACAGGATAGGATCTCACACATGTGCGCCTGCGCCGCTTCACTACAGTCCTCAGCAGCGAGATCTGAGAGGCGGTAACAGGATAGGATCTTACACATATGCGCCTGCGCCGCTTCACTACAGTCCTCAGCAGAGAGATCTGAGAGGTGGTAACAGGATAGGATCTCACACATGTGCGCCTGCACCGCTTCACTACAGTCCTCAGCAGAGAGATCTGAGAGGTGGTAACAGGATAGGATCTCACACATGTGCGCCTGCACCGCTTCACTACATTCCTCAGCAGCGAGATCTGAGAGGTGGTAACAGGATAGGATCTCACACATGTGCGCCTGCACCGCTTCACTACAGTCCTCAGCAGCGAGATCTGAGAGGTGGTAACAGGATAGGATCTCACGCATGTACGCCTGCGCCGCTTCACTACAGTCCTCAGCAGCGAGATCTGAGAGGCTGTAACAGGATAGGATCTCACACATGTGTGTCTGCACCGCTTCACTACAGTCCTCAGCAGCGAGATCTGAGAGGCGGTAACAAGATAGGATCTCACAAATGTGCGCCTGCACCGCTTCACTACAGTCCTCAGCAGCGAGATCTGAGAGGCGGTAACAGGATAGGATCTCACACGTGTGCGCCTGCGCCGCTTCACTACAGTCCTCAGCAGCGAGATCTGAGAGACGGTAACAGGATAGGATCTCACACATGTGCGCCTGCGCCGCTTCACTACAGTCCTCAGCAGCGAGATCTGAGAGGCGGTAACAGGATAGGATCTCACACATGTGCGCCTGCGCCGCTTCACTACAGTCCTCAGCAGCGAGATCTGAGAGGCGGTAACAGGATAGGATTTCACACATGTGCGCCTGCGCCGCTTCACTACAGTCCTCTGCAGCGAGATCTGAGAGGCGGTAACAGGATAGGATCTCACACATGTGCGCCTGCGCCGCTTCACTACAGTCCTCAGCAGCGAGATCTGAGAGGCGGTAACCGGATAGGATCTCACACATGTGCGCCTGCACCGCTTCACTACAATCCTCAGCAGCGAGATCTGAGAGGCGGTAACAGGATAGGATCTCACACATATGCGCCTGCGCCGCTTCACTACAGTCCTCAGCAGCGAGATCTGAGAGGCGGTAACAGGATAGGATCTCACACATGTGCGCCTGCGCCGCTTCACTACAGTCCTCAGCAGCGAGATCTGAGAGGCGGTAACAGGATAGGATCTCACACATATGCGCCTGCGCCGCTTCACTACAGTCCTCAGCAGCGAGATCTGAGAGGTGGTAACAGGATAGGGTCTCGCACATGTGCGCCTGCACCGCTTCACTACAGTCCTCAGCAGCGAGATCTGAGAGGCGGTAACAGGATAGGATCTCACACATGTGCGCCTGCGTTGCTTCACTACAGTCCTCAGCAGCGAGATCTGAGAGGCGGTAACAGGATAGGATCTCGCACATGTGCGCCTGCACCGCTTCACTACATTCCTTAGCAGCGAGATCTGAGAGGCGGTAACAGGATAGGATCTCGCACATGTGCGCCTGCACCGCTTCACTACATTCCTCAGCAGCGAGATCTGAGAGGTGGTAACAGGATAGGATCTCACGCATGTACGCCTGCGCCGCTTCACTACAGTCCTCAGCAGCGAGATCTAAGAGGCGGTAACAGGATAGGATCTCACACATGTGTGCCTGCACCGCTTCACTACAGTCCTCAGCAGCGAGATCTGAGAGGCGGTAACAAGATAGGATCTCACAAATGTGCGCCTGCACCGCTTCACTACAGTCCTCAGCAGCGAGATCTGAGAGGCGGTAACAGGATAGGATCTCACACATGTGCGCCTGCGCCGCTTCACTACAGTCCTCAGCAGCGAGATCTGAGAGGCGGTAACAGGATAGGATCTCACACATGTGCGCCTGCGCCGCTTCACTACAGTCCTCAGCAGCGAGATCTGAGAGGCGGTAACAGGTTAGGATCTCACACATGTGCGCCTGCGCCGCTTCACTACAGTCCTCAGCAGCGAGATCTGAGAGGCGGTAACAGGATAGGATCTCACACATGTGCGCCTGCGCCGCTTCACTACAGTCCTCAGCAGCGAGATCTGAGAGGCGGTAACAGGATAGGATCTCACACATGTGCGCCTGCGCCGCTTCACTACAGTCCTCAGCAGCGAGATCTGAGAGGTGGTAACAGGATAGGATCTCACACATGTGCGCCTGCGCCGCTTCACTACAGTCCTCAGCAGCGAGATCTGAGAGGCGGTAACAGGATAGGATCTCACACATATGCGCCTGCGCCGCTTCACTACAGTCCTCAGCATCGAGATCTGAGAGTCGGTAACAGGATAGGATCTCACACGTGCACCTGCACCGCTTCACTACAGTCCTCAGCAGCGAGATCTGAGAGGCGGTAACGGGATAGGATCTCACACATGTGCACCTGCACCGCTTCACTACAATCCTCAGCAGCGAGATCTGAGAGGCGGTAACAGGATAGGATCTCACACATGTGTGCCTGCACCGCTTCACTACAGTCCTCAGCAGCGAGATCTGAGAGGGGGTAACAGGATAGGATCTCGCACATGTGCACCTATGCCGCTTCACTACAGTCCTCAGCAGCGAGATCTGAGAGGCGGTAACAGGATAGGATCTCACACATGTGCGCCTGCACCGCTTCACTACAGTCCTCAGCAGCGAGATCTGAGCGGCGGTAACAGGATAGGATCTCACACATGTGCGCCTGCACCGCTTCACTACAATCCTCAGCAGCGAGATCTGAGAGGTGGTAACAGGATAGGATCTCACACATGTGCGCCTGCGCCGCTTCACTACAGTCCTCAGCAGCGAGATCTGAGAGGCGGTAACAGGATAGGATCTCACACATGTGCGCCTGCGCCGCTTCACTACAATCCTCAGCAGCGAGATCTGAGAGGCGGTAACAGGATAGGATCTCACACATATGCGCCTGCGCCGCTTCACTACAGTCCTCAGCAGCGAGATCTGAGAGGTGGTAACAGGATAGGATCTCACACATGTACGCCTGCGCCGTTTCACTACAGTCCTCAGCAGCGAGATCTGAGAGGTGGTAACAGGATAGGATCTCACACATGTGCGCCTGCGCCGCATCACTACAGTCCTCAGCAGCGAGATCTGAGAGGCGGTAACCGGACAGGATCTCACACGTGTGCGCCTGCACCGCTTCACTACAGTCCTCAGCAGCGAGATCTGAGAGGCGGTAACAGGATAGGATCTCACACATGTGCGCCTGCGCCGCTTCACTACAATCCTCAGCAGCGAGATCTGAGAGGCGGTAACAGGATAGGATCTCACACATGTGCGCCTGCGCCGCTTCACTACAGTCCTCAGCAGCGAGATATGAGAGGCGGTAACAGGATAGGATCTCACACATGTGCGCCTGCGCCGCTTCACTACAATCCTCAGCAGCGAGATCTGAGAGGCGGTAACAGGATAGGATCTCACACATGTGCGCCTGCACCGCTTCACTACAATCCTCAGCAGCGAGATCTGAGAGGTGGTAACAGGATAGGATCTCACACATGTGCGCCTGCGCCGCTTCACTACAGTCCTCAGCAGCGAGATCTGAGAGGCGGTAACAGGATAGGATCTCACACGTGTGCCTGCACCGCTTCACTACAGTCCTCAGCAGCGAGATCTGAGAGGCGGTAACAGGATAGGATCTCACACATGTGCGCCTGCGCCGCTTCACTACAGTCCTCAGCAGCGAGATCTGAGAGGCGGTAACAGGATAGGATCTCACACATGTGCGCCTGCGCCGCTTCACTACAGTCCTCAGCAGCGAGATCTGAGAGGCGGTAACAGGATAGGATCTCACACATGTGCGCCTGCGCCGCTTCACTACAGTCCTCAGCAGCGAGATCTGAGAGGCGGTAACAGGATAGGATCTCACACATGTGCGCCTGCGCCGCTTCACTACAGTCCTCAGCAGCGAGATCTGAGAGGCGGTAACAGGATAGGATCTCACACATGTGCGCCTGCGCCGCTTCACTACAGTCCTCAGCAGCGAGATCTGAGAGGCGGTAACAGGATAGGATCTCGCACATGTGCGCCTGCACCGCTTCACTACAGTCCTCAGCAGCGAGATCTGAGAGGCAGTAACAGGATAGGATCTCACACATGTGCGCCTGCGCCGCTTCACTACAGTCCTCAGCAGCGAGATCTGAGAGGCGGTAACAGGATAGGATCTCACACATGTGCGCCTGCGCCGCTTCACTACAGTCCTCAGCAGCGAGATCTGAGAGGCGGTAACAGGATAGGATCTCACACATGTGCGCCTGCACTGCTTCACTACAGTCCTCAGCAGCGAGATCTGAGAGGCGGTAACAGGATAGGATCTCACACATGTGCGCCTGCGCCGCTTCACTACAGTCCTCAGCAGCGAGATCTGAGAGGAGGTAACAGGATAGGATCTCACACATGTACGCCTGCGCCGCTTCACTACAGTCCTCAGCAGCGAGATCTGAGAGGCGGTAACAGGATAGGATCTCACACATGTGCGCCTGCACCGCTTCACTACAGTCCTCAGCAGTGAGATCTGAGAGGCGGTAACAGGATAGGATCTCACACATGTGCGCCTGCGTTGCTTCACTACAGTCCTCAGCAGCGAGATCTGAGAGGCGGTAACAGGATAGGATCTCGCACATGTGCGCCTGCACCGCTTCACTACATTCCTCAGCAGCGAGATCTGAGAGGTGGTAACAGGATAGGATCTCACACATGTGCGCCTGCACCGCTTCACTACAGTCCTCAGCAGCGAGATCTGAGAGGTGGTAACAGGATAGGATCTCACGCATGTACGCCTGCGCCGCTTCACTACAGTCCTCAGCAGCGAGATCTGAGAGGCGGTAACAGGATAGGATCTCACACATGTGTGCCTGCACCGCTTCACTACAGTCCTCAGCAGCGAGATCTGAGAGGCGGTAACAAGATAGGATCTCACAAATGTGCGCCTGCACCGCTTCACTACAGTCCTCAGCAGCGAAATCTGAGAGGCGGTAACAGGATAGGATCTCGCACATGTGCGCCTGCACCGCTTCACTACATTCCTCAGCAGCGAGATCTGAGAGGTGGTAACAGGATAGGATCTCACGCATGTACGCCTGCGCCGCTTCACTACAGTCCTCAGCAGCGAGATCTGAGAGGTGGTAACAGGATAGGATCTCACACATGTGTGCCTGCACCGCTTCACTACAGTCCTCAGCAGCGAGATCTGAGAGGCGGTAACAGGATAGGATCTCACACATGTGCGCCTCCACTGCTTCACTACAGTCCTCAGCAGCGAGATCTGAGAGGCGGTAACAGGATAGGATCTCACACATGTGTGCCTGCACCGCTTCACTACAGTCCTCAGCAGCGAGATCTGAGAGGCAGTAACAGGATAGGATCTCACACATGTGCGCCTGCACCGCTTCACTACAGTCCTCAGCAGCGAGATCTGAGAGGCGGTAACAGGATAGGATCTCACACATGTACGCCTGCGCCGCTTCACTACAGTCCTCAGCAGCGAGATCTAAGAGGCGGTAACAGGATAGGATCTCACACATGTGTGCCTGCACCGCTTCACTACAGTCCTCAGCAGCGAGATCTGAGAGGCGGTAACAAGATAGGATCTCACAAATGTGCGCCTGCACCGCTTCACTACAGTCCTCAGCAGCGAGATCTGAGAGGCGGTAACAGGATAGGATCTCACACATGTGCGCCTGCGCCGCTTCACTACAGTCCTCAGCAGCGAGATCTGAGAGGCGGTAACAGGATAGGATCTCACACATGTGCGCCTGCGCCGCTTCACTACAGTCCTCAGCAGCGAGATCTGAGAGGCGGTAACAGGATAGGATCTCACACATGTGCGCCTGCGCCGCTTCACTACAGTCCTCAGCAGCGAGATCTGAGAGGCGGTAACAGGATAGGATCTCACACATGTGCGCCTGCGTTGCTTCACTACAGTCCTCAGCAGCGAGATCTGAGAGGCAGTAACAGGATAGGATCTCGCACATGTGCGCCTGCACCGCTTCACTACATTCCTCAGCAGCGAGATCTGAGAGGTGGTAACAGGATAGGATCTCACACATGTGCGCCTGCACCGCTTCACTACAGTCCTCAGCAGCGAGATCTGAGAGGTGGTAACAGGATAGGATCTCACGCATGTACGCCTGCGCCGCTTCACTACAGTCCTCAGCAGCGAGATCTGAGAGGCTGTAACAGGATAGGATCTCACACATGTGTGTCTGCACCGCTTCACTACAGTCCTCAGCAGCGAGATCTGAGAGGCGGTAACAAGATAGGATCTCACAAATGTGCGCCTGCACCGCTTCACTACAGTCCTCAGCAGCGAGATCTGAGAGGCGGTAACAGGATAGGATCTCACACGTGTGCGCCTGCGCCGCTTCACTACAGTCCTCAGCAGCGAGATCTGAGAGACGGTAACAGGATAGGATCTCACACATGTGCGCCTGCGCCGCTTCACTACAGTCCTCAGCAGCGAGATCTGAGAGGCGGTAACAGGATAGGATCTCACACATGTGCGCCTGCGCCGCTTCACTACAGTCCTCAGCAGCGAGATCTGAGAGGCGGTAACAGGATAGGATTTCACACATGTGCGCCTGCGCCGCTTCACTACAGTCCTCTGCAGCGAGATCTGAGAGGCGGTAACAGGATAGGATCTCACACATGTGCGCCTGCGCCGCTTCACTACAGTCCTCAGCAGCGAGATCTGAGAGGCGGTAACCGGATAGGATCTCACACATGTGCGCCTGCACCGCTTCACTACAGTCCTCAGCAGCGAGATCTGAGAGGCGGTAACAGGATAGGATCTCACACATGTGCGCCTGCACCGCTTCACTACAATCCTCAGCAGCGAGATCTGAGAGGCGGTAACAGGATAGGATCTCACACATATGCGCCTGCGCCGCTTCACTACAGTCCTCAGCAGCGAGATCTGAGAGGCGGTAACAGGATAGGATCTCACACATGTGCGCCTGCGCCGCTTCACTACAGTCCTCAGCAGCGAGATCTGAGAGGCGGTAACAGGATAGGATCTCACACATATGCGCCTGCGCCGCTTCACTACAGTCCTCAGCAGCGAGATCTGAGAGGCGGTAACAGGATAGGATCTCACACATGTGCGCCTGCGTTGCTTCACTACAGTCCTCAGCAGCGAGATCTGAGAGGCGGTAACAGGATAGGATCTCGCACATGTGCGCCTGCACCGCTTCACTACATTCCTTAGCAGCGAGATCTGAGAGGCGGTAACAGGATAGGATCTCGCACATGTGCGCCTGCACCGCTTCACTACATTCCTCAGCAGCGAGATCTGAGAGGTGGTAACAGGATAGGATCTCACGCATGTACGCCTGCGCCGCTTCACTACAGTCCTCAGCAGCGAGATCTAAGAGGCGGTAACAGGATAGGATCTCACACATGTGTGCCTGCACCGCTTCACTACAGTCCTCAGCAGCGAGATCTGAGAGGCGGTAACAAGATAGGATCTCACAAATGTGCGCCTGCACCGCTTCACTACAGTCCTCAGCAGCGAGATCTGAGAGGCGGTAACAGGATAGGATCTCACACATGTGCGCCTGCGCCGCTTCACTACAGTCCTCAGCAGCGAGATCTGAGAGGCGGTAACAGGATAGGATCTCACACATGTGCGCCTGCGCCGCTTCACTACAGTCCTCAGCAGCGAGATCTGAGAGGCGGTAACAGGTTAGGATCTCACACATGTGCGCCTGCGCCGCTTCACTACAGTCCTCAGCAGCGAGATCTGAGAGGCGGTAACAGGATAGGATCTCACACATGTGCGCCTGCGCCGCTTCACTACAGTCCTCAGCAGCGAGATCTGAGAGGCGGTAACAGGATAGGATCTCACACATGTGCGCCTGCGCCGCTTCACTACAGTCCTCAGCAGCGAGATCTGAGAGGTGGTAACAGGATAGGATCTCACACATGTGCGCCTGCGCCGCTTCACTACAGTCCTCAGCAGCGAGATCTGAGAGGCGGTAACAGGATAGGATCTCACACATATGCGCCTGCGCCGCTTCACTACAGTCCTCAGCATCGAGATCTGAGAGTCGGTAACAGGATAGGATCTCACACGTGCACCTGCACCGCTTCACTACAGTCCTCAGCAGCGAGATCTGAGAGGCGGTAACGGGATAGGATCTCACACATGTGCACCTGCACCGCTTCACTACAATCCTCAGCAGCGAGATCTGAGAGGCGGTAACAGGATAGGATCTCACACATGTGTGCCTGCACCGCTTCACTACAGTCCTCAGCAGCGAGATCTGAGAGGGGGTAACAGGATAGGATCTCGCACATGTGCACCTATGCCGCTTCACTACAGTCCTCAGCAGCGAGATCTGAGAGGCGGTAACAGGATAGGATCTCACACATGTGCGCCTGCACCGCTTCACTACAGTCCTCAGCAGCGAGATCTGAGCGGCGGTAACAGGATAGGATCTCACACATGTGCGCCTGCACCGCTTCACTACAATCCTCAGCAGCGAGATCTGAGAGGTGGTAACAGGATAGGATCTCACACATGTGCGCCTGCGCCGCTTCACTACAGTCCTCAGCAGCGAGATCTGAGAGGCGGTAACAGGATAGGATCTCACACATGTGCGCCTGCGCCGCTTCACTACAATCCTCAGCAGCGAGATCTGAGAGGCGGTAACAGGATAGGATCTCACACATATGCGCCTGCGCCGCTTCACTACAGTCCTCAGCAGCGAGATCTGAGAGGTGGTAACAGGATAGGATCTCACACATGTACGCCTGCGCCGTTTCACTACAGTCCTCAGCAGCGAGATCTGAGAGGTGGTAACAGGATAGGATCTCACACATGTGCGCCTGCGCCGCATCACTACAGTCCTCAACAGCGAGATCTGTGAGGCGGTAACCGGACAGGATCTCACACGTGTGCGCCTGCACCGCTTCACTACAGTCCTCAGCAGCGAGATCTGAGAGGCGGTAACAGGATAGGATCTCACACATGTGCGCCTGCGCCGCTTCACTACAATCCTCAGCAGCGAGATCTGAGAGGCGGTAACAGGATAGGATCTCACACATGTGCGCCTGCGCCGCTTCACTACAGTCCTCAGCAGCGAGATATGAGAGGCGGTAACAGGATAGGATCTCACACATGTGCGCCTGCGCCGCTTCACTACAATCCTCAGCAGCGAGATCTGAGAGGCGGTAACAGGATAGGATCTCACACATGTGCGCCTGCACCGCTTCACTACAATCCTCAGCAGCGAGATCTGAGAGGTGGTAACAGGATAGGATCTCACACATGTGCGCCTGCGCCGCTTCACTACAGTCCTCAGCAGCGAGATCTGAGAGGCGGTAACAGGATAGGATCTCACACGTGTGCCTGCACCGCTTCACTACAGTCCTCAGCAGCGAGATCTGAGAGGCGGTAACAGGATAGGATCTCACACATGTGCGCCTGCGCCGCTTCACTACAGTCCTCAGCAGCGAGATCTGAGAGGCGGTAACAGGATAGGATCTCACACATGTGCGCCTGCGCCGCTTCACTACAGTCCTCAGCAGCGAGATCTGAGAGGCGGTAACAGGATAGGATCTCACACATGTGCGCCTGCGCCGCTTCACTACAGTCCTCAGCAGCGAGATCTGAGAGGCGGTAACAGGATAGGATCTCACACATGTGCGCCTGCGCCGCTTCACTACAGTCCTCAGCAGCGAGATCTGAGAGGCGGTAACAGGATAGGATCTCACACATGTGCGCCTGCGCCGCTTCACTACAGTCCTCAGCAGCGAGATCTGAGAGGCGGTAACAGGATAGGATCTCGCACATGTGCGCCTGCACCGCTTCACTACAGTCCTCAGCAGCGAGATCTGAGAGGCAGTAACAGGATAGGATCTCACACATGTGCGCCTGCGCCGCTTCACTACAGTCCTCAGCAGCGAGATCTGAGAGGCGGTAACAGGATAGGATCTCACACATGTGCGCCTGCGCCGCTTCACTACAGTCCTCAGCAGCGAGATCTGAGAGGCGGTAACAGGATAGGATCTCACACATGTGCGCCTGCACTGCTTCACTACAGTCCTCAGCAGCGAGATCTGAGAGGCGGTAACAGGATAGGATCTCACACATGTGCGCCTGCGCCGCTTCACTACAGTCCTCAGCAGCGAGATCTGAGAGGAGGTAACAGGATAGGATCTCACACATGTACGCCTGCGCCGCTTCACTACAGTCCTCAGCAGCGAGATCTGAGAGGCGGTAACAGGATAGGATCTCACACATGTGCGCCTGCACCGCTTCACTACAGTCCTCAGCAGTGAGATCTGAGAGGCGGTAACAGGATAGGATCTCACACATGTGCGCCTGCGTTGCTTCACTACAGTCCTCAGCAGCGAGATCTGAGAGGCGGTAACAGGATAGGATCTCGCACATGTGCGCCTGCACCGCTTCACTACATTCCTCAGCAGCGAGATCTGAGAGGTGGTAACAGGATAGGATCTCACACATGTGCGCCTGCACCGCTTCACTACAGTCCTCAGCAGCGAGATCTGAGAGGTGGTAACAGGATAGGATCTCACGCATGTACGCCTGCGCCGCTTCACTACAGTCCTCAGCAGCGAGATCTGAGAGGCGGTAACAGGATAGGATCTCACACACGTGCACCTGCACCGCTTCACTACAGTCCTCAGCAGCGAGATCTGAGAGGCGGTAACAAGATAGGATCTCACAAATGTGCGCCTGCACCGCTTCACTACAGTCCTCAGCAGCGAAATCTGAGAGGCGGTAACAGGATAGGATCTCACACATGTGCGCCTGCACCGCTTCACTACAGTCCTCAGCAGCGAGATCTGAGAGGTGGTAACAGGATAGGATCTCACGCATGTACGCCTGCGCCGCTTCACTACAGTCCTCAGCAGCGAGATCTGAGAGGCGGTAACAGGATAGGATCTCACACATGTGTGCCTGCACCGCTTCACTACAGTCCTCAGCAGCGAGATCTGAGAGGCGGTAACAAGATAGGATCTCACAAATGTGCGCCTGCACCGCTTCACTACAGTCCTCAGCAGCGAGATCTGAGAGGTGGTAACAGGATAGGATCTCACACATGTGCGCCTGCACCGCTTCACTACAGTCCTCAGCAGCGAGATCTGAGAGGTGGTAACAGGATAGGATCTCACGCATGTACGCCTGCGCCGCTTCACTACAGTCCTCAGCAGCGAGATCTGAGAGGCGGTAACAGGATAGGATCTCACACATGTGTGCCTGCACCGCTTCACTACAGTCCTCAGCAGCGAGATCTGAGAGGCGGTAACAAGATAGGATCTCACAAATGTGCGCCTGCACCGCTTCACTACAGTCCTCAGCAGCGAGATCTGAGAGGCGGTAACAGGATAGGATCTCACACATGTGCGCCTGCGCCGCTTCACTACAGTCCTCAGCAGCGAGATCTGAGAGGCGGTAACAGGATAGGATCTCACACATGTGCGCCTGCGCCGCTTCACTACAGTCCTCAGCAGCGAGATCTGAGAGGCGGTAACAGGATAGGATCTCACACATGTGCGCCTGCGCCGCTTCACTACAGTCCTCAGCAGCGAGATCTGAGAGGCGGTAACCGGACAGGATCTCACACATGTGCGCCTGCACCGCTTCACTACAGTCCTCAGCAGCGAGATCTGAGAGGCGGTAACAGGATAGGATCTCACACATGTACGCCTGCACCGCTTCACTACAGTCCTCAGCAGCGAGATCTGAGAGGCGGTAACAGGATAGGATCTCACACATGTGCGCCTGCGCCGCTTCACTACAGTCCTCAGCAGCGAGATCTGAGAGGCGGTAACTGGATAGGATCTCACACATGTGCGCCTGCGCCGCTTCACTACAGTCCTCAGCAGCGAGATCTGAGAGGCGGTAACAGGATAGGATCTCACACATGTGCGCCTGCGCCGCTTCACTACAGTCCTCAGCAGCGAGATCTGAGAGGCGGTAACAGGATAGGATCTCACACGTGCGCCTGCGCCGCTTCACTACAGTCCTCAACAGCGAGATCTGAGAGGCGGTAACAGGATAGGATCTCACACATGTGCGCCTGCGCCGCTTCACTACAGTCCTCAGCAGCGAGATCTGAGAGGCGGTAACAGGATAGGATCTCGCACATGTGCGCCTGCACCGCTTCACTACAGTCCTCAGCAGCGAGATCTGAGAGGCAGTAACAGGATAGGATCTCACACATGTGCGCCTGCGCCGCTTCACTACAGTCCTCAGCAGCGAGATCTGAGAGGCGGTAACAGGATAGGATCACACACATGTGCGCCTGCGCCGCTTCACTACAGTCCTCAGCAGCGAGATCTCAGAGGCGGTAACAGGATAGGATCTCACACATGTGCGCCTGCACTGCTTCACTACAGTCCTCAGCAGCGAGATCTGAGAGGCGGTAACAGGATAGGATCTCACACATGTGCGCCTGCGCCGCTTCACTACAGTCCTCAGCAGCGAGATCTGAGAGGTGGTAACAGGATAGGATCTCACACATGTACGCCTGCGCCGCTTCACTACAGTCCTCAGCAGCGAGATCTGAGAGGCGGTAACAGGATAGGATCTCACACATGTGTGCCTGCACCGCTTCACTACAGTCCTCAGCAGCGAGATCTGAGAGGCGGTAACAGGATAGGATCTCACACGTGCGCCTGCACCGCTTCACTACAGTCCTCAGCAGCGAGATCTGAGAGGCGGTAACAGGATAGGATCTCACAAATGTGCGCCTGCACCGCTTCACTACAGTCCTCAGCAGTGAGATCTGAGAGGCGGTAACAGGATAGGATCTCACACATGTGCGCCTGCGTTGCTTCACTACAGTCCTCAGCAGCGAGATCTGAGAGGCGGTAACAGGATAGGATCTCGCACATGTGCGCCTGCACCGCTTCACTACATTCCTCAGCAGCGAGATCTGAGAGATGGTAACAGGATAGGATCTCACACATGTGCGCCTGCACCGCTTCACTACAGTCCTCAGCAGCGAGATCTGAGAGGTGGTAACAGGATAGGATCTCACGCATGTACGCCTGCGCCGCTTCACTACAGTCCTCAGCAGCGAGATCTGAGAGGCGGTAACAGGATAGGATCTCACAAATGTGCGCCTGCACCGCTTCACTACAGTCCTCAGCAGCGAGATCTGAGAGGCGGTAACAGGATAGGATCTCACACATGTGCGCCTGCACCGCTTCACTACAGTCCTCAGCAGCGAGATCTGAGAGGCGGTAACAGGATAGGATCTCACACATGTGCGCCTGCGCCGCTTCACTACAGTCCTCAGCAGCGAGATCTGAGAGGCGGTAACAGGATAGGATCTCACACATGTGCGCCTGCGTCGCTTCACTACAGTCCTCAGCAGCGAGATCTGAGAGGCGGTAACAGGATAGGATCTCACACATGTGCGCCTGCGCCGCTTCACTACAGTCCTCAGCAGCGAGATCTGAGAGGCGGTAACAGGATAGGATCTCACACATGTGCGCCTGCGCCGCTTCACTACAGTCCTCAGCAGCGAGATCTGAGAGGTGGTAACAGGATAGGATCTCACACATGTGCGCCTGCGCCGCTTCACTACAGTCCTCAGCAGCGAGATCTGAGAGGCGGTAACAGGATAGGATCTCACACATGTGCGCCTGCACCGCTTCACTACAGTCCTCAGCAGCGAGATCTGAGAGGCGGTAACAGGATAGGATCTCACACATGTGCGCCTGCGCCGCTTCACTACAATCCTCAGCAGCAAGATCTGAGAGGTGGTAACAGGATAGGATCTCACACATGTGCGCCTGCGCCGCTTCACTACAGTCCTCAGCAGCGAGATCTGAGAGGCGGTAACAGGATAGGATCTCACACATGTGCGCCTGCGCCGCTTCACTACAGTCCTCAGCAGCGAGATCTGAGAGGCGGTAACAGGATAGGATCTCACACATATGCGCCTGCGCCGCTTCACTACGGTAACAGGATAGGATCTCACACATGTGCGCCTGCACCGCTTCACTACAATCCTCAGCAGCGAGATCTGAGAGGTGGTAACAGGATAGGATCTCACACATGTGCGCCTGCGCCGCTTCACTACAATCCTCAGCAGCGAGATCTGAGAGGTGGTAACAGGATAGGATCTCACACATGTGCGCCTGCGCCGCTTCACTACAGTCCTCAGCAGCGAGATCTGAGAGGCGGTAACAGGATAGGATCTCACACATGTGCGCCTGCGCCGCTTCACTACAGTCCTCAGCAGCGAGATCTGAGAGGCGGTAACAGGATAGGATCTCACACATGTGCGCCTGCGCCGCTTCACTACAGTCCTCAGCAGCGAGATCTGAGAGGCGGTAACAGGATAGGATCTCACACATGTGCGCCTGCGCCGCTTCACTACAGTCCTCAGCAGCGAGATCTGAGAGGCGGTAACAGGATAGGATCTCACACATGTGCGCCTGCGCCGCTTCACTACAGTCCTCAGCAGCGAGATCTGAGAGGCGGTAACAGGATAGGATCTCACACATGTGCGCCTGCGCCGCTTCACTACAGTCCTCAGCAGCGAGATCTGAGAGGCGGTAGCAGGATAGGATCTCACACATGTGCGCCTGCGCCGCTTCACTACAGTCCTCAGCAGCGAGATCTGAGAGACGGTAACAGGATAGGATCTCACACATGTGCGCCTGCGCCGCTTCACTACAGTCCTCAGCAGCGAGATCTGAGAGGCGGTAACAGGATAGGATCTCACACATGTGCGCCTGCGCCGCTTCACTACAGTCCTCAGCAGCGAGATCTGAGAGGCGGTAACAGGATAGGATCTCACACATGTGCGCCTGCGCCGCTTCACTACAGTCCTCAGCAGCGAGATCTGAGAGGCGGTAACAGGATAGGATCTCGCACATGTGCGCCTGCACCGCTTCACTACAGTCCTAAGCAGCGAGATCTGAGAGGCGGTAACAGGATAGGATGTCACACATGTGCGCCTGCGCCGCTTCACTACAGTCCTCAGCAGCGAGATCTGAGAGGCGGTAACAGGATAGGATCTCACACATGTGCGCCTGCACCGCTTCGCTACAGTCCTCAGCAGCGAGATCTGAGAGGCGGTAACAGGATAGGATCTCACACATGTGCGCCTGCACCACTTCACTACAGTCCTCAGCAGCGAGATCTTAGAGGCGGTAACAGGATAGGATCTCACACATGTGCGCCTGCGCCGCTTCACTACAGTCCTCAGCAGCGAGATCTGAGAGGCGGTAACAGGGTAGGATCTCACACATGTGCACCTGCACCGCTTCACTACAGTCCTCAGCAGTGAGATCTGAGAGGCGGTAACAGGATAGGATCTCACACATGTGCGCCTGCGTTGCTTCACTACAGTCCTCAGCAGCGAGATCTGAGAGGTGGTAACAGGATAGGATCTCACGCATGTACGCCTGCGCCGCTTCACTACAGTCCTCAGCAGCGAGATCTGAGAGGGGGTAACAGGATACGATCTCACACATGTGCGCCTGCGCCGCTTCACTACAATCCTCAGCAGCGAGATCTGAGAGGCGGTAACAGGATAGGATCTCACACATGTGCGCCTGCACCGCTTCACTACAATCCTCAGCAGCGAGATCTGAGAGGCGGTAACCGGATAGGATCTCACACATGTGCGCCTGCGCCGCTTCACTACAGTCCTCAGCAGCGAGATCTGAGAGGCGGTAACAGGATAGGATCTCACATATGTACGCCTGCGCCGCTTCACTACAGTCCTCAGCAGCGAGATCTGAGAGGCGGTAACAGGATAGGATCTCACACATGTGTGCCTGCACCGCTTCACTACAGTCCTCAGCAGCGAGATCTGAGAGGCGGTAACAGGATAGGATCTCACACATGTACGCCTGCACCGCTTCACTACAGTCCTCAGCAGCGAGATCTGAGAGGCGGTAACAGGATAGGATGTCACACATGTGCGCCTGCACTGCTTCACTACAGTCCTCAGCAGCGAGATCTGAGAGGCGGTAACAGGATAGGATCTCACACATGTGTGCCTGCACCGCTTCACTACAGTCCTCAGCAGCGAGATCTGAGAGGCGGTAACAGGATAGGATCTCACACGTGCGCCTGCACCGCTTCACTACAGTCCTCAGCAGCGAGATCTGAGAGGCGGTAACAGGATAGGATCTCACACATGTGCGCCTGCACCGCTTCACTACAGTCCTCAGCAGTGAGATCTGAGAGGCGGTAACAGGATAGGATCTCACACATGTGCGCCTGCGTTGCTTCACTACAGTCCTCAGCAGCGAGATCTTAGAGGCGGTAACAGGATAGGATCTCGCACATGTGCGCCTGCACCGCTTCACTACATTCCTCAGCAGCGAGATCTGAGAGGTGGTAACAGGATAGGATCTCACACATGTGCGCCTGCACCGCTTCACTACAGTCCTCAGCAGCGAGATCTGAGAGGTGGTAACAGGATAGGATCTCACGCATGTACGCCTGCGCCGCTTCACTACAGTCCTCAGCAGCGAGATCTGAGAGGCGGTAACAGGATAGGATCTCACACATATGTGCCTGCGCTGCTTCACTACAGTCCTCAGCAGCGAGATCTGAGAGGCGGTAACAGGATAGGAACTCACACATGTGCGCCTGCACCGCTTCACTACAGTCCTCAGCAGCGAGATCTGAGAGGCGGTAACAGGATAGGATCTCACACATGTGCGCCTGCGCCGCTTCACTACAGTCCTCAGCAGCGAGATCTGAGAGGCGGTAACAGGATAGGATCTCACACATATGCGCCTGCGCCGCTTCACTACAGTCCTCAGCAGCGAGATCTGAGAGGTGGTAACAGGATAGGATCTCACACATGTACGCCTGCGCCGCTTCACTACAGTCCTCAGCAGCGAGATCTGAGAGGTGGTAACAGGATAGGATCTCACACATGTGCGCCTGCGCCGCATCACTACAGTCCTCAGCAGCGAGATCTGAGAGGCGGTAACCGGACAGGATCTCACACATGTGCGCCTGCACCGCTTCACTACAGTCCTCAGCAGCGAGATCTGAGAGGCGGTAACAGGATAGGATCTCACACATGTGCGCCTGCGCCGCTTCACTTCAGTCCTCAGCAGCGAGATCTGAGAGGCGGTAACAGGATAGGATCTCACACATGTGCGCCTGCGCCGCTTCACTACAGTCCTCAGCAGCGAGATATGAGAGGCGGTAACAGGATAGGATCTCACACATGTGCGCCTGCGCCGCTTCACTACAATCCTCAGCAGCGAGATCTGAGAGGCGGTAACAGGATAGGATCTCACACATGTGCGCCTGCACCGCTTCACTACAATCCTCAGCAGCGAGATCTGAGAGGTGGTAACAGGATAGGATCTCACACATGTGCGCCTGCGCCGCTTCACTACAGTCCTCAGCAGCGAGATCTGAGAGGCGGTAACAGGATAGGATCTCACACATGTACGCCTGCGCCGCTTCACTACAGTCCTCAGCAGCGAGATCTGAGAGGCGGTAACAGGATAGGATCTCACACATGTGCGCCTGCACCGCTTCACTACAGTCCTCAGCAGCGAGATCTGAGAGGCGGTAACGGGATAGGATCTCACACATGTGCGCCTGCGCCGCTTCACTACAGTCCTCAGCAGCGAGATCTGAGAGGCGGTAACAGGATAGGATCTCACACATGTGTGCCTGCACCGCTTCACTACAGTCCTCAGCAGCGAGATCTGAGAGGCGGTAACAGGATAGGATCTCACACATGTGCGCCTGCACCGCTTCACTACAGTCCTCAGCAGCGAGATCTGAGAGGCGGTAACAGGATAGGATCTCACACATGTGCGCCTGCACCGCTTCACTACAGTCCTCAGCAGCGAGATCTGAGAGGCAGTAACAGGATAGGATCTCACACATGTGCGCCTGCACCGCTTCACTACAGTCCTCAGCAGCGAGATCTGAGAGGCGGTAACAGGATAGGATCTCACACATGTGCGCCTGCGCCGCTTCACTACAGTCCTCAGCAGCGAGATCTGAGAGGTGGTAACAGGATAGGATCTCGCACATGTGCACCTGCGCCGCTTCACTACAGTCCTCAGCAGCGAGATCTGAGAGGCGGTAACAGGATAGGATCTCACACATGTGCGCCTGCACCGCTTCACTACAGTCCTCAGCAGCGAGATCTGAGAGGCGGTAACAGGATAGGATCTCACACATGTGCGCCTGCGCCGCTTCACTACAGTCCTCAGCAGCCAGATCTGAGAGGCGGTAACAGGATAGGATCTCACACATATGCGCCTGCGCCGCTTCACTACAGTCCTCAGCAGCGAGATCTGAGAGGCGGTAACAGGATAGGATCTCACACATGTGCACCTGCACCGCTTCACTACAGTCCTCAGCAGCGAGATCTGAGAGGCGGTAACAGGATAGGATCTCACACATGTGCGCCTGCGCCGCTTCACTACAGTCCTCAGCAGCGAGATCTGAGAGGCGGTAACAGGATAGGATCTCACACATGTGCGCCTGCACCGCTTCACTACAGTCCTCAGCAGCGAGATCTGAGAGGTGGTAACAGGATAGGATCTCACACATGTGCGCCTGCGCCGCTTCACTACAGTCCTCAGCAGCGAGATCTGAGAGGCGGTAACAGGATAGGATCTCACACATGTACGCCTGCGCCGCTTCACTACAGTCCTCAGCAGCGAGATCTGAGAGGCGGTAACAGGATAGGATCTCACACATGTGTGCCTGCACCGCTTCACTACAGTCCTCAGCAGCGAGATCTGAGAGGCAGTAACGGGATAGGATCTCACACATGTGCGCCTGCACCGCTTCACTACAGTCCTCAGCAGCGAGATCTGAGAGGCGGTAACAGGATAGGATCTCACACATGTGCGCCTGCGCCGCTTCACTACAGTCCTCAGCAGCCAGATCTGAGAGGCGGTAACAGGATAGGATCTCACACATATGCGCCTGCGCTGCTTCACTACAGTCCTCAGCAGCGAGATCTGAGAGGCGGTAACAGGATAGGATCTCACACATGTGCACCTGCACCGCTTCACTACAGTCCTCAGCAGCGAGATCTGAGAGGCGGTAACAGGATAGGATCTCACACATGTGTGCCTGCACCGCTTCACTACAGTCCTCAGCAGCGAGATCTGAGAGGCGGTAACGGGATAGGATCTCACACATGTGCGCCTGCACCGCTTCGCTACAGTCCTCAGCAGCGAGATCTGAGAGGCGGTAACAGGATAGGATCTCACACATGTGCGCCTGCACCACTTCACTACAGTCCTCAGAAGCGAGATCTTAGAGGCGGTAACAGGATAGGATCTCACACATGTGCGCCTGCGCCGCTTCACTACAGTCCTCAGCAGCGAGATCTGAGAGGCGGTAACAGGGTAGGATCTCACACATGTGCACCTGCACCGCTTCACTACAGTCCTCAGCAGTGAGATCTGAGAGGCGGTAACAGGATAGGATCTCACACATGTGCGCCTGCGTTGCTTCACTACAGTCCTCAGCAGCGAGATCTGAGAGGTGGTAACAGGATAGGATCTCACGCATGTACGCCTGCGCCGCTTCACTACAGTCCTCAGCAGCGAGATCTGAGAGGGGGTAACAGGATAGGATCTCACACATGTGCGCCTACACCGCTTCACTACAGTCCTCAGCAGCGAGATCTGAGAGGCGGTAACAGGATAGGATCTCACACATGTGCGCCTGCACCGCTTCACTACAGTCCTCAGCAGCGAGATCTGAGAGGTGGTAACAGGATAGGATCTCACACATGTGCGCCTGCGCCGCTTCACTACAGTCCTCAGCAGCGAGATCTGAGAGGCGGTAACAGGATAGGATCTCACACATGTGCGCCTGCGCCGCTTCACTACAGTCCTCAGCAGCGAGATCTGAGAGGCGGTAACAGGATAGGATCTCACACATGTGCGCCTGCGCCGCTTCACTACAATCCTCAGCAGCGAGATCTGAGAGGCGGTAACAGGATAGGATCTCACACATGTGCGCCTGCACCGCTTCACTACAATCCTCAGCAGCGAGATCTGAGAGGTGGTAACAGGATAGGATCTCACACATGTGCGCCTGCGCCGCTTCACTACAGTCCTCAGCAGCGAGATCTGAGAGGCGGTAACAGGATAGGATCTCACACATGTACGCCTGCGCCGCTTCACTACAGTCCTCAGCAGCGAGATCTGAGAGGCGGTAACAGGATAGGATCTCACACATGTGCGCCTGCACCGCTTCACTACAGTCCTCAGCAGCGAGATCTGAGAGGCGGTAACGGGATAGGATCTCACACATGTGCGCCTGCGCCGCTTCACTACAGTCCTCAGCAGCGAGATCTGAGAGGCGGTAACAGGATAGGATCTCACACATGTGTGCCTGCACCGCTTCACTACAGTCCTCAGCAGCGAGATCTGAGAGGCGGTAACAGGATAGGATCTCACACATGTGCGCCTGCACCGCTTCACTACAGTCCTCAGCAGCGAGATCTGAGAGGCGGTAACAGGATAGGATCTCACACATGTGCGCCTGCACCGCTTCACTACAGTCCTCAGCAGCGAGATCTGAGAGGCAGTAACAGGATAGGATCTCACACATGTGCGCCTGCACCGCTTCACTACAGTCCTCAGCAGCGAGATCTGAGAGGCGGTAACAGGATAGGATCTCACACATGTGCGCCTGCGCCGCTTCACTACAGTCCTCAGCAGCGAGATCTGAGAGGTGGTAACAGGATAGGATCTCGCACATGTGCACCTGCGCCGCTTCACTACAGTCCTCAGCAGCGAGATCTGAGAGGCGGTAACAGGATAGGATCTCACACATGTGCGCCTGCACCGCTTCACTACAGTCCTCAGCAGCGAGATCTGAGAGGCGGTAACAGGATAGGATCTCACACATGTGCGCCTGCGCCGCTTCACTACAGTCCTCAGCAGCCAGATCTGAGAGGCGGTAACAGGATAGGATCTCACACATATGCGCCTGCGCCGCTTCACTACAGTCCTCAGCAGCGAGATCTGAGAGGCGGTAACAGGATAGGATCTCACACATGTGCACCTGCACCGCTTCACTACAGTCCTCAGCAGCGAGATCTGAGAGGCGGTAACAGGATAGGATCTCACACATGTGCGCCTGCGCCGCTTCACTACAGTCCTCAGCAGCGAGATCTGAGAGGCGGTAACAGGATAGGATCTCACACATGTGCGCCTGCACCGCTTCACTACAGTCCTCAGCAGCGAGATCTGAGAGGTGGTAACAGGATAGGATCTCACACATGTGCGCCTGCGCCGCTTCACTACAGTCCTCAGCAGCGAGATCTGAGAGGCGGTAACAGGATAGGATCTCACACATGTACGCCTGCGCCGCTTCACTACAGTCCTCAGCAGCGAGATCTGAGAGGCGGTAACAGGATAGGATCTCACACATGTGTGCCTGCACCGCTTCACTACAGTCCTCAGCAGCGAGATCTGAGAGGCAGTAACGGGATAGGATCTCACACATGTGCGCCTGCACCGCTTCACTACAGTCCTCAGCAGCGAGATCTGAGAGGCGGTAACAGGATAGGATCTCACACATGTGCGCCTGCGCCGCTTCACTACAGTCCTCAGCAGCCAGATCTGAGAGGCGGTAACAGGATAGGATCTCACACATATGCGCCTGCGCTGCTTCACTACAGTCCTCAGCAGCGAGATCTGAGAGGCGGTAACAGGATAGGATCTCACACATGTGCACCTGCACCGCTTCACTACAGTCCTCAGCAGCGAGATCTGAGAGGCGGTAACAGGATAGGATCTCACACATGTGTGCCTGCACCGCTTCACTACAGTCCTCAGCAGCGAGATCTGAGAGGCGGTAACGGGATAGGATCTCACACATGTGCGCCTGCACCGCTTCGCTACAGTCCTCAGCAGCGAGATCTGAGAGGCGGTAACAGGATAGGATCTCACACATGTGCGCCTGCACCACTTCACTACAGTCCTCAGAAGCGAGATCTTAGAGGCGGTAACAGGATAGGATCTCACACATGTGCGCCTGCGCCGCTTCACTACAGTCCTCAGCAGCGAGATCTGAGAGGCGGTAACAGGGTAGGATCTCACACATGTGCACCTGCACCGCTTCACTACAGTCCTCAGCAGTGAGATCTGAGAGGCGGTAACAGGATAGGATCTCACACATGTGCGCCTGCGTTGCTTCACTACAGTCCTCAGCAGCGAGATCTGAGAGGTGGTAACAGGATAGGATCTCACGCATGTACGCCTGCGCCGCTTCACTACAGTCCTCAGCAGCGAGATCTGAGAGGGGGTAACAGGATAGGATCTCACACATGTGCGCCTACACCGCTTCACTACAGTCCTCAGCAGCGAGATCTGAGAGGCGGTAACAGGATAGGATCTCACACATGTGCGCCTGCACCGCTTCACTACAGTCCTCAGCAGCGAGATCTGAGAGGTGGTAACAGGATAGGATCTCACACATGTGCGCCTGCGCCGCTTCACTACAGTCCTCAGCAGCGAGATCTGAGAGGCGGTAACAGGATAGGATCTCACACATGTACGCCTGCGCCGCTTCACTACAGTCCTCAGCAGCGAGATCTGAGAGGCGGTAACAGGATAGGATCTCACACATGTGTGCCTGCACCGCTTCACTACAGTCCTCAGCAGCGAGATCTGAGAGGCGGTAACGGGATAGGATCTCACACATGTGCGCCTGCACCGCTTCACTACAGTCCTCAGCAGCGAGATCTGAGAGGCGGTAACAGGATAGGATCTCACACATGTGCGCCTGCGCCGCTTCACTACAGTCCTCAGCAGCCAGATCTGAGAGGCGGTAACAGGATAGGATCTCACACATATGCGCCTGCGCCGCTTCACTACAGTCCTCAGCAGCGAGATCTGAGAGGCGGTAACAGGATAGGATCTCACACATGTGCACCTGCACCTCTTCACTACAGTCCTCAGCAGCGAGATCTGAGAGGCGGTAACAGGATAGGATCTCACACATGTGTGCCTGCACCGCTTCACTACAGTCCTCAGCAGCGAGATCTGAGAGGCGGTAACGGGATAGGATCTCACACATGTGCGCCTGCACCGCTTCACTACAGTCCTCAGCAGCGAGATCTGAGAGGCGGTAACAGGATAGGATCTCACACATGTGCGCCTGCGCCGCTTCACTACAGTCCTCAGCAGCCAGATCTGAGAGGCGGTAACAGGATAGGATCTCACACATATGCGCCTGCGCCGCTTCACTACAGTCCTCAGCAGCGAGATCTGAGAGGCGGTAACAGGATAGGATCTCACACATGTGCACCTGCACCTCTTCACTACAGTCCTCAGCAGCGAGATCTGAGAGGCGGTAACAGGATAGGATCTCACACATGTGTGCCTGCACCGCTTCACTACAGTCCTCAGCAGCGAGATCTGAGAGGCGGTAACGGGATAGGATCTCACACATGTGCGCCTGCGCCGCTTCACTACAGTACTCAGATGCGAGATCTGAGAGGCGGTAACAGGGTAGGATCTCACACATGTGCACCTGCACCGCTTCACTACAGTCCTCAGCAGTGAGATCTGAGAGGCGGTAACAGGATAGGATCTCACACATGTGCGCCTGCGTTGCTTCACTACAGTCCTCAGCAGCGAGATCTGAGAGGTGGTAACAGGATAGGATCTCACGCATGTACGCCTGCGCCGCTTCACTACAGTCCTCAGCAGCGAGATCTGAGAGGGGGTAACAGGATAGGATCTCACACATGTGCGCCTACACCGCTTCACTACAGTCCTCAGCAGCGAGATCTGAGAGGCGGTAACAGGATAGGATCTCACACATGTGTGCCTGCACCGCTTCACTACAGTCCTCAGCAGCGAGATCTGAGAGGCGGTAACAGGATAGGATCTCACACATGTGCGCCTGCACCGCTTCACTACAGTCCTCAGCAGCGAGATCTGAGAGGCGGTAACAGGATAGGATCTCACACATGTGCGCCTGCACCGCTTCACCACAGTCCTCAGCAGCGAGATCTGAGAGGCAGTAACAGGATAGGATCTCACACATGTGCGCCTGCACCGCTTCACTACAGTCCTCAGCAGCGAGATCTGAGAGGCGGTAACAGGATAGGATCTCACACATGTGCGCCTGCGCCGCTTCACTACAGTCCTCAGCAGCGAGATCTGAGAGGTGGTAACAGGATAGGATCTCGCACATGTGCACCTGCGCCGCTTCACTACAGTCCTCAGCAGCGAGATCTGAGAGGCGGTAACAGGATAGGATCTCACACATGTGCGCCTGCACCGCTTCACTACAGTCCTCAGCAGCGAGATCTGAGAGGCGGTAACAGGATAGGATCTCACACATGTGCGCCTGCGCCGCTTCACTACAGTCCTCAGCAGCCAGATCTGAGAGGCGGTAACAGGATAGGATCTCACACATATGCGCCTGCGCCGCTTCACTACAGTCCTCAGCAGCGAGATCTGAGAGGCGGTAACAGGATAGGATCTCACACATGTGCACCTGCACCGCTTCACTACAGTCCTCAGCAGCGAGATCTGAGAGGCGGTAACAGGATAGGATCTCACACATGTGCGCCTGCGCCGCTTCACTACAGTCCTCAGCAGCGAGATCTGAGAGGCGGTAACAGGATAGGATCTCACACATGTGCGCCTGCACCGCTTCACTACAGTCCTCAGCAGCGAGATCTGAGAGGTGGTAACAGGATAGGATCTCACACATGTGCGCCTGCGCCGCTTCACTACAGTCCTCAGCAGCGAGATCTGAGAGGCGGTAACAGGATAGGATCTCACACATGTACGCCTGCGCCGCTTCACTACAGTCCTCAGCAGCGAGATCTGAGAGGCGGTAACAGGATAGGATCTCACACATGTGTGCCTGCACCGCTTCACTACAGTCCTCAGCAGCGAGATCTGAGAGGCGGTAACGGGATAGGATCTCACACATGTGCGCCTGCACCGCTTCACTACAGTCCTCCGCAGCGAGATCTGAGAGGCGGTAACAGGATAGGATCTCACACATGTGCGCCTGCGCCGCTTCACTACAGTCCTCAGCAGCCAGATCTGAGAGGCGGTAACAGGATAGGATCTCACACATATGCGCCTGCGCCGCTTCACTACAGTCCTCAGCAGCGAGATCTGAGAGGCGGTAACAGGATAGGATCTCACACATGTGCACCTGCACCGCTTCACTACAGTCCTCAGCAGCGAGATCTGAGAGGCGGTAACAGGATAGGATCTCACACATGTGTGCCTGCACCGCTTCACTACAGTCCTCAGCAGCGAGATCTGAGAGGCGGTAACGGGATAGGATCTCACACATGTGCGCCTGCACCGCTTCGCTACAGTCCTCAGCAGCGAGATCTGAGAGGCGGTAACAGGATAGGATCTCACACATGTGCGCCTGCACCACTTCACTACAGTCCTCAGCAGCGAGATCTTAGAGGCGGTAACAGGATAGGATCTCACACATGTGCGCCTGCGCCGCTTCACTACAGTCCTCAGCAGCGAGATCTGAGAGGCGGTAACAGGGTAGGATCTCACACATGTGCACCTGCACCGCTTCACTACAGTCCTCAGCAGTGAGATCTGAGAGGCGGTAACAGGATAGGATCTCACACATGTGCGCCTGCGTTGCTTCACTACAGTCCTCAGCAGCGAGATCTGAGAGGTGGTAACAGGATAGGATCTCACGCATGTACGCCTGCGCCGCTTCACTACAGTCCTCAGCAGCGAGATCTGAGAGGGGGTAACAGGATAGGATCTCACACATGTGCGCCTACACCGCTTCACTACAGTCCTCAGCAGCGAGATCTGAGAGGCGGTAACAGGATAGGATCTCACACATGTGTGCCTGCACCGCTTCACTACAGTCCTCAGCAACGAGATCTGAGAGGCGGTAACAGGATAGGATCTCACACATGTGCGCCTGCACCGCTTCACTACAGTCCTCAGCAGCGAGATCTGAGAGGCGGTAACAGGATAGGATCTCACACATGTGCGCCTGCACCGCTTCACTACAGTCCTCAGCAGCGAGATCTGAGAGGCAGTAACAGGATAGGATCTCACACATGTGCGCCTGCACCGCTTCACTACAGTCCTCAGCAGCGAGATCTGAGAGGCGGTAACAGGATAGGATCTCACACATGTGCGCCTGCGCCGCTTCACTACAGTCCTCAGCAGCGAGATCTGAGAGGCGGTAACAGGATAGGATCTCGCACATGTGCACCTGCGCCGCTTCACTACAGTCCTCAGCAGCGAGATCTGAGAGGCGGTAACAGGATAGGATCTCACACATGTGTGCCTGCACCGCTTCACTACAGTCCTCAGCAGCGAGATCTGAGAGGCGGTAACGGGATAGGATCTCACACATGTGCGCCTGCACCGCTTCGCTACAGTCCTCAGCAGCGAGATCTGAGAGGCGGTAACAGGATAGGATCTCACACATGTGCGCCTGCACCACTTCACTACAGTCCTCAGAAGCGAGATCTTAGAGGCGGTAACAGGATAGGATCTCACACATGTGCGCCTGCGCCGCTTCACTACAGTCCTCAGCAGCGAGATCTGAGAGGCGGTAACAGGGTAGGATCTCACACATGTGCACCTGCACCGCTTCACTACAGTCCTCAGCAGTGAGATCTGAGAGGCGGTAACAGGATAGGATCTCACACATGTGCGCCTGCGTTGCTTCACTACAGTCCTCAGCAGCGAGATCTGAGAGGTGGTAACAGGATAGGATCTCACGCATGTACGCCTGCGCCGCTTCACTACAGTCCTCAGCAGCGAGATCTGAGAGGGGGTAACAGGATAGGATCTCACACATGTGCGCCTACACCGCTTCACTACAGTCCTCAGCAGCGAGATCTGAGAGGCGGTAACAGGATAGGATCTCACACATGTGCGCCTGCACCGCTTCACTACAGTCCTCAGCAGCGAGATCTGAGAGGTGGTAACAGGATAGGATCTCACACATGTGCGCCTGCGCCGCTTCACTACAGTCCTCAGCAGCGAGATCTGAGAGGCGGTAACAGGATAGGATCTCACACATGTGCGCCTGCGCCGCTTCACTACAGTCCTCAGCAGCGAGATCTGAGAGGCGGTAACAGGATAGGATCTCACACATGTGCGCCTGCGCCGCTTCACTACAATCCTCAGCAGCGAGATCTGAGAGGCGGTAACAGGATAGGATCTCACACATGTGCGCCTGCACCGCTTCACTACAATCCTCAGCAGCGAGATCTGAGAGGTGGTAACAGGATAGGATCTCACACATGTGCGCCTGCGCCGCTTCACTACAGTCCTCAGCAGCGAGATCTGAGAGGCGGTAACAGGATAGGATCTCACACATGTACGCCTGCGCCGCTTCACTACAGTCCTCAGCAGCGAGATCTGAGAGGCGGTAACAGGATAGGATCTCACACATGTGCGCCTGCACCGCTTCACTACAGTCCTCAGCAGCGAGATCTGAGAGGCGGTAACGGGATAGGATCTCACACATGTGCGCCTGCGCCGCTTCACTACAGTCCTCAGCAGCGAGATCTGAGAGGCGGTAACAGGATAGGATCTCACACATGTGTGCCTGCACCGCTTCACTACAGTCCTCAGCAGCGAGATCTGAGAGGCGGTAACAGGATAGGATCTCACACATGTGCGCCTGCACCGCTTCACTACAGTCCTCAGCAGCGAGATCTGAGAGGCGGTAACAGGATAGGATCTCACACATGTGCGCCTGCACCGCTTCACTACAGTCCTCAGCTGCGAGATCTGAGAGGCAGTAACAGGATAGGATCTCACACATGTGCGCCTGCACCGCTTCACTACAGTCCTCAGCAGCGAGATCTGAGAGGCGGTAACAGGATAGGATCTCACACATGTGCGCCTGCGCCGCTTCACTACAGTCCTCAGCAGCGAGATCTGAGAGGTGGTAACAGGATAGGATCTCGCACATGTGCACCTGCGCCGCTTCACTACAGTCCTCAGCAGCGAGATCTGAGAGGCGGTAACAGGATAGGATCTCACACATGTGCGCCTGCACCGCTTCACTACAGTCCTCAGCAGCGAGATCTGAGAGGCGGTAACAGGATAGGATCTCACACATGTGCGCCTGCGCCGCTTCACTACAGTCCTCAGCAGCCAGATCTGAGAGGCGGTAACAGGATAGGATCTCACACATATGCGCCTGCGCCGCTTCACTACAGTCCTCAGCAGCGAGATCTGAGAGGCGGTAACAGGATAGGATCTCACACATGTGCACCTGCACCGCTTCACTACAGTCCTCAGCAGCGAGATCTGAGAGGCGGTAACAGGATAGGATCTCACACATGTGCGCCTGCGCCGCTTCACTACAGTCCTCAGCAGCGAGATCTGAGAGGCGGTAACAGGATAGGATCTCACACATGTGCGCCTGCACCGCTTCACTACAGTCCTCAGCAGCGAGATCTGAGAGGTGGTAACAGGATAGGATCTCACACATGTGCGCCTGCGCCGCTTCACTACAGTCCTCAGCAGCGAGATCTGAGAGGCGGTAACAGGATAGGATCTCACACATGTACGCCTGCGCCGCTTCACTACAGTCCTCAGCAGCGAGATCTGAGAGGCGGTAACAGGATAGGATCTCACACATGTGTGCCTGCACCGCTTCACTACAGTCCTCAGCAGCGAGATCTGAGAGGCAGTAACGGGATAGGATCTCACACATGTGCGCCTGCACCGCTTCACTACAGTCCTCAGCAGCGAGATCTGAGAGGCGGTAACAGGATAGGATCTCACACATGTGCGCCTGCGCCGCTTCACTACAGTCCTCAGCAGCCAGATCTGAGAGGCGGTAACAGGATAGGATCTCACACATATGCGCCTGCGCTGCTTCACTACAGTCCTCAGCAGCGAGATCTGAGAGGCGGTAACAGGATAGGATCTCACACATGTGCACCTGCACCGCTTCACTACAGTCCTCAGCAGCGAGATCTGAGAGGCGGTAACAGGATAGGATCTCACACATGTGTGCCTGCACCGCTTCACTACAGTCCTCAGCAGCGAGATCTGAGAGGCGGTAACGGGATAGGATCTCACACATGTGCGCCTGCACCGCTTCGCTACAGTCCTCAGCAGCGAGATCTGAGAGGCGGTAACAGGATAGGATCTCACACATGTGCGCCTGCACCACTTCACTACAGTCCTCAGAAGCGAGATCTTAGAGGCGGTAACAGGATAGGATCTCACACATGTGCGCCTGCGCCGCTTCACTACAGTCCTCAGCAGCGAGATCTGAGAGGCGGTAACAGGGTAGGATCTCACACATGTGCACCTGCACCGCTTCACTACAGTCCTCAGCAGTGAGATCTGAGAGGCGGTAACAGGATAGGATCTCACACATGTGCGCCTGCGTTGCTTCACTACAGTCCTCAGCAGCGAGATCTGAGAGGTGGTAACAGGATAGGATCTCACGCATGTACGCCTGCGCCGCTTCACTACAGTCCTCAGCAGCGAGATCTGAGAGGGGGTAACAGGATAGGATCTCACACATGTGCGCCTACACCGCTTCACTACAGTCCTCAGCAGCGAGATCTGAGAGGCGGTAACAGGATAGGATCTCACACATGTGCGCCTGCACCGCTTCACTACAGTCCTCAGCAGCGAGATCTGAGAGGTGGTAACAGGATAGGATCTCACACATGTGCGCCTGCGCCGCTTCACTACAGTCCTCAGCAGCGAGATCTGAGAGGCGGTAACAGGATAGGATCTCACACATGTACGCCTGCGCCGCTTCACTACAGTCCTCAGCAGCGAGATCTGAGAGGCGGTAACAGGATAGGATCTCACACATGTGTGCCTGCACCGCTTCACTACAGTCCTCAGCAGCGAGATCTGAGAGGCGGTAACGGGATAGGATCTCACACATGTGCGCCTGCACCGCTTCACTACAGTCCTCAGCAGCGAGATCTGAGAGGCGGTAACAGGATAGGATCTCACACATGTGCGCCTGCGCCGCTTCACTACAGTCCTCAGCAGCCAGATCTGAGAGGCGGTAACAGGATAGGATCTCACACATATGCGCCTGCGCCGCTTCACTACAGTCCTCAGCAGCGAGATCTGAGAGGCGGTAACAGGATAGGATCTCACACATGTGCACCTGCACCTCTTCACTACAGTCCTCAGCAGCGAGATCTGAGAGGCGGTAACAGGATAGGATCTCACACATGTGTGCCTGCACCGCTTCACTACAGTCCTCAGCAGCGAGATCTGAGAGGCGGTAACGGGATAGGATCTCACACATGTGCGCCTGCACCGCTTCACTACAGTCCTCAGCAGCGAGATCTGAGAGGCGGTAACAGGATAGGATCTCACACATGTGCGCCTGCGCCGCTTCACTACAGTCCTCAGCAGCCAGATCTGAGAGGCGGTAACAGGATAGGATCTCACACATATGCGCCTGCGCCGC
Organism: Hyperolius riggenbachi; assembly: GCF_040937935.1. Lineage (NCBI taxonomy): Eukaryota > Metazoa > Chordata > Amphibia > Anura > Hyperoliidae > Hyperolius > Hyperolius riggenbachi. The sequence continues at coordinate 1,673,081 of NC_090649.1, read as the reverse complement.
TTCACTACAGTCCTCAGCAGCGAGATCTGAGAGGCGGTAACAGGATAGGATCTCACACATGTGCACCTGCACCTCTTCACTACAGTCCTCAGCAGCGAGATCTGAGAGGCGGTAACAGGATAGGATCTCACACATGTGTGCCTGCACCGCTTCACTACAGTCCTCAGCAGCGAGATCTGAGAGGCGGTAACGGGATAGGATCTCACACATGTGCGCCTGCGCCGCTTCACTACAGTACTCAGATGCGAGATCTGAGAGGCGGTAACAGGGTAGGATCTCACACATGTGCACCTGCACCGCTTCACTACAGTCCTCAGCAGTGAGATCTGAGAGGCGGTAACAGGATAGGATCTCACACATGTGCGCCTGCGTTGCTTCACTACAGTCCTCAGCAGCGAGATCTGAGAGGTGGTAACAGGATAGGATCTCACGCATGTACGCCTGCGCCGCTTCACTACAGTCCTCAGCAGCGAGATCTGAGAGGGGGTAACAGGATAGGATCTCACACATGTGCGCCTACACCGCTTCACTACAGTCCTCAGCAGCGAGATCTGAGAGGCGGTAACAGGATAGGATCTCACACATGTGTGCCTGCACCGCTTCACTACAGTCCTCAGCAGCGAGATCTGAGAGGCGGTAACAGGATAGGATCTCACACATGTGCGCCTGCACCGCTTCACTACAGTCCTCAGCAGCGAGATCTGAGAGGCAGTAACAGGATAGGATCTCACACATGTGCGCCTGCACCGCTTCACTACAGTCCTCAGCAGCGAGATCTGAGAGGCGGTAACAGGATAGGATCTCACACATGTGCGCCTGCGCCGCTTCACTACAGTCCTCAGCAGCGAGATCTGAGAGGTGGTAACAGGATAGGATCTCGCACATGTGCACCTGCGCCGCTTCACTACAGTCCTCAGCAGCGAGATCTGAGAGGCGGTAACAGGATAGGATCTCACACATGTGCGCCTGCACCGCTTCACTACAGTCCTCAGCAGCGAGATCTGAGAGGCGGTAACAGGATAGGATCTCACACATGTGCGCCTGCGCCGCTTCACTACAGTCCTCAGCAGCCAGATCTGAGAGGCGGTAACAGGATAGGATCTCACACATATGCGCCTGCGCCGCTTTACTACAGTCCTCAGCAGCGAGATCTGAGAGGCGGTAACAGGATAGGATCTCACACATGTGCACCTGCACCGCTTCACTACAGTCCTCAGCAGCGAGATCTGAGAGGCGGTAACAGGATAGGATCTCACACATGTGCGCCTGCGCCGCTTCACTACAGTCCTCAGCAGCGAGATCTGAGAGGCGGTAACAGGATAGGATCTCACACATGTGCGCCTGCACCGCTTCACTACAGTCCTCAGCAGCGAGATCTGAGAGGTGGTAACAGGATAGGATCTCACACATGTGCGCCTGCGCCGCTTCACTACAGTCCTCAGCAGCGAGATCTGAGAGGCGGTAACAGGATAGGATCTCACACATGTACGCCTGCGCCGCTTCACTACAGTCCTCAGCAGCGAGATCTGAGAGGCGGTAACAGGATAGGATCTCACACATGTGTGCCTGCACCGCTTCACTACAGTCCTCAGCAGCGAGATCTGAGAGGCGGTAACGGGATAGGATCTCACACATGTGCGCCTGCACCGCTTCACTACAGTCCTCCGCAGCGAGATCTGAGAGGCGGTAACAGGATAGGATCTCACACATGTGCGCCTGCGCCGCTTCACTACAGTCCTCAGCAGCCAGATCTGAGAGGCGGTAACAGGATAGGATCTCACACATATGCGCCTGCGCCGCTTCACTACAGTCCTCAGCAGCGAGATCTGAGAGGCGGTAACAGGATAGGATCTCACACATGTGCACCTGCACCGCTTCACTACAGTCCTCAGCAGCGAGATCTGAGAGGCGGTAACAGGATAGGATCTCACACATGTGTGCCTGCACCGCTTCACTACAGTCCTCAGCAGCGAGATCTGAGAGGCGGTAACGGGATAGGATCTCACACATGTGCGCCTGCACCGCTTCGCTACAGTCCTCAGCAGCGAGATCTGAGAGGCGGTAACAGGATAGGATCTCACACATGTGCGCCTGCACCACTTCACTACAGTCCTCAGCAGCGAGATCTTAGAGGCGGTAACAGGATAGGATCTCACACATGTGCGCCTGCGCCGCTTCACTACAGTCCTCAGCAGCGAGATCTGAGAGGCGGTAACAGGGTAGGATCTCACACATGTGCACCTGCACCGCTTCACTACAGTCCTCAGCAGTGAGATCTGAGAGGCGGTAACAGGATAGGATCTCACACATGTGCGCCTGCGTTGCTTCACTACAGTCCTCAGCAGCGACATCTGAGAGGTGGTAACAGGATAGGATCTCACGCATGTACGCCTGCGCCGCTTCACTACAGTCCTCAGCAGCGAGATCTGAGAGGGGGTAACAGGATAGGATCTCACACATGTGCGCCTACACTGCTTCACTACAGTCCTCAGCAGCGAGATCTGAGAGGCGGTAACAGGATAGGATCTCACACATGTGTGCCTGCACCGCTTCACTACAGTCCTCAGCAACGAGATCTGAGAGGCGGTAACAGGATAGGATCTCACACATGTGCGCCTGCACCGCTTCACTACAGTCCTCAGCAGCGAGATCTGAGAGGCGGTAACAGGATAGGATCTCACACATGTGCGCCTGCACCGCTTCACTACAGTCCTCAGCAGCGAGATCTGAGAGGCAGTAACAGGATAGGATCTCACACATGTGCGCCTGCACCGCTTCACTACAGTCCTCAGCAGCGAGATCTGAGAGGCGGTAAAAGGATAGGATCTCACACATGTGCGCCTGCGCCGCTTCACTACAGTCCTCAGCAGCGAGATCTGAGAGGCGGTAACAGGATAGAATCTCGCACATGTGCACCTGCGCCGCTTCACTACAGTCCTCAGCAGCGAGATCTGAGAGGCGGTAACAGGATAGGATCTCACACATGTGCGCCTGCACCGCTTCACTACAGTCCTCAGCAGCGAGATCTGAGAGGCGGTAACAGGATAGGATCTCACACATGTGCGCCTGCGCCGCTTCACTACAGTCCTCAGCAGCGAGATCTGAGAGGCGGTAACAGGATAGGATCTCACACATGTGCGCCTGCGCCGCTTCACTACAGTCCTCAGCAGCGAGATCTGAGAGGCGGTAACAGGATAGGATCTCACACATGTGCGCCTGCGCCGCTTCACTACAGTCCTCAGCAGCGAGATCTGAGAGGCGGTAACAGGATAGGATCTCACACATGTGCGCCTTCGCCGCTTCACTACAGTCCTCAGCAGCGAGATCTGAGAGGCGGTAACAGGATAGGATCTCACACATGTGCGCCTGCACCGCTTCACTACAGTCCTCAGCAGCGAGATCTGAGAGGCGGTAACAGGATAGGATCTCACACATGTGCGCCTGCGCCGCTTCACTACAGTCCTCAGCAGCGAGATCTGAGAGGCGGTAACAGGATAGGATCTCGCACATGTGCTCCTGCACCGCTTCACTACAGTCCTCAGCAGCGAGATCTGAGAGGCGGTAACAGGATAGGATCTCACACATGTGCGCCTGCACCGCTTCACTACAGTCCTCAGCAGCGAGATCTGAGAGGCGGTAACAGGATAGGATCTCACACATGTGCGCCTGCGCCGCTTCACTACAGTCCTCAGCAGCGAGATCTGAGAGGCGGTAACAGGATAGGATCTCACACATGTGCTCCTGCACCGCTTCACTACAGTCCTCAGCAGTGAGATCTGAGAGGCGGTAACAGGATAGGATCTCACACATGTGCGCCTGCGCCGCTTCACTACAGTCCTCAGCAGCCAGATCTGAGAGGTGGTAACAGGATAGGATCTCACACATATGCGCCTGCGCCGCTTCACTACAGTCCTCAGCAGCGAGATCTGAGAGGCGGTAACAGGATAGGATCTCACACATGTGCGCCTGCGCCGCTTCACTACAGTCCTCAGCAGCGAGATCTGAGAGGCGGTAACAGGATAGGATCTCACACGTGCGCCTGCGCCGCTTCACTACAGTCCTCAGCAGCGAGATCTGAGAGGCGGTAACAGGATAGGATCTCACACATGTGCGCCTGCGCCGCTTCACTACAGTCCTCAGCAGCGAGATCTGAGAGGCGGTAACAGGATAGGATCTCACACATGTGCGCCTGCGCCGCTTCACTACAGTCCTCAGCAGCGAGATCTGAGAGGCGGTAACGGGATAGGATCTCACACATGTGCGCCTGCACCGCTTCACTACAGTCCTCAGCAGCGAGATCTGAGAGGCGGTAACAGGATAGGATCTCACACGTGCGCCTGCACCGCTTCACTACAGTCCTCAGCAGTGAGATCTGAGAGGCGGTAACAGGATAGGATCTCACACATGTGCGCCTGCGTTGCTTCACTACAGTCCTCAGCAGCGAGATCTGAGAGGTGGTAACAGGATAGGATCTCACGCATGTACGCCTGCGCCGCTTCACTACAGTCCTCAGCAGCGAGATCTGAGAGGGGGTAACAGGATAGGATCTCACACATGTGCGCCTACACCGCTTCACTACAGTCCTCAGCAGCGAGATCTGAGAGGCGGTAACAGGATAGGATCTCACACATGTGTGCCTGCACCGCTTCACTACAGTCCTCAGCAGCGAGATCTGAGAGGCGGTAACAGGATAGGATCTCACACATGTGCGCCTGCACCGCTTCACTACAGTCCTCAGCAGCGAGATCTGAGAGGCGGTAACAGGATAGGATCTCACACATGTGCGCCTGCACCGCTTCACTACAGTCCTTAGCAGCGAGATCTGAGAGGCAGTAACAGGATAGGATCTCACACATGTGCGCCTGCACCGCTTCACTACAGTCCTCAGCAGCGAGATCTGAGAGGCGGTAACAGGATAGGATCTCACACGTGCGCCTGCGCCGCTTCACTACAGTCCTCAGCAGCGAGATCTGAGAGGTGGTAACAGGATAGGATCTCGCACATGTGCACCTGCGCCGCTTCACTACAGTCCTCAGCAGCGAGATCTGAGAGGCGGTAACAGAATAGGATCTCACACATGTGCGCCTGCACCGCTTCACTACAGTCCTCAGCAGCGAGATCTGAGAGGTGGTAACAGGATAGGATCTCACACATGTGCGCCTGCGCCGCTTCACTACAGTCCTCAGCAGCGAGATCTGAGAGGCGGTAACAGGATAGGATCTCACACATGTACGCCTGCGCCGCTTCACTACAGTCCTCAGCAGCGAGATCTGAGAGGCGGTAACGGGATAGGATCTCACACATGTGCGCCTGCACCGCTTCACTACAGTCCTCAGCAGCGAGATCTGAGAGGCGGTAACAGGATAGGATCTCACACGTGCGCCTGCGCCGCTTCACTACAGTCCTCAGCAGCCAGATCTGAGAGGCGGTAACAGGATAGGATCTCACACATATGCGCCTGCGCCGCTTCACTACAGTCCTCAGCAGCGAGATCTGAGAGGCGGTAACAGGATAGGATCTCACACATATGCGCCTGCGCCGCTTCACTACAGTCCTCAGCAGCGAGATCTGAGGGGCGGTAACAGGATAGGATCTCACACATGTGCACCTGCACCGCTTCACTACAGTCCTCAGCAGCGAGATCTGAGAGGCGGTAACAGGATAGGATCTCACACATGTGTGCCTGCACCGCTTCACTACAGTCCTCAGCAGCGAGATCTGAGAGGCGGTAACGGGATAGGATCTCACACATGTGCGCCTGCACCGCTTCACTACAGTCCTCAGCAGCGAGATCTGAGAGGCGGTAACAGGATAGGATCTCACACGTGCGCCTGCACCGCTTCACTACAGTCCTCAGCAGTGAGATATGAGAGGCGGTAACAGGATAGGATCTCACACATGTGCGCCTGCGTTGCTTCACTACAGTCCTCAGCAGCGAGATCTGAGAGGTGGTAACAGGATAGGATCTCACGCATGTACGCCTGCGCCGCTTCACTACAGTCCTCAGCAGCGAGATCTGAGAGGGGGTAACAGGATAGGATCTCACACATGTGCGCCTACACCGCTTCACTACAGTCCTCAGCAGCGAGATCTGAGAGGCGGTAACAGGATAGGATCTCACACATGTGTGCCTGCACCGCTTCACTACAGTCCTCAGCAGCGAGATCTGAGAGGCGGTAACAGGATAGGATCTCACACATGTGCGCCTGCACCGCTTCACTACAGTCCTCAGCAGCGAGATCTGAGAGGCGGTAACAGGATAGGATCTCACACATGTGCGCCTGCGCCGCTTCACTACAGTCCTCAGCAGCGAGATCTGAGAGGCGGTAACAGGATAGGATCTCACACATGTGCGCCTGCACCGCTTCACTACAGTCCTCAGCAGCGAGATCTGAGAGGCAGTAACAGGATAGGATCTCACACATGTGCGCCTGCACCGCTTCACTACAGTCCTCAGCAGCGAGATCTGAGAGGCGGTAACAGGATAGGATCTCACACATGTGCGCCTGCGCCGCTTCACTACAGTCCTCAGCAGCGAGATCTGAGAGGTGGTGACAGGATAGGATCTCGCACATGTGCACCTGCGCCGCTTCACTACAGTCCTCAGCAGCGAGATCTGAGAGGCAGTAACAGGATAGGATCTCACACATGTGCGCCTGCACCGCTTCACTACAGTCCTCAGCAGCGAGATCTGAGAGGCGGTAACAGGATAGGATCTCACACATGTGCGCCTGCGCCGCTTCACTACAGTCCTCTGCAGCCAGATCTGAGAGGCGGTAACAGGATAGGATCTCACACATATGCGCCTGCGCCGCTTCACTACAGTCCTCAGCAGCGAGATCTGAGAGGCGGTAACAGGATAGGATCTCACACATGTGCACCTGCACCGCTTCACTACAGTCCTCAGCAGCGAGATCTGAGAGGCCGTAACAGGATAGGATCTCACACATGTGCGCCTGCGCCGCTTCACTACAGTCCTCAGCAGCGAGATCTGAGAGGCGGTAACAGGATAGGATCTCACACATGTGCGCCTGCACCGCTTCACTACAGTCCTCAGCAGCGAGATCTGAGAGGTGGTAACAGGATAGGATCTCACACATGTGCGCCTGCGCCGCTTCACTACAGTCCTCAGCAGCGAGATCTGAGAGGCGGTAACAGGATAGGATCTCACACATGTACGCCTGCGCCGCTTCACTACAGTCCTCAGCAGCGAGATCTGAGAGGCGGTAACGGGATAGGATCTCACACATGTGTGCCTGCACCGCTTCACTACAGTCCTCAGCAGCGAGATCTGAGAGGCGGTAACGGGATAGGATCTCACACATGTGCGCCTGCACCGCTTCACTACAGTCCTCAGCAGCGAGATCTGAGAGGCGGTAACAGGATAGGATCTCACACATGTGCGCCTGCGCCGCTTCACTACAGTCCTCAGCAGCCAGATCTGAGAGGCGGTAACAGGATAGGATCTCACACATGTGCGCCTGCGCCGCTTCACTACAGTCCTCAGCAGCGAGATCTGAGAGGCGGTAACAGGATAGGATCTCACACATGTGCACCTGCACCGCTTCACTACAGTCCTCAGCAGTGAGATCTGAGAGGCGGTAACAGGATAGGATCTCACACATGTGCGCCTGCGTTGCTTCACTACAGTCCTCAGCAGCGAGATCTGAGAGGTGGTAACAGGATAGGATCTCACGCATGTACGCCTGCGCCGCTTCACTACAGTCCTCAGCAGCGAGATCTGAGAGGGGGTAACAGGATAGGATCTCACACATGTGCGCCTACACCGCTTCACTACAGTCCTCAGCAGCGAGATCTGAGAGGCGGTAACAGGATAGGATCTCACACATGTGTGCCTGCACCGCTTCACTACAGTCCTCAGCAGCGAGATCTGAGAGGCGGTAACAGGATAGGATCTCACACATGTGCGCCTGCACCGCTTCACTACAGTCCTCAGCAGCGAGATCTGAGAGGCAGTAACAGGATAGGATCTCACACATGTGCGCCTGCGCCGCTTCACTACAGTCCTCAGCAGCGAGATCTGAGAGGCGGTAACAGGATAGGATCTCACACATGTGCGCCTGCACCGCTTCACTACAGTCCTCAGCAGCGAGATCTGAGAGGCAGTAACAGGATAGGATCCCACACATGTGCGCCTGCGCCGCTTCACTACAGTCCTCAGCAGCGAGATCTGAGAGGCGGTAACAGGATAGGATCTCACACATGTGCGCCTGCGCCGCTTCACTACAGTCCTCAGCAGCGAGATCTGAGAGGCGGTAACAGGATAGGATCTCACACATGTGCGCCTGCGCCGCTTCACTACAGTCCTCAGCAGCGAGATCTGAGAGGCGGTAACAGGATAGGATCTCACACATGTGCGCCTGCGCCGCTTCACTACAGTCCTCAGCAGCGAGATCTGAGAGGCGGTAACAGGATAGGATCTCGCACATGTGCTCCTGCACCGCTTCACTACAGTCCTCAGCAGTGAGATCTGAGAGGCGGTAACAGGATAGGATCTCACACATGTGCGCCTGCACCGCTTCACTACAGTCCTCAGCAGCGAGATCTGAGAGGCGGTAACAGGATAGGATCTCACACATGTGCGCCTGCGCCGCTTCACTACAGTCCTCAGCAGCGAGATCTGAGAGGCGGTAACAGGATAGGATCTCACACATGTGCTCCTGCACCGCTTCACTACAGTCCTCAGCAGTGAGATCTGAGAGGCGGTAACAGGATAGGATCTCACACATGTGCGCCTGCGCCGCTTCACTACAGTCCTCAGCAGCCAGATCTGAGAGGCGGTAACAGGATAGGATCTCACACATATGCGCCTGCGCCGCTTCACTACAGTCCTCAGCAGCGAGATCTGAGAGGCGGTAACAGGATAGGATCTCACACATGTGCACCTGCACCGCTTCACTACAGTCCTCAGCAGCGAGATCTGAGAGGCGTTAACAGGATAGGATCTCACACATGTGCGCCTGCGCCGCTTCACTACAGTCCTCAGCAGCGAGATCTGAGAGGCGGTAACAGGATAGGATCTCACACATGTGCGCCTGCACCGCTTCACTACAGTCCTCAGCAGCGAGATCTGAGAGGCGGTAACAGGATAGGATCTCACACATGTGCGCCTGCGCCGCTTCACTACAGTCCTCAGCAGCGAGATCTGAGAGGCGGTAACAGGATAGGATCTCACACATGTACGCCTGCGCCGCTTCACTACAGTCCTCAGCAGCGAGATCTGAGAGGCGGTAACAGGATAGGATCTCACACATGTGTGCCTGCACCGCTTCACTACAGTCCTCAGCAGCGAGATCTGAGAGGCGGTAACGGGATAGGATCTCACACATGTGCGCCTGCACCGCTTCACTACAGTCCTCAGCAGTGAGATCTGAGAGGCGGTAACAGGATAGGATCTCACACATGTGCGCCTGCGCCGCTTCACTACAGTCCTCAGCAGCCAGATCTGAGAGGCGGTAACAGGATAGGATCTCACACATATGCGCCTGCGCCGCTTCACTACAGTCCTCAGCAGCGAGATCTGAGAGGCGGTAACAGGATAGGATCTCACACATATGCGCCTGCGCCGCTTCACTACAGTCCTCAGCAGCGAGATCTGAGAGGCGGTAACAGGATAGGATCTCACACATGTGCACCTGCACCGCTTCACTACAGTCCTCAGCAGCGAGATCTAAGGGGCGGTAACAGGATAGGATCTCACACATGTGTGCCTGCACCGCTTCACTACAGTCCTCAGCAGCGAGATCTGAGAGGCGGTAACGGGATAGGATCTCACACATGTGCGCCTGCACCGCTTCACTACAGTCCTCAGCAGCGAGATCTGAGAGGCGGTAACAGGATAGGATCTCACACGTGCGCCTGCACCGCTTCACTACAGTCCTCAGCAGTGAGATCTGAGAGGTGGTAACAGGATAGGATCTCACACATGTGCGCCTGCGTTGCTTCACTACAGTCCTCAGCAGCGAGATCTGAGAGGTGGTAACAGGATAGGATCTCACGCATGTACGCCTGCGCCGCTTCACTACAGTCCTCAGCAGCGAGATCTGAGAGGGGGTAACAGGATAGGATCTCACACATGTGCGCCTACACCGCTTCACTACAGTCCTCAGCAGCGAGATCTGAGAGGCGGTAACAGGATAGGATCTCACACATGTGTGCCTGCACCGCTTCACTACAGTCCTCAGCAGCGAGATCTGAGAGGCGGTAACAGGATAGGATCTCACACATGTGCGCCTGCACCGCTTCACTACAGTCCTCAGCAGCGAGATCTGAGAGGCGGTAACAGGATAGGATCTCACACATGTGCGCCTGCGCCGCTTCACTACAGTCCTCAGCAGCCAGATCTGAGAGGCGGTAACAGGATAGGATCTCACACATATGCGCCTGCGCCGCTTCACTACAGTCCTCAGCAGCGAGATCTGAGAGGCGGTAACAGGATAGGATCTCACACATATGCGCCTGCGCCGCTTCACTACAGTCCTCAGCAGCGAGATCTGAGAGGCGGTAACAGGATAGGATCTCACACATGTGCACCTGCACCGCTTCACTACAGTCCTCAGCAGCGAGATCTGAGAGGCGGTAACAGGATAGGATCTCACACATGTGTGCCTGCACCGCTTCACTACAGTCCTCAGCAGCGAGATCTGAGAGGCGGTAACGGGATAGGATCTCACACATGTGCGCCTGCACCGCTTCACTACAGTCCTCAGCAGCGAGATCTGAGAGGCGGTAACAGGATAGGATCTCACACGTGCGCCTGCACCGCTTCACTACAGTCCTCAGCAGTGAGATCTGAGAGGCGGTAACAGGATAGGATCTCACACATGTGCGCCTGCGTTGCTTCACTACAGTCCTCAGCAGCGAGATCTGAGAGGTGGTAACAGGATAGGATCTCACGCATGTACGCCTGCGCCGCTTCACTACAGTCCTCAGCAGCGAGATCTGAGAGGGGGTAACAGGATAGGATCTCACACATGTGCGCCTACACCGCTTCACTACAGTCCTCAGCAGCGAGATCTGAGAGGCGGTAACAGGAGAGGATCTCACACATGTGTGCCTGCACCGCTTCACTACAGTCCTCAGCAGCGAGATCTGAGAGGCGGTAACAGGATAGGATCTCACACATGTGCGCCTGCACCGCTTCACTACAGTCCTCAGCAGCGAGATCTGAGAGGCGGTAACAGGATAGGATCTCACACATGTGCGCCTGCACCGCTTCACTACAGTCCTCAGCAGCGAGATCTGAGAGGCAGTAACAGGATAGGATCTCACACATGTGCGCCTGCACCGCTTCACTACAGTCCTCAGCAGCGAGATCTGAGAGGCGGTAACAGGATAGGATCTCACACATGTGCGCCTGCGCCGCTTCACTACAGTCCTCAGCAGCGAGATCTGAGAGGTGGTAACAGGATAGGATCTCGCACATGTGCACCTGCGCCGCTTCACTACAGTCCTCAGCAGCGAGATCTGAGAGGCGGTAACAGGATAGGATCTCACACATATGCGCCTGCGCCGCTTCACTACAGTCCTCAGCAGCGAGATCTGAGAGGCGGTAACAGGATAGGATCTCACACATGTGCACCTGCACCGCTTCACTACAGTCCTCAGCAGCGAGATCTGAGAGGCGGTAACAGGATAGGATCTCACACATGTGTGCCTGCACCGCTTCACTACAGTCCTCAGCAGCGAGATCTGAGAGGCGGTAACGGGATAGGATCTCACACATGTGCGCCTGCACCGCTTCACTACAGTCCTCAGCAGCGAGATCTGAGAGGCGGTAACAGGATAGGATCTCACACGTGCGCCTGCACCGCTTCACTACAGTCCTCAGCAGCGAGATCTGAGAGGCGGTAACAGGATAGGATCTCACACATATGCGCCTGCGCCGCTTCACTACAGTCCTCAGCAGCGAGATCTGAGAGGCGGTAACAGGATAGGATCTCACACATGTGCACCTGCACCGCTTCACTACAGTCCTCAGCAGCGAGATCTGAGAGGCGGTAACAGGATAGGATCTCACACATGTGTGCCTGCACCGCTTCACTACAGTCCTCAGCAGCGAGATCTGAGAGGCGGTAACAGGATAGGATCTCACACATATGCGCCTGCGCCGCTTCACTACAGTCCTCAGCAGCGAGATCTGAGAGGCGGTAACAGGATAGGATCTCACACATGTGCACCTGCACCGCTTCACTACAGTCCTCAGCAGCGAGATCTGAGAGGCGGTAACAGGATAGGATCTCACACATGTGTGCCTGCACCGCTTCACTACAGTCCTCAGCAGCGAGATCTGAGAGGCGGTAACGGGATAGGATCTCACACATGTGCGCCTGCACCGCTTCACTACAGTCCTCAGCAGCGAGATCTGAGAGGCGGTAACAGGATAGGATCTCACACGTGCGCCTGCACCGCTTCACTACAGTCCTCAGCAGTGAGATCTGAGAGGCGGTAACAGGATAGGATCTCACACATGTGCGCCTGCGTTGCTTCACTACAGTCCTCAGCAGCGAGATCTGAGAGGTGGTAACAGGATAGGATCTCACGCATGTACGCCTGCGCCGCTTCACTACAGTCCTCAGCAGCGAGATCTGAGAGGGGGTAACAGGATAGGATCTCACACATGTGCGCCTACACCGCTTCACTACAGTCCTCAGCAGCGAGATCTGAGAGGCGGTAACAGGAGAGGATCTCACACATGTGTGCCTGCACCGCTTCACTACAGTCCTCAGCAGCGAGATCTGAGAGGCGGTAACAGGATAGGATCTCACACATGTGCGCCTGCACCGCTTCACTACAGTCCTCAGCAGCGAGATCTGAGAGGCGGTAACAGGATAGGATCTCACACATGTGCGCCTGCACCGCTTCACTACAGTCCTCAGCAGCGAGATCTGAGAGGCAGTAACAGGATAGGATCTCACACATGTGCGCCTGCACCGCTTCACTACAGTCCTCAGCAGCGAGATCTGAGAGGCGGTAACAGGATAGGATCTCACACATGTGCGCCTGCGCCGCTTCACTACAGTCCTCAGCAGCGAGATCTGAGAGGTGGTAACAGGATAGGATCTCGCACATGTGCACCTGCGCCGCTTCACTACAGTCCTCAGCAGCGAGATCTGAGAGGCGGTAACAGGATAGGATCTCACACATATGCGCCTGCGCCGCTTCACTACAGTCCTCAGCAGCGAGATCTGAGAGGCGGTAACAGGATAGGATCTCACACATGTGCACCTGCACCGCTTCACTACAGTCCTCAGCAGCGAGATCTGAGAGGCGGTAACAGGATAGGATCTCACACATGTGTGCCTGCACCGCTTCACTACAGTCCTCAGCAGCGAGATCTGAGAGGCGGTAACGGGATAGGATCTCACACATGTGCGCCTGCACCGCTTCACTACAGTCCTCAGCAGCGAGATCTGAGAGGCGGTAACAGGATAGGATCTCACACGTGCGCCTGCACCGCTTCACTACAGTCCTCAGCAGCGAGATCTGAGAGGCGGTAACAGGATAGGATCTCACACATATGCGCCTGCGCCGCTTCACTACAGTCCTCAGCAGCGAGATCTGAGAGGCGGTAACAGGATAGGATCTCACACATGTGCACCTGCACCGCTTCACTACAGTCCTCAGCAGCGAGATCTGAGAGGCGGTAACAGGATAGGATCTCACACATGTGTGCCTGCACCGCTGCACTACAGTCCTCAGCAGCGAGATCTGAGAGGCGGTAACGGGATAGGATCTCACACATGTGCGCCTGCACCGCTTCACTACAGTCCTCAGCAGCGAGATCTGAGAGGCGGTAACAGGATAGGATCTCACACGTGCGCCTGCACCGCTTCACTACAGTCCTCAGCAGTGAGATCTGAGAGGCGGTAACAGGATAGGATCTCACACATGTGCGCCTGCGTTGCTTCACTACAGTCCTCAGCAGCGAGATCTGAGAGGTGGTAACAGGATAGGATCTCACGCATGTACGCCTGCGCCGCTTCACTACAGTCCTCAGCAGCGAGATCTGAGAGGGGGTAACAGGATAGGATCTCACACATGTGCGCCTACACCGCTTCACTACAGTCCTCAGCAGCGAGATCTGAGAGGCGGTAACAGGAGAGGATCTCACACATATGTGCCTGCACCGCTTCACTACAGTCCTCAGCAGCGAGATCTGAGAGGCGGTAACAGGATAGGATCTCACACATGTGCGCCTGCACCGCTTCACTACAGTCCTCAGCAGCGAGATCTGAGAGGCGGTAACAGGATAGGATCTCACACATGTGCGCCTGCACCGCTTCACTACAGTCCTCAGCAGCGAGATCTGAGAGGCAGTAACAGGATAGGATCTCACACATGTGCGCCTGCACCGCTTCACTACAGTCCTCAGCAGCGAGATCTGAGAGGCGGTAACAGGATAGGATCTCACACATGTGCGCCTGCGCCGCTTCACTACAGTCCTCAGCAGCGAGATCTGAGAGGTGGTAACAGGATAGGATCTCGCACATGTGCACCTGCGCCGCTTCACTACAGTCCTCAGCAGCGAGATCTGAGAGGCGGTAACAGGATAGGATCTCACACATGTGCGCCTGCACCGCTTCACTACAGTCCTCAGCAGCGAGATCTGAGAGGCGGTAACAGGATAGGATCTCACACATGTGCGCTTGCGCCGCTTCACTACAGTCCTCAGCAGCCAGATCTGAGAGGCGGTAACAGGATAGGATCTCACACATATGCGCCTGCGCCGCTTCACTACAGTCCTCAGCAGCGAGATCTGAGAGGCGGTAACAGGATAGGATCTCACACATGTGCACCTGCACCGCTTCACTACAGTCCTCAGCAGCGAGATCTGAGAGGCGGTAACAGGATAGGATCTCACACATGTGCGCCTGCGCCGCTTCACTACAGTCCTCAGCAGCGAGATCTGAGAGGCGGTAACAGGATAGGATCTCACACATGTGCGCCTGCACCGCTTCACTACAGTCCTCAGCAGCGAGATCTGAGAGGTGGTAACAGGATAGGATCTCACACATGTGCGCCTGCGCCGCTTCACTACAGTCCTCAGCAGCGAGATCTGAGAGGCGGTAACAGGATAGGATCTCACACATGTACGCCTGCGCCGCTTCACTACAGTCCTCAGCAGCGAGATCTGAGAGGCGGTAACGGGATAGGATCTCACACATGTGTGCCTGCACCGCTTCACTACAGTCCTCAGCAGTGAGATCTGAGAGGCGGTAACGGGATAGGATCTCACACATGTGCGCCTGCACCGCTTCACTACAGTCCTCAGCAGCGAGATCTGAGAGGCGGTAACAGGATAGGATCTCACACATGTGCGCCTGCGCCGCTTCACTACAGTCCTCAGCAGCCAGATCTGAGAGGCGGTAACAGGATAGGATCTCACACATATGCGCCTGCGCCGCTTCACTACAGTCCTCAGCAGCGAGATCTGAGAGGCGGTAACAGGATAGGATCTCACACATGTGTGCCTGCACCGCTTCACTACAGTCCTCAGCAGCGAGATCTGAGAGGCGGTAACGGGATAGGATCTCACACATGTGCGCCTGCACCGCTTCGCTACAGTCCTCAGCAGCGAGATCTGAGAGGCGGTAACAGGATAGGATCTCACACATGTGCGCCTGCACCACTTCACTACAGTCCTCAGCAGCGAGATCTTAGAGGCGGTAACAGGATAGGATCTCACACATGTGCGCCTGCGCCGCTTCACTACAGTCCTCAGCAGCGAGATCTGAGAGGCGGTAACAGGGTAGGATCTCACACATGTGCACCTGCACCGCTTCACTACAGTCCTCAGCAGTGAGATCTGAGAGGCGGTAACAGGATAGGATCTCACACATGTGCGCCTGCGTTGCTTCACTACAGTCCTCAGCAGCGAGATCTGAGAGGTGGTAACAGGATAGGATCTCACGCATGTACGCCTGCGCCGCTTCACTACAGTCCTCAGCAGCGAGATCTGAGAGGGGGTAACAGGATAGGATCTCACACATGTGCGCCTACACCGCTTCACTACAGTCCTCAGCAGCGAGATCTGAGAGGCGGTAACAGGATAGGATCTCACACATGTGTGCCTGCACCGCTTCACTACAGTCCTCAGCAGCGAGATCTGAGAGGCGGTAACAGGATAGGATCTCACACATGTGCGCCTGCACCGCTTCACTACAGTCCTCAGCAGCGAGATCTGAGAGGCAGTAACAGGATAGGATCTCACACATGTGCGCCTGCACCGCTTCACTACAGTCCTCAGCAGCGAGATCTGAGAGGCGGTAACAGGATAGGATCTCACACATGTGCGCCTGCGCCGCTTCACTACAGTCCTCAGCAGCGAGATCTGAGAGGTGGTAACAGGATAGGATCTCGCACATGTGCACCTGCGCCGCTTCACTACAGTCCTCAGCAGCGAGATCTGAGAGGCGGTAACAGGATAGGATCTCACACATGTGCGCCTGCGCCGCTTCACTACAGTCCTCAGCAGCGAGATCTGACAGGCGGTAACAGGATAGGATCTCACACATGTGCGCCTGCGCCGCTTCACTACAGTCCTCAGCAGCGAGATCTGAGAGGCGGTAACAGGATAGGATCTCACACATGTGCACCTGCGCCGCTTCACTACAGTCCTCAGCAGCGAGATCTGAGAGGCGGTAACAGGATAGGATCTCACACATGTGTGCCTGCGCCGCTTCACTACAGTCCTCAGCAGCGAGATCTGAGAGGCGGTAACAGGATAGGATCTCACACATGTGCGCCTGCGCCGCTTCACTACAGTCCTCAGCAGCGAGATCTGAGAGGCGGTAACAGGATAGGATCTCACACATGTGTGCCTGCGCCGCTTCACTACAGTCCTCAGCAGCGAGATCTGAGAGGCGGTAACAGGATAGGATCTCGCACATGTGCGCCTGCGCCGCTTCACTACAGTCCTCAGCAGCGAGATCTGAGAGGCGGTAACAGGATAGGATCTCGCACATGTGCTCCTGCACCGCTTCACTACAGTCCTCAGCAGTGAGATCTGAGAGGCGGTAACAGGATAGGATCTCACACATGTGCGCCTGCACCGCTTCACTACAGTCCTCAGCAGCGAGATCTGAGAGGCGGTAACAGGATAGGATCTCACACATGTGCGCCTGCGCCGCTTCACTACAGTCCTCAGCAGCGAGATCTGAGAGGCGGTAACAGGATAGGATCTCACACATGTGCTCCTGCACCGCTTCACTACAGTCCTCAGCAGTGAGATCTGAGAGGCGGTAACAGGATAGGATCTCACACATGTGCGCCTGCGCCGCTTCACTACAGTCCTCAGCAGCCAGATCTGAGAGGCGGTAACAGGATAGGATCTCACACATATGCGCCTGCGCCGCTTCACTACAGTCCTCAGCAGCGAGATCTGAGAGGCGGGAACAGGATAGGATCTCACACATGTGCGCCTGCGCCGCTTCACTACAGTCCTCAGCAGCGAGATCTGAGAGGCGGTAACAGGATAGGATCTCACACATGTGCGCCTGCACCGCTTCACTACAGTCCTCAGCAGCGAGATCTGAGAGGCGGTAACAGGATAGGATCTCACACATGTGCGCCTGCGCCGCTTCACTACAGTCCTCAGCAGCGAGATCTGAGAGGCGGTAACAGGATAGGATCTCACACATGTACGCCTGCGCCGCTTCACTACAGTCCTCAGCAGCGAGATCTGAGAGGCGGTAACAGGATAGGATCTCACACATGTGTGCCTGCACCGCTTCACTACAGTCCTCAGCAGCGAGATCTGAGAGGCGGTAACGGGATAGGATCTCACACATGTGCGCCTGCACCGCTTCACTACAGTCCTCAGCAGCGAGATCTGAGAGGCGGTAACAGGATAGGATCTCACACATGTGCGCCTGCGCCGCTTCACTACAGTCCTCAGCAGCCAGATCTGAGAGGCGGTAAAAGGATAGGATCTCACACATATGCGCCTGCGCCGCTTCACTACAGTCCTCAGCAGCGAGATCTGAGAGGCGGTAACAGGATAGGATCTCACACATATGCGCCTGCGCCGCTTCACTACAGTCCTCAGCAGCGAGATCTGAGAGGCGGTAACAGGATAGGATCTCACACATGTGCACCTGCGCCGCTTCACTACAGTCCTCAGCAGCGAGATCTGAGAGGCGGTAACAGGATAGGATCTCACACATGTGCACCTGCACCGCTTCACTACAGTCCTCAGCAGCGAGATCTGAGAGGCGGTAACAGGATAGGATCTCACACATGTGTGCCTGCACCGCTTCACTACAGTCCTCAGCAGCGAGATCTGAGAGGCGGTAACGGGATAGGATCTCACACATGTGCGCCTGCACCGCTTCACTACAGTCCTCAGCAGCGAGATCTGAGAGGCGGTAACAGGATAGGATCTCGCACATGTGCGCCTGCACCGCTTCACTACAGTCCTCAGCAGCGAGATCTGAGAGGCGGTAACAGGATAGGATCTCACACGTGCGCCTGCACCGCTTCACTACAGTCCTCAGCAGTGAGATCTGAGAGGCGGTAACAGGATAGGATCTCACACATGTGCGCCTGCGCCGCTTCACTACAGTCCTCAGCAGCGAGATCTGAGAGGCGGTAACAGGATAGGATCTCACACATGTGCGCCTGCACCGCTTCACTACAGTCCTCAGCAGCGAGATCTGAGAGGCGGTAACAGGATAGGATCTCACACATGTGTGCCTGCACCGCTTCACTACAGTCCTCAGCAGCGAGATCTGAGAGGCGGTAACAGGATAGGATCTCACACATGTGTGCCTGCACCGCTTCACTACAGTCCTCAGCAGCGAGATCTGAGAGGCGGTAACAGGATAGGATCTCACACATGTGCGCCTGCACCGCTTCACTACAGTCCTCAGCAGCGAGATCTGAGAGGCGGTAACAGGATAGGATCTCACACGTGCGCCTGCACCGCTTCACTACAGTCCTCAGCAGTGAGATCTGAGAGGCGGTAACAGGATAGGATCTCACACATGTGCGCCTGCGCCGCTTCACTACAGTCCTCAGCAGCGAGATCTGAGAGGCGGTAACAGGATAGGATCTCACACATGTGCGCCTGCACCGCTTCACTACAGTCCTCAGCAGCGAGATCTGAGAGGCGGTAACAGGATAGGATCTCACACATGTGCGCCTCCACTGCTTCACTACAGTCCTCAGCAGCGAGATCTGAGAGGCGGTAACAGGATAGGATCTCACACATGTGCGCCTGCGCCGCTTCACTACAGTCCTCGGCAGCGAGATCTGAGAGGCGGTAACAGGATAGGATCTCACACATGTGCGCCTGCACCGCTTCACTACAGTCCTCAGCAGCGAGATCTGAGAGGTGGTAACAGGATAGGATCTCACACATGTGCGCCTGCACCGCTTCACTACAGTCCTCAGCAGCGAGATCTGAGAGGCGGTAACAGGATAGGATCTCACACATGTGCGCCTGCACTGCTTCACTACAGTCCTCAGCAGCGAGATCTGAGAGGTGGTAACAGGATAGGATCTCACACATGTGCGCCTGCGCCGCTTCACTACAGTCCTCAGCAGCGAGATCTGAGAGGGGGTAACAGGATAGGATCTCACACATGTGCGCCTGCGCCGCTTCACTACAGTCCTCAGCAGCGAGATCTGAGAGGCGGTAACAGGATAGGATCTCACACATGTACGCCTGCGCCGCTTCACTACAGTCCTCAGCAGCGAGATCTGAGAGGCGGTAACAGGATAGGATCTCACACATGTGCGCCTGCACCGCTTCACTACAGTCCTCAGCAGTGAGATCTGAGAGGCGGTAACAGGATAGAATCTCACACATGTGCGCCTGCGCTGCTTCACTACAGTCCTCAGCAGCGAGATCTGAGAGGCGGTAACAGGATAGGATCTCACACATGTGCGCCTGCGCCGCTTCACTACAGTCCTCAGCAGCGAGATCTGAGAGGCGGTAACAGGATAGGATCTCACACATGTGCGCCTGCGCCGCTTCACTACAGTCCTCAGCAGCGAGATCTGCGCCGCTTCACTACAGTCCTCAGCAGCGAGATCTGAGAGGCGGTAACAGGATAGGATCTCACACATGTGCGCCTGCACCGCTTCACTACAGTCCTCAGCAGCGAGATCTGAGAGGCGGTAACAGGATAGGATCTCACACATGTGTGCCTGCACCGCTTCACTACAGTCCTCAGCAGCGAGATCTGAGAGGCGGTAACAGGATAGGATCTCACACATGTGTGCCTGCACCGCTTCACTACAGTCCTCAGCAGCGAGATCTGAGAGGCGGTAACAGGATAGGATCTCACACATGTGCGCCTGCACCGCTTCACTACAGTCCTCAGCAGCGAGATCTGAGAGGCAGTAACAGGATAGGATCTCACACATGTGCGCCTGCACCGCTTCACTACAGTCCTCAGCAGCGAGATCTGAGAGGCGGTAACAGGATAGGATCTCACACATGTGCGCCTGCGCCGCTTCACTACAGTCCTCAGCAGCGAGATCTGAGAGGGGGTAACAGGATAGGATCTCACACATGTGCGCCTACACCGCTTCACTACAGTCCTCAGCAGCGAGATCTGAGAGGCGGTAACAGGATAGGATCTCACACATGTGTGCCTGCACCGCTTCACTACAGTCCTCAGCAGCGAGATCTGAGAGGCGGTAACAGGATAGGATCTCACACATGTGCGCCTGCACCGCTTCACTACAGTCCTCAGCAGCGAGATCTGAGAGGCAGTAACAGGATAGGATCTCACACATGTGCGCCTGCACCGCTTCACTACAGTCCTCAGCAGCGAGATCTGAGAGGCGGTAACAGGATAGGATCTCACACATGTGCGCCTGCGCCGCTTCACTACAGTCCTCAGCAGCGAGATCTGAGAGGTGGTAACAGGATAGGATCTCGCACATGTGCACCTGCGCCGCTTCACTACAGTCCTCAGCAGCGAGATCTGAGAGGCGGTAACAGGATAGGATCTCACACATGTGCGCCTGCGCCGCTTCACTACAGTCCTCAGCAGCGAGATCTGACAGGCGGTAACAGGATAGGATCTCACACATGTGCGCCTGCGCCGCTTCACTACAGTCCTCAGCAGCGAGATCTGAGAGGCGGTAACAGGATAGGATCTCACACATGTGCACCTGCGCCGCTTCACTACAGTCCTCAGCAGCGAGATCTGAGAGGCGGTAACAGGATAGGATCTCACACATGTGTGCCTGCGCCGCTTCACTACAGTCCTCAGCAGCGAGATCTGAGAGGCGGTAACAGGATAGGATCTCACACATGTGCGCCTGCGCCGCTTCACTACAGTCCTCAGCAGCGAGATCTGAGAGGCGGTAACAGGATAGGATCTCACACATGTGTGCCTGCGCCGCTTCACTACAGTCCTCAGCAGCGAGATCTGAGAGGCGGTAACAGGATAGGATCTCGCACATGTGCGCCTGCGCCGCTTCACTACAGTCCTCAGCAGCGAGATCTGAGAGGCGGTAACAGGATAGGATCTCGCACATGTGCTCCTGCACCGCTTCACTACAGTCCTCAGCAGTGAGATCTGAGAGGCGGTAACAGGATAGGATCTCACACATGTGCGCCTGCACCGCTTCACTACAGTCCTCAGCAGCGAGATCTGAGAGGCGGTAACAGGATAGGATCTCACACATGTGCGCCTGCGCCGCTTCACTACAGTCCTCAGCAGCGAGATCTGAGAGGCGGTAACAGGATAGGATCTCACACATGTGCTCCTGCACCGCTTCACTACAGTCCTCAGCAGTGAGATCTGAGAGGCGGTAACAGGATAGGATCTCACACATGTGCGCCTGCGCCGCTTCACTACAGTCCTCAGCAGCCAGATCTGAGAGGCGGTAACAGGATAGGATCTCACACATATGCGCCTGCGCCGCTTCACTACAGTCCTCAGCAGCGAGATCTGAGAGGCGGGAACAGGATAGGATCTCACACATGTGCGCCTGCGCCGCTTCACTACAGTCCTCAGCAGCGAGATCTGAGAGGCGGTAACAGGATAGGATCTCACACATGTGCGCCTGCACCGCTTCACTACAGTCCTCAGCAGCGAGATCTGAGAGGCGGTAACAGGATAGGATCTCACACATGTGCGCCTGCGCCGCTTCACTACAGTCCTCAGCAGCGAGATCTGAGAGGCGGTAACAGGATAGGATCTCACACATGTACGCCTGCACCGCTTCACTACAGTCCTCAGCAGCGAGATCTGAGAGGTGGTAACAGGATAGGATCTCACACATGTGCGCCTGCGCCGCTTCACTACAGTCCTCAGCAGCGAGATCTGAGAGGCGGTAACAGGATAGGATCTCACACATATGCGCCTGCGCCGCTTCACTACAGTCCTCAGCAGCGAGATCTGAGAGGCGGTAACAGGATAGGATCTCACACATGTGTGCCTGCACCGCTTCACTACAGTCCTCAGCAGCGAGATCTGAGAGGCGGTAACGGGATAGGATCTCACACATGTGCGCCTGCACCTCTTCACTACAGTCCTCAGCAGCGAGATCTGAGAGGCGGTAACAGGATAGGATCTCACACATGTGCGCCTGCGCCGCTTCACTACAGTCCTCAGCAGCCAGATCTGAGAGGCGGTAAAAGGATAGGATCTCACACATATGCGCCTGCGCCGCTTCACTACAGTCCTCAGCAGCGAGATCTGAGAGGCGGTAACAGGATAGGATCTCACACATATGCGCCTGCGCCGCTTCACTACAGTCCTCAGCAGCGAGATCTGAGAGGCGGTAACAGGATAGGATCTCACACATGTGCACCTGCGCCGCTTCACTACAGTCCTCAGCAGCGAGATCTGAGAGGCGGTAACAGGATAGGATCTCACACATGTGCACCTGCACCGCTTCACTACAGTCCTCAGCAGCGAGATCTGAGAGGCGGTAACAGGATAGGATCTCACACATGTGTGCCTGCACCGCTTCACTACAGTCCTCAGCAGCGAGATCTGAGAGGCGGTAACGGGATAGGATCTCACACATGTGCGCCTGCACCGCTTCACTACAGTCCTCAGCAGCGAGATCTGAGAGGCGGTAACAGGATAGGATCTCGCACATGTGCGCCTGCACCGCTTCACTACAGTCCTCAGCAGCGAGATCTGAGAGGCGGTAACAGGATAGGATCTCACACGTGCGCCTGCACCGCTTCACTACAGTCCTCAGCAGTGAGATCTGAGAGGCGGTAACAGGATAGGATCTCACACATGTGCGCCTGCGCCGCTTCACTACAGTCCTCAGCAGCGAGATCTGAGAGGCGGTAACAGGATAGGATCTCACACATGTGCGCCTGCACCGCTTCACTACAGTCCTCAGCAGCGAGATCTGAGAGGCGGTAACAGGATAGGATCTCACACATGTGTGCCTGCACCGCTTCACTACAGTCCTCAGCAGCGAGATCTGAGAGGCGGTAACAGGATAGGATCTCACACATGTGCACCTGCACCGCTTCACTACAGTCCTCAGCAGCGAGATCTGAGAGGCGGTAACAGGATAGGATCTCACACATGTGTGCCTGCACCGCTTCACTACAGTCCTCAGCAGCGAGATCTGAGAGGCGGTAACGGGATAGGATCTCACACATGTGCGCCTGCACCGCTTCACTACAGTCCTCAGCAGCGAGATCTGAGAGGCGGTAACAGGATAGGATCTCACACGTGCGCCTGCACCGCTTCACTACAGTCCTCAGCAGTGAGATCTGAGAGGCGGTAACAGGATAGGATCTCACACATGTGCGCCTGCGCCGCTTCACTACAGTCCTCAGCAGCGAGATCTGAGAGGCGGTAACAGGATAGGATCTCACACATGTGCGCCTGCACCGCTTCACTACAGTCCTCAGCAGCGAGATCTGAGAGGCGGTAACAGGATAGGATCTCACACATGTGCGCCTCCACTGCTTCACTACAGTCCTCAGCAGCGAGATCTGAGAGGCGGTAACAGGATAGGATCTCACACATGTGCGCCTGCGCCGCTTCACTACAGTCCTCGGCAGCGAGATCTGAGAGGCGGTAACAGGATAGGATCTCACACATGTGCGCCTGCACCGCATTCACTACAGTCCTCAGCAGCGAGATCTGAGAGGTGGTAACAGGATAGGATCTCACACATGTGCGCCTGCACCGCTTCACTACAGTCCTCAGCAGCGAGATCTGAGAGGCGGTAACAGGATAGGATCTCACACATGTGCGCCTGCACTGCTTCACTACAGTCCTCAGCAGCGAGATCTGAGAGGTGGTAACAGGATAGGATCTCACACATGTGCGCCTGCGCCGCTTCACTACAGTCCTCAGCAGCGAGATCTGAGAGGGGGTAACAGGATAGGATCTCACACATGTGCGCCTGCGCCGCTTCACTACAGTCCTCAGCAGCGAGATCTGAGAGGCGGTAACAGGATAGGATCTCACACATGTACGCCTGCGCCGCTTCACTACAGTCCTCAGCAGCGAGATCTGAGAGGCGGTAACAGGATAGGATCTCACACATGTGCGCCTGCACCGCTTCACTACAGTCCTCAGCAGTGAGATCTGAGAGGCGGTAACAGGATAGAATCTCACACATGTGCGCCTGCGCTGCTTCACTACAGTCCTCAGCAGCGAGATCTGAGAGGCGGTAACAGGATAGGATCTCACACATGTGCGCCTGCGCCGCTTCACTACAGTCCTCAGCAGCGAGATCTGAGAGGCGGTAACAGGATAGGATCTCACACATGTGCGCCTGCGCCGCTTCACTACAGTCCTCAGCAGCGAGATCTGCGCCGCTTCACTACAGTCCTCAGCAGCGAGATCTGAGAGGCGGTAACAGGATAGGATCTCACACATGTGCGCCTGCACCGCTTCACTACAGTCCTCAGCAGCGAGATCTGAGAGGCGGTAACAGGATAGGATCTCACACATGTGCGCCTGCACCGCTTCACTACAGTCCTCAGCAGCGAGATCTGAGAGGCGGTAACAGGATCGGATCTCACACATATGCGCCTGCGCCGCTTCACTACAGTCCTCAGCAGCGAGATCTGAGAGGCGGTAACAGGATAGGATCTCACACATATGCGCCTGCGCCGCTTCACTACAGTCCTCAGCAGCGAGATCTGAGAGGCGGTAACAGGATAGGATCTCACACATGTGCGCCTGCACCGCTTCACTACAGTCCTCAGCAGCGAGATCTGAGAGGCGGTAACAGGATAGGATCTCACACATGTACGCCTGCGCCGCTTCACTACAGTCCTCAGCAGCGAGATATGAGAGGCGGTAACAGGATAGGATCTCACACATGTGCGCCTGCGCCGCTTCACTACAGTCCTCAGCAGCCAGATCTGAGAGGCGGTAACAGGATAGGATCTCACACATGTACGCCTGCGCCGCTTCACTACAGTCCTCAGCAGCGAGATCTGAGAGGCGGTAACAGGATAGGATCTCGCACATGTGCGCCTGCACCGCTTCACTACAGTCCTCAGCAGCGAGATCTGAGAGGCGGTAACAGGATAGGATCTCACACATGTGCACCTGCACTGCTTCACTACAGTCCTCAGCAGCGAGATCTGAGAGGCGGTAACAGGATAGGATCTCACACATGTGCTCCTGCGCCGCTTCACTACAGTCCTCAGCAGCGAGATCTGAGAGGCGGTAACAGGATAGGATCTCACACATGTGCTCCTGCGCCGCTTCACTACAGTCCTCAGCAGCGAGATCTGAGAGGCGGTAACAGGATAGGATCTCACACATGTGCGCCTGCACCGCTTCACTACAGTCCTCAGCAGCGAGATCTGAGAGGCGGTAACAGGATAGGATGTCACACATGTGCGCCTGCACCGCTTCACTACAGTCCTCAGCAGCGAGATCTGAGAGGTGGTAACAGGATAGGATCTCACACATGTGCGCCTGCGCCGCTTCACTACAGTCCTCAGCAGCGAGATCTGAGAGGCGGTAACAGGATAGGATCTCACACATGTGCGCCTGCACCGCTTCACTACAGTCCTCAGCAGCGAGATCTGAGAGGTGGTAACAGGATAGGATCTCACACATGTGCGCCTGCACCGCTTCACTACAGTCCTCAGCAGCGAGATCTGAGAGGAGGTAACAGGATAGGATCTCACACATGTGCGCCTGCACCGCTTCACTACAGTCCTCAGCAGCCAGATCTGAGAGGCGGTAACAGGATAGGATCTCACACATGTGCGCCTGCACCGCTTCACTACAGTCCTCAGCAGCGAGATCTGAGAGGCGGTAACAGGATAGGATCTCACACATGTACGCCTGCGCCGCTTCACTACAGTCCTCAGCAGCGAGATCTGAGAGGCGGTAACAGGATAGGATCTCACACATGTGCGCCTGCGCCGCTTCACTACAGTCCTCAGCAGTGAGATCTGAGAGGCGGTAACAGGATAGGATCTCACACATGTACGCCTGCGCCGCTTCACTACAGTCCTCAGCAGCGAGATCTGAGAGGCGGTAACAGGATAGGATCTCACACATGTGCGCCTGCGCCGCTTCACTACAGTCCTCAGCAGCGAGATCTGAGAGGCGGTAACAGGATAGGATCTCACACATGTGCGCCTGCGCCGCTTCACTACAGTCCTCAGCAGCGAGATCTGAGAGGCGGTGACAGGATAGGATCTCACACATGTGTGCCTGCACCGCTTCACTACAGTCCTCAGCAGCGAGATCTGAGAGGCGGTAACAGGATAGGATCTCGCACATGTGCGCCTGCACCGCTTCACTACAGTCCTCAGCAGCGAGATCTGAGAGGCGGTGACAGGATAGGATCTCACACATGTGTGCCTGCACCGCTTCACTACAGTCCTCAGCAGCGAGATCTGAGAGGCGGTAACAGGATAGGATCTCACACATGTGCGCCTGCACTGCTTCACTACAGTCCTCAGCAGCGAGATCTGAGAGGCGGTAACAGGATAGGATCTCACACATGTGCGCCTGCGCCGCTTCACTACAGTCCTCAGCAGCGAGATCTGAGAGGCGGTAACAGGATCGGGCGTATCACCCGACATCAATTACACCCGGCGTATAAGACCACCCGAAACTTTTCAGAACATTTTCAAGGGTTAAAAAGTAGTCTTATACGCCAGAATATACAGTATGTCATTTCCCATCAAAGAATGACTTGCTGGTTGAATAAAAGTAACTTTAATTAGTCAGAATTTGCCCGGGGTATGAATAATAATGGGCAGCCCTGTAGAAGGTGTTAGCAGCCTCCTGTGGGAGGTACAGGTGAATTGGGGATGTGTTTGATTTGTGATTATCTCTGCAGATTATATATCACAGTGGATGAGCCAGATCTGGCCATTGCCATGTATAAGAAGCACAATCTGTATGAAGATATGATCCGCCTGGTTGCCAAACATCACCCTGACCTGCTCACAGACACCCACCTGCTCCTGGGCAAGGTAAGTCCCTCCCACTCCAGATCTACACCCACCTGCTCCTGGGCAAGCTAAGTCCCTCCCACTCCAGATCTACACCCACCTGCTCCTGGGCAAGGTAAGTCCCTCCCACTCCAGATCTACACCCACCTGCTCCTGGGCAAGGTAAGTCCCTCCCACTCCAGATCTACACCCACCTGCTCCTGGGCAAGCTAAGTCCCTCCCACTCCAGATCTACACCCACCTGCTCCTGGGCAAGGTAAGTCCCTCCCACTCCAGATCTACACCCACCTGCTCCTGGGCAAGCTAAGTCCCTCCCACTCCAGATCTACACCCACCTGCTCCTGGGCAAGCTAAGTCCCTCTCACTCCAGATCTACACCCACCTGCTCCTGGGCAAGCTAAGTCCCTCCCACTCCAGATCTACACCCACCTGCTCCTGGGCAAGCTAAGTCCCTCCCACTCCAGATCTACACCCACCTGCTCCTGGGCAAGCTAAGTCCCTCCCACTCCAGATCTACACCCACCTGCTCCTGGGCAAGCTAAGTCCCTCCCACTCCAGATCTACACCCACCTGCTCCTGGGCAAGCTAAGTCCCTCCCACTCCAGATCTACACCCACCTGCTCCTGGGCAAGCTAAGTCCCTCCCACTCCAGATCTACACCCACCTGCTCCTGGGCAAGCTAAGTCCCTCTCACTCCAGATCTACACCCACCTGCTCCTGGGCAAGGTAAGTCCCTCCCACTCCAGATCTACACCCACCTGCTCCTGGGCAAGGTAAGTCCCTCCCACTCCAGATCTACACCCACCTGCTCCTGGGCAAGCTAAGTCCCTCCCACTCCAGATCTACACCCACCTGCTCCTGGGCAAGCTAAGTCCCTCCCACTCCAGATCTACACCCACCTGCTCCTGGGCAAGCTAAGTCCCTCCCACTCCAGATCTACACCCACCTGCTCCTGGGCAAGCTAAGTCCCTCCCACTCCAGATCTAAACTTACCTGCTCCTGGGCAAGCTAAGTCCCTCCCACTCCAGATCTACACCCACCTGCTCCTGGGCAAGGTAAGTCCCTCCCATTCCAGATCTACACCCACCTGCTCCTGGGCAAGGTAAGTCCCTCCCACTCCAGATCTAAACTTACCTGCTCCTGGGCAAGCTAAGTCCCTCCCACTCCAGATCTACACCCACCTGCTCCTGGGCAAGGTAAGTCCCTCCCATTCCAGATCTACACCCACCTGCTCCTGGGCAAGCTAAGTCCCTCCCACTCCAGATCTACACCCACCTGCTCCTGGGCAAGCTAAGTCCCTCCCACTCCAGATCTACACCCACCTGCTCCCGGGCAAGCTAAGTCCCTCCCACTCAAGATCTACACCCACCTGCTCCCGGGCAAGCTAAGTCCCTCCCACTCCAGATCTACACCCACCTGCTCCCGGGCAAGCTAAGTCCCTCCCACTCCAGACCTACACCCACCTGCTCCTGGGCAAGGTAAGTCCCTCCCATTCCAGATCTACACCCACCTGCTCCTGGGCAAGGTAAGTCCCTCCCACTCCAGATCTACACCCACCTGCTCCTGGGCAAGCTAAGTCCCTCCCACTCCAGATCTACACCCACCTGCTCCTGGGCAAGCTAAGTCCCTCCCACTCCAGATCTACACCCACCTGCTCCTGGGCAAGGTTAGTCCCTCCCACTCCAGATCTACACCCACCTGCTCCTGGGCAAGCTAAGTCCCTCCCACTCCAGATCTACACCCACCTGCTCCTGGGCAAGCTAAGTCCCTCCCACTCCAGATCTACACCCACCTGCTCCTGGGCAAGCTAAGTCCCTCCCACTCCAGATCTACACCCACCTGCTCCTGGGCAAGCTAAGTCCCTCCCACTCCAGATCTACACCCACCTGCTCCTGGGCAAGCTAAGTCCCTCCCACTCCAGATCTACACCCACCTGCTCCTGGGCAAGGTAAGTCCCTCCCATTCCAGATCTACACCCACCTGCTCCTGGGCAAGCTAAATCCCTCCCACTCCAGATCTACACCCACCTGCTCCTGGGCAAGGTAAGTCCATCTCACTCCAGATCTACACCCACCTGCTCCTGGGCAAGGTAAGTCCCTCCCACTCCAGATCTACACCCACCTGCTCCTGGGCAAGCTAAGTCCCTCCCACTCCAGATCTACACCCACCTGCTCCTGGGCAAGCTAAGTCCCTCCCACTCCAGATCTACACCCACCTGCTCCTGGGCAAGCTAAGTCCCTCCCACTCCAGATCTACACCCACCTGCTCCTGGGCAAGCTAAGTCCCTCCCACTCCAGATCTACACCCACCTGCTCCTGGGCAAGCTAAGTCCCTCCCACTCCAGATCTACACCCACCTGCTCCTGGGCAAGCTAAGTCCCTCCCACTCCAGATCTGCACCCACCTGCTCCTGGGCAAGGTAAGTCCCTCCCACTCCAGATCTACACCCACCTGCTCCTGGGCAAGCTAAGTCCCTCCCACTCCAGATCTACACCCACCTGCTCCTGGGCAAGCTAAGTCCCTCCCACTCCAGATGTACACCCACCTGCTCCTGGGCAAGCTAAGTCCCTCCCACTCCAGATCTACACCCACCTGCTCCTGGGCAAGGTAAGTCCCTCCCATTCCAGATCTACACCCACCTGCTCCTGGGCAAGCTAAGTCCCTCCCATTCCAGATCTACACCCACCTGCTCCTGGGCAAGCTAAGTCCCTCCCACTCCAGATCTACACCCACCTGCTCCTGGGCAAGGTAAGTCCATCTCACTCCAGATCTACACCCACCTGCTCCTGGGCAAGCTAAGTCCCTCCCACTCCAGATCTACACCCACCTGCTCCTGGGCAAGCTAAGTCCCTCCCACTCCAGATCTACACCCACCTGCTCCTGGGCAAGCTAAGTCACTCCCACTCCAGATCTACACCCACCTGCTCCTGGGCAAGCTAAGTCCCTCCCACTCCAGATCTACACCCACCTGCTCCTGGGCAAGGTAAGTCCCTCCCACTCCAGATCTACACCCACCTGCTCCTGGGCAAGGTAAGTCCCTCCCACTCCAGATCTACACCCACCTGCTCCTGGGCAAGCTAAGTCACTCCCACTCCAGATCTACACCCACCTGCTCCTGGGCAAGCTAAGTCCCTCCCACTCCAGATCTACACCCACCTGCTCCTGGGCAAGGTAAGTCCCTCCCACTCCAGATCTAAACTTACCTGCTCCTGGGCAAGCTAAGTCCCTCCCACTCCAGATCTACACCCACCTGCTCCTGGGCAAGGTAAGTCCCTCCCATTCCAGATCTACACCCACCTGCTCCTGGGCAAGCTAAGTCCCTCCCACTCCAGATCTACACCCACCTGCTCCTGGGCAAGCTAAGTCCCTCCCACTCCAGATCTACACCCACCTGCTCCCGGGCAAGCGAAGTCCCTCCCACTCAAGATCTACACCCACCTGCTCCCGGGCAAGCTAAGTCCCTCCCACTCCAGATCTACACCCACCTGCTCCCGGGCAAGCTAAGTCCATCCCACTCCAGATCTACACCCACCTGCTCCTGGGCAAGGTAAGTCCCTCCCATTCCAGATCTACACCCACCTGCTCCTGGGCAAGGTAAGTCCCTCCCACTCCAGATCTACACCCACCTGCTCCTGGGCAAGCTAAGTCCCTCCCACTCCAGATCTACACCCACCTGCTCCTGGGCAAGCTAAGTCCCTCCCACTCCAGATCTACACCCACCTGCTCCTGGGCAAGGTAAGTCCCTCCCACTCCAGATCTACACCCACCTGCTCCTGGGCAAGCTAAGTCCCTCCCACTCCAGATCTACACCCACCTGCTCCTGGGCAAGCTAAGTCCCTCCCACTCCAGATCTACACCCACCTGCTCCTGGGCAAGCTAAGTCCCTCCCACTCCAGATCTACACCCACCTGCTCCTGGGCAAGCTAAGTCCCTCCCACTCCAGATCTACACCCACCTGCTCCTGGGCAAGGTAAGTCCCTCCCATTCCAGATCTACACCCACCTGCTCCTGGGCAAGCTAAGTCCCTCCCACTCCAGATCTACACCCACCTGCTCCTGGGCAAGGTAAGTCCATCTCACTCCAGATCTACACCCACCTGCTCCTGGGCAAGGTAAGTCCCTCCCACTCCAGATCTACACCCACCTGCTCCTGGGCAAGCTAAGTCCCTCCCACTCCAGATCTACACCCACCTGCTCCTGGGCAAGCTAAGTCCCTCCCACTCCAGATCTACACCCACCTGCTCCTGGGCAAGCTAAGTCCCTCCCACTCCAGATCTACGCTTACCTGCTCCTGGGCAAGCTAAGTCCCTCCCACTCCAGATCTACACCCACCTGCTCCTGGGCAAGGTAAGTCCCTCCCATTCCAGATCTACACCCACCTGCTCCTGGGCAAGCTAAGTCCCTCCCACTCCAGATCTACACCCACCTGCTCCTGGGCAAGCTAAGTCCCTCCCATTCCAGATCTACACCCACCTGCTCCTGGGCAAGCTAAGTCCCTCCCACTCCAGATCTACACCCACCTGCTCCCGGGCAAGCTAAGTCCCTCCCACTCAAGATCTACACCCACCTGCTCCTGGGCAAGCTAAGTCCCTCCCACTCCAGATCTACACCACCTGCTCCTGGGCAAGCTAAGTCCCTCCCACTCCAGATCTACACCCACCTGCTCCCGGGCAAGCTAAGTCCCTCCCACTCAAGATCTACACCCACCTGCTCCCGGGCAAGCTAAGTCCCTCCCACTCCAGATCTACACCCACCTGCTCCCGGGCAAGCTAAGTCCCTCCCACTCCAGATCTACACCCACCTGCTCCCGGGCAAGGTAAGTCCCTCCCATTCCAGATCTACACCCACCTGCTCCTGGGCAAGGTAAGTCCCTCCCACTCCAGATCTACACCCACCTGCTCCTGGGCAAGGTAAGTCCCTCCCACTCCAGATCTACACCCACCTGCTCCCGGGCAAGCTAAGTCCCTCCCATTCCAGATCTACACCCACCTGCTCCTGGGCAAGGTAAGTCCCTCCCACTCCAGATCTACACCCACCTGCTCCTGGGCAAGCTAAGTCCCTCCCACTCCAGATCTATACCCACCTGCTCCTGGGCAAGCTAAGTCCCTCCCACTACAGATCTACACCCACCTGCTCCTGGGCAAGCTAAGTCCCTCCAACTCCAGATCTACACCCACCTGCTCCCGGGCAAGCTAAGTCCCTCCCACTCCAGATCTACACCCACCTACTCCTGGGCAAGGTAAGTCCCTCCCATTCCAGATCTACACCCACCTGCTCCCGGGCAAGCTAAGTCCCTCCCACTCCAGATCTACACCCACCTGCTCCTGGGCAAGCTAAGTCCCTCCCACTCCAGATCTACACCCACCTGCTCCTGGGCAAGCTAAGTCCCTCCCACTCCAGATCTACACCCACCTGCTCCTGGGCAAGCTAAGTCCCTCCCACTCCAGATCTACACCCACCTGCTCCTGGGCAAGCTAAGTCCCTCCCACTCCAGATCTACACCCACCTGCTCCTGGGCAAGCTAAGTCCTTCCCACTCCAGATCTACACCCACCTGCTCCTGGGCAAGCTAAGTCCCTCCCACTCCAGATCTACACCCACCTGCTCCTGGGCAAGCTAAGTCCCTCCCACTCCAGATCTACACCCACCTGCTCCTGGGCAAGGTAAGTCCCTCCCATTCCAGATCTACACCCACCTGCTCCTGGGCAAGGTAAGTCCCTCCCACTCCAGATCTACACCCACCTGCTCCTGGGCAAGCTAAGTCCCTCCCACTCCAGATCTACACCCACCTGCTCCTGGGCAAGCTAAGTCCCTCCCACTCCAGATCTACACCCACCTGCTCCTGGGCAAGCTAAGTCCCTCCAACTCCAGATCTACACCCACCTGCTCCCGGGCAAGCTAAGTCCCTCCCACTCCAGATCTACACCCACCTGCTCCTGGGCAAGGTAAGTCCCTCCCATTCCAGATCTACACCCACCTGCTCCCGGGCAAGCTAAGTCCCTCCCACTCCAGATCTACACCCACCTGCTCCTGGGCAAGCTAAGTCCCTCCCACTCCAGATCTACACCCACCTGCTCCTGGGCAAGCTAAGTCCCTCCCACTCCAGATCTACACCCACCTGCTCCTGGGCAAGCTAAGTCCCTCCCACTCCAGATCTACACCCACCTGCTCCTGGGCAAGCTAAGTCCCTCCCATTCCAGATCTACACCCACCTGCTCTTGGGCAAGCTAAGTCCCTCCCACTCCAGATCTACACCCACCTGCTCCTGGGCAAGCTAAGTCCCTCCCATTCCAGATCTACACCCACCTGCTCCTGGGCAAGCTAAGTCCCTCCCACTCCAGATCTACACCCACCTGCTCCCGGGCAAGCTAAGTCCCTCCCACTCAAGATCTACACCCACCTGCTCCTGGGCAAGCTAAGTCCCTCCCACTCCAGATCTACACCACCTGCTCCTGGGCAAGCTAAGTCCCTCCCACTCCAGATCTACACCCACCTGCTCCCGGGCAAGCTAAGTCCCTCCCACTCAAGATCTACACCCACCTGCTCCCGGGCAAGCTAAGTCCCTCCCACTCCAGATCTACACCCACCTGCTCCCGGGCAAGCTAAGTCCCTCCCACTCCAGATCTACACCCACCTGCTCCTGGGCAAGGTAAGTCCCTCCCATTCCAGATCTACACCCACCTGCTCCTGGGCAAGGTAAGTCCCTCCCACTCCAGATCTACACCCACCTGCTCCTGGGCAAGGTAAGTCCCTCCCACTCCAGATCTACACCCACCTGCTCCCGGGCAAGCTAAGTCCCTCCCATTCCAGATCTACACCCACCTGCTCCTGGGCAAGGTAAGTCCCTCCCACTCCAGATCTACACCCACCTGCTCCTGGGCAAGCTAAGTCCCTCCCACTCCAGATCTACACCCACCTGCTCCTGGGCAAGCTAAGTCCCTCCCACTCCAGATCTACACCCACCTGCTCCTGGGCAAGCTAAGTCCCTCCAACTCCAGATCTACACCCACCTGCTCCCGGGCAAGCTAAGTCCCTCCCACTCCAGATCTACACCCACCTACTCCTGGGCAAGGTAAGTCCCTCCCATTCCAGATCTACACCCACCTGCTCCCGGGCAAGCTAAGTCCCTCCCACTCCAGATCTACACCCACCTGCTCCTGGGCAAGCTAAGTCCCTCCCACTCCAGATCTACACCCACCTGCTCCTGGGCAAGCTAAGTCCCTCCCACTCCAGATCTACACCCACCTGCTCCTGGGCAAGCTAAGTCCCTCCCACTCCAGATCTACACCCACCTGCTCCTGGGCAAGCTAAGTCCCTCCCACTCCAGATCTACACCCACCTGCTCCTGGGCAAGCTAAGTCCTTCCCACTCCAGATCTACACCCACCTGCTCCTGGGCAAGCTAAGTCCCTCCCACTCCAGATCTACACCCACCTGCTCCTGGGCAAGGTAAGTCCCTCCCATTCCAGATCTACACCCACCTGCTCCTGGGCAAGGTAAGTCCCTCCCACTCCAGATCTACACCCACCTGCTCCTGGGCAAGCTAAGTCCCTCCCACTCCAGATCTACACCCACCTGCTCCTGGGCAAGCTAAGTCCCTCCCACTCCAGATCTACACCCACCTGCTCCTGGGCAAGCTAAGTCCCTCCCACTCCAGATCTACACCCACCTGCTCCTGGGCAAGCTAAGTCCCTCCCACTCCAGATCTACACCCACCTGCTCCTGGGCAAGGTAAGTCCCTCCCATTCCAGATCTACACCCACCTGCTCCCGGGCAAGCTAAGTCCCTCCCACTCCAGATCTACACCCACCTGCTCCTGGGCAAGCTAAGTCCCTCCCACTCCAGATCTACACCCACCTGCTCCTGGGCAAGCTAAGTCCCTCCCACTCCAGATCTACACCCACCTGCTCCTGGGCAAGCTAAGTCCCTCCCACTCCAGATCTACACCCACCTGCTCCTGGGCAAGCTAAGTCCCTCCCATTCCAGATCTACACCCACCTGCTCCTGGGCAAGCTAAGTCCCTCCCACTCCAGATCTACACCCACCTGCTCCTGGGCAAGCTAAGTCCCTCCCACTCCAGATCTACACCCACCTGCTCCCGGGCAAGCTAAGTCCCTCCCACTCAAGATCTACACCCACCTGCTCCCGGGCAAGCTAAGTCCCTCCCACTCCAGATCTACACCCACCTGCTCCCGGGCAAGCTAAGTCCCTCCCACTCCAGATCTACACCCACCTGCTCCTGGGCAAGGTAAGTCCCTCCCATTCCAGATCTACACCCACCTGCTCCTGGGCAAGGTAAGTCCCTCCCACTCCAGATCTACACCCACCTGCTCCTGGGCAAGGTAAGTCCCTCCCACTCCAGATCTACACCCACCTGCTCCCGGGCAAGCTAAGTCCCTCCCATTCCAGATCTACACCCACCTGCTCCTGGGCAAGCTAAGTCCCTCCCACTCCAGATCTACACCCACCTGCTCCTGGGCAAGCTAAGTCCCTCCCACTCCAGATCTACACCCACCTGCTCCTGGGCAAGCTAAGTCCCTCCCACTCCAGATCTACACCCACCTGCTCCTGGGCAAGCTAAGTCCCTCCCACTCCAGATCTACACCCACCTGCTCCTGGGCAAGCTAAGTCCCTCCCACTCCAGATCTACACCCACCTGCTCCTGGGCAAGCTAAGTCCCTCCCACTCCAGATCTACACCCACCTGCTCCTGGGCAAGGTAAGTCCATCTCACTCCAGATCTACACCCACCTGCTCCTGGGCAAGCTAAGTCCCTCCCACTCCAGATCTACACCCACCTGCTCCTGGGCAAGCTAAGTCCCTCCCACTCCAGATCTACACCCACCTGCTCCTGGGCAAGCTAAGTCCCTCCCACTCCAGATCTACACTTACCTGCTCCTGGGCAAGCTAAGTCCCTCCCACTCCAGATCTACACCCACCTGCTCCTGGGCAAGGTAAGTCCATCTAACTCCAGATCTACACCCACCTGCTCCTGGGCAAGCTAAGTCCCTCCCACTCCAGATCTACACCCACCTGCTCCTGGGCAAGGTAAGTCCATCTCACTCCAGATCTACACCCACCTGCTCCTGGGCAAGCTAAGTCCCTCCCACTCCAGATCTACACCCACCTGCTCCTGGGCAAGCTAAGTCCCTCCCACTCCAGATCTACACCCACCTGCTCCTGGGCAAGCTAAGTCCCTCCCACTCCAGATCTACACTTACCTGCTCCTGGGCAAGCTAAGTCCCTCCCACTCCAGATCTACACCCACCTGCTCCTGGGCAAGGTAAGTCCCTCCCATTCCAGATCTACACCCACCTGCTCCTGGGCAAGCTAAGTCCCTCCCACTCTAGATCTACACCCACCTGCTCCTGGGCAAGCTAAGTCCCTCCCACTCCAGATCTACACCCACCTGCTCCTGGGCAAGGTAAGTCCCCCCCACTCCCGGTCGGTCCTCACAGACACCCACCTGCTCCTGGGCAAGCTAAGTCCCTCCCACTCCAGATCTACACCCACCTGCTCCTGGGCAAGCTAAGTCCCTCCCATTCCAGATCTACACCCACCTGCTCCTGGGCAAGCTAAGTCCCTCCCACTCCAGATCTACACCCACCTGCTCCCGGGCAAGCTAAGTCCCTCCCACTCAAGATCTACACCCACCTGCTCCTGGGCAAGCTAAGTCCCTCCCACTCCAGATCTACACCCACCTGCTCCTGGGCAAGCTAAGTCCCTCCCACTCCAGATCTACACCCACCTGCTCCCGGGCAAGCTAAGTCCCTCCCACTCAAGATCTACACCCACCTGCTCCCGGGCAAGCTAAGTCCCTCCCACTCCAGATCTACACCCACCTGCTCCCGGGCAAGCTAAGTCCCTCCCACTCCAGATCTACACCCACCTGCTCCTGGGCAAGGTAAGTCCCTCCCATTCCAGATCTACACCCACCTGCTCCTGGGCAAGGTAAGTCCCTCCCACTCCAGATCTACACCCACCTGCTCCTGGGCAAGGTAAGTCCCTCCCACTCCAGATCTACACCCACCTGCTCCCGGGCAAGCTAAGTCCCTCCCATTCCAGATCTACACCCACCTGCTCCTGGGCAAGGTAAGTCCCTCCCACTCCAGATCTACACCCACCTGCTCCTGGGCAAGCTAAGTCCCTCCCACTCCAGATCTATACCCACCTGCTCCTGGGCAAGCTAAGTCCCTCCCACTCCAGATCTACACCCACCTGCTCCTGGGCAAGCTAAGTCCCTCCCACTCCAGATCTACACCCACCTGCTCCTGGGCAAGCTAAGTCCCTCCCACTCCAGATCTACACCCACCTGCTCCTGGGCAAGCTAAGTCCCTCCCACTCCAGATCTACACCCACCTGCTCCTGGGCAAGGTAAGTCCCTCCCATTCCAGATCTACACCCACCTGCTCCCGGGCAAGCTAAGTCCCTCCCACTCCAGATCTACACCCACCTGCTCCTGGGCAAGCTAAGTCCCTCCCACTCCAGATCTACACCCACCTGCTCCTGGGCAAGCTAAGTCCCTCCCACTCCAGATCTACACCCACCTGCTCCTGGGCAAGCTAAGTCCCTCCCACTCCAGATCTACACCCACCTGCTCCTGGGCAAGCTAAGTCCCTCCCATTCCAGATCTACACCCACCTGCTCCTGGGCAAGCTAAGTCCCTCCCACTCCAGATCTACACCCACCTGCTCCTGGGCAAGCTAAGTCCCTCCCACTCCAGATCTACACCCACCTGCTCCCGGGCAAGCTAAGTCCCTCCCACTCAAGATCTACACCCACCTGCTCCCGGGCAAGCTAAGTCCCTCCCACTCCAGATCTACACCCACCTGCTCCCGGGCAAGCTAAGTCCCTCCCACTCCAGATCTACACCCACCTGCTCCTGGGCAAGGTAAGTCCCTCCCATTCCAGATCTACACCCACCTGCTCCTGGGCAAGGTAAGTCCCTCCCACTCCAGATCTACACCCACCTGCTCCTGGGCAAGGTAAGTCCCTCCCACTCCAGATCTACACCCACCTGCTCCTGGGCAAGCTAAGTCCCTCCCACTCCAGATCTACACCCACCTGCTCCTGGGCAAGCTAAGTCCCTCCCACTCCAGATCTACGCTTACCTGCTCCTGGGCAAGCTAAGTCCCTCCCACTCCAGATCTACACCCACCTGCTCCTGGGCAAGGTAAGTCCCTCCCATTCCAGATCTACACCCACCTGCTCCTGGGCAAGCTAAGTCCCTCCCACTCCAGATCTACACCCACCTGCTCCTGGGCAAGCTAAGTCCCTCCCATTCCAGATCTACACCCACCTGCTCCTGGGCAAGCTAAGTCCCTCCCACTCCAGATCTACACCCACCTGCTCCCGGGCAAGCTAAGTCCCTCCCACTCAAGATCTACACCCACCTGCTCCTGGGCAAGCTAAGTCCCTCCCACTCCAGATCTACACCACCTGCTCCTGGGCAAGCTAAGTCCCTCCCACTCCAGATCTACACCCACCTGCTCCCGGGCAAGCTAAGTCCCTCCCACTCAAGATCTACACCCACCTGCTCCCGGGCAAGCTAAGTCCCTCCCACTCCAGATCTACACCCACCTGCTCCCGGGCAAGCTAAGTCCCTCCCACTCCAGATCTACACCCACCTGCTCCCGGGCAAGGTAAGTCCCTCCCATTCCAGATCTACACCCACCTGCTCCTGGGCAAGGTAAGTCCCTCCCACTCCAGATCTACACCCACCTGCTCCTGGGCAAGGTAAGTCCCTCCCACTCCAGATCTACACCCACCTGCTCCCGGGCAAGCTAAGTCCCTCCCATTCCAGATCTACACCCACCTGCTCCTGGGCAAGGTAAGTCCCTCCCACTCCAGATCTACACCCACCTGCTCCTGGGCAAGCTAAGTCCCTCCCACTCCAGATCTATACCCACCTGCTCCTGGGCAAGCTAAGTCCCTCCCACTACAGATCTACACCCACCTGCTCCTGGGCAAGCTAAGTCCCTCCAACTCCAGATCTACACCCACCTGCTCCCGGGCAAGCTAAGTCCCTCCCACTCCAGATCTACACCCACCTACTCCTGGGCAAGGTAAGTCCCTCCCATTCCAGATCTACACCCACCTGCTCCCGGGCAAGCTAAGTCCCTCCCACTCCAGATCTACACCCACCTGCTCCTGGGCAAGCTAAGTCCCTCCCACTCCAGATCTACACCCACCTGCTCCTGGGCAAGCTAAGTCCCTCCCACTCCAGATCTACACCCACCTGCTCCTGGGCAAGCTAAGTCCCTCCCACTCCAGATCTACACCCACCTGCTCCTGGGCAAGCTAAGTCCCTCCCACTCCAGATCTACACCCACCTGCTCCTGGGCAAGCTAAGTCCTTCCCACTCCAGATCTACACCCACCTGCTCCTGGGCAAGCTAAGTCCCTCCCACTCCAGATCTACACCCACCTGCTCCTGGGCAAGCTAAGTCCCTCCCACTCCAG
This sequence comes from Hyperolius riggenbachi, assembly GCF_040937935.1. NCBI lineage: Eukaryota > Metazoa > Chordata > Amphibia > Anura > Hyperoliidae > Hyperolius > Hyperolius riggenbachi. Next base: position 1,633,219 of record NC_090649.1, on the reverse strand, counting down.
ATCTACACCCACCTGCTCCTGGGCAAGGTAAGTCCCTCCCATTCCAGATCTACACCCACCTGCTCCTGGGCAAGGTAAGTCCCTCCCACTCCAGATCTACACCCACCTGCTCCTGGGCAAGCTAAGTCCCTCCCACTCCAGATCTACACCCACCTGCTCCTGGGCAAGCTAAGTCCCTCCCACTCCAGATCTACACCCACCTGCTCCTGGGCAAGCTAAGTCCCTCCAACTCCAGATCTACACCCACCTGCTCCCGGGCAAGCTAAGTCCCTCCCACTCCAGATCTACACCCACCTGCTCCTGGGCAAGGTAAGTCCCTCCCATTCCAGATCTACACCCACCTGCTCCCGGGCAAGCTAAGTCCCTCCCACTCCAGATCTACACCCACCTGCTCCTGGGCAAGCTAAGTCCCTCCCACTCCAGATCTACACCCACCTGCTCCTGGGCAAGCTAAGTCCCTCCCACTCCAGATCTACACCCACCTGCTCCTGGGCAAGCTAAGTCCCTCCCACTCCAGATCTACACCCACCTGCTCCTGGGCAAGCTAAGTCCCTCCCATTCCAGATCTACACCCACCTGCTCTTGGGCAAGCTAAGTCCCTCCCACTCCAGATCTACACCCACCTGCTCCTGGGCAAGCTAAGTCCCTCCCATTCCAGATCTACACCCACCTGCTCCTGGGCAAGCTAAGTCCCTCCCACTCCAGATCTACACCCACCTGCTCCCGGGCAAGCTAAGTCCCTCCCACTCAAGATCTACACCCACCTGCTCCTGGGCAAGCTAAGTCCCTCCCACTCCAGATCTACACCACCTGCTCCTGGGCAAGCTAAGTCCCTCCCACTCCAGATCTACACCCACCTGCTCCCGGGCAAGCTAAGTCCCTCCCACTCAAGATCTACACCCACCTGCTCCCGGGCAAGCTAAGTCCCTCCCACTCCAGATCTACACCCACCTGCTCCCGGGCAAGCTAAGTCCCTCCCACTCCAGATCTACACCCACCTGCTCCTGGGCAAGGTAAGTCCCTCCCATTCCAGATCTACACCCACCTGCTCCTGGGCAAGGTAAGTCCCTCCCACTCCAGATCTACACCCACCTGCTCCTGGGCAAGGTAAGTCCCTCCCACTCCAGATCTACACCCACCTGCTCCCGGGCAAGCTAAGTCCCTCCCATTCCAGATCTACACCCACCTGCTCCTGGGCAAGGTAAGTCCCTCCCACTCCAGATCTACACCCACCTGCTCCTGGGCAAGCTAAGTCCCTCCCACTCCAGATCTACACCCACCTGCTCCTGGGCAAGCTAAGTCCCTCCCACTCCAGATCTACACCCACCTGCTCCTGGGCAAGCTAAGTCCCTCCAACTCCAGATCTACACCCACCTGCTCCCGGGCAAGCTAAGTCCCTCCCACTCCAGATCTACACCCACCTACTCCTGGGCAAGGTAAGTCCCTCCCATTCCAGATCTACACCCACCTGCTCCCGGGCAAGCTAAGTCCCTCCCACTCCAGATCTACACCCACCTGCTCCTGGGCAAGCTAAGTCCCTCCCACTCCAGATCTACACCCACCTGCTCCTGGGCAAGCTAAGTCCCTCCCACTCCAGATCTACACCCACCTGCTCCTGGGCAAGCTAAGTCCCTCCCACTCCAGATCTACACCCACCTGCTCCTGGGCAAGCTAAGTCCCTCCCACTCCAGATCTACACCCACCTGCTCCTGGGCAAGCTAAGTCCTTCCCACTCCAGATCTACACCCACCTGCTCCTGGGCAAGCTAAGTCCCTCCCACTCCAGATCTACACCCACCTGCTCCTGGGCAAGCTAAGTCCCTCCCACTCCAGATCTACACCCACCTGCTCCTGGGCAAGCTAAGTCCCTCCCACTCCAGATCTACACCCACCTGCTCCTGGGCAAGCTAAGTCCCTCCCATTCCAGATCTACACCCACCTGCTCCTGGGCAAGCTAAGTCCCTCCCACTCCAGATCTACACCCACCTGCTCCTGGGCAAGCTAAGTCCCTCCCACTCCAGATCTACACCCACCTGCTCCCGGGCAAGCTAAGTCCCTCCCACTCAAGATCTACACCCACCTGCTCCCGGGCAAGCTAAGTCCCTCCCACTCCAGATCTACACCCACCTGCTCCCGGGCAAGCTAAGTCCCTCCCACTCCAGATCTACACCCACCTGCTCCTGGGCAAGGTAAGTCCCTCCCATTCCAGATCTACACCCACCTGCTCCTGGGCAAGGTAAGTCCCTCCCACTCCAGATCTACACCCACCTGCTCCTGGGCAAGGTAAGTCCCTCCCACTCCAGATCTACACCCACCTGCTCCCGGGCAAGCTAAGTCCCTCCCATTCCAGATCTACACCCACCTGCTCCTGGGCAAGCTAAGTCCCTCCCACTCCAGATCTACACCCACCTGCTCCTGGGCAAGCTAAGTCCCTCCCACTCCAGATCTACACCCACCTGCTCCTGGGCAAGCTAAGTCCCTCCCACTCCAGATCTACACCCACCTGCTCCTGGGCAAGCTAAGTCCCTCCCACTCCAGATCTACACCCACCTGCTCCTGGGCAAGCTAAGTCCCTCCCACTCCAGATCTACACCCACCTGCTCCTGGGCAAGCTAAGTCCCTCCCACTCCAGATCTACACCCACCTGCTCCTGGGCAAGGTAAGTCCATCTCACTCCAGATCTACACCCACCTGCTCCTGGGCAAGCTAAGTCCCTCCCACTCCAGATCTACACCCACCTGCTCCTGGGCAAGCTAAGTCCCTCCCACTCCAGATCTACACCCACCTGCTCCTGGGCAAGCTAAGTCCCTCCCACTCCAGATCTACACTTACCTGCTCCTGGGCAAGCTAAGTCCCTCCCACTCCAGATCTACACCCACCTGCTCCTGGGCAAGGTAAGTCCATCTAACTCCAGATCTACACCCACCTGCTCCTGGGCAAGCTAAGTCCCTCCCACTCCAGATCTACACCCACCTGCTCCTGGGCAAGGTAAGTCCATCTCACTCCAGATCTACACCCACCTGCTCCTGGGCAAGCTAAGTCCCTCCCACTCCAGATCTACACCCACCTGCTCCTGGGCAAGCTAAGTCCCTCCCACTCCAGATCTACACCCACCTGCTCCTGGGCAAGCTAAGTCCCTCCCACTCCAGATCTACACTTACCTGCTCCTGGGCAAGCTAAGTCCCTCCCACTCCAGATCTACACCCACCTGCTCCTGGGCAAGGTAAGTCCCTCCCATTCCAGATCTACACCCACCTGCTCCTGGGCAAGCTAAGTCCCTCCCACTCTAGATCTACACCCACCTGCTCCTGGGCAAGCTAAGTCCCTCCCACTCCAGATCTACACCCACCTGCTCCTGGGCAAGGTAAGTCCCCCCCACTCCCGGTCGGTCCTCACAGACACCCACCTGCTCCTGGGCAAGCTAAGTCCCTCCCACTCCAGATCTACACCCACCTGCTCCTGGGCAAGCTAAGTCCCTCCCATTCCAGATCTACACCCACCTGCTCCTGGGCAAGCTAAGTCCCTCCCACTCCAGATCTACACCCACCTGCTCCCGGGCAAGCTAAGTCCCTCCCACTCAAGATCTACACCCACCTGCTCCTGGGCAAGCTAAGTCCCTCCCACTCCAGATCTACACCCACCTGCTCCTGGGCAAGCTAAGTCCCTCCCACTCCAGATCTACACCCACCTGCTCCCGGGCAAGCTAAGTCCCTCCCACTCAAGATCTACACCCACCTGCTCCCGGGCAAGCTAAGTCCCTCCCACTCCAGATCTACACCCACCTGCTCCCGGGCAAGCTAAGTCCCTCCCACTCCAGATCTACACCCACCTGCTCCTGGGCAAGGTAAGTCCCTCCCATTCCAGATCTACACCCACCTGCTCCTGGGCAAGGTAAGTCCCTCCCACTCCAGATCTACACCCACCTGCTCCTGGGCAAGGTAAGTCCCTCCCACTCCAGATCTACACCCACCTGCTCCCGGGCAAGCTAAGTCCCTCCCATTCCAGATCTACACCCACCTGCTCCTGGGCAAGGTAAGTCCCTCCCACTCCAGATCTACACCCACCTGCTCCTGGGCAAGCTAAGTCCCTCCCACTCCAGATCTATACCCACCTGCTCCTGGGCAAGCTAAGTCCCTCCCACTCCAGATCTACACCCACCTGCTCCTGGGCAAGCTAAGTCCCTCCCACTCCAGATCTACACCCACCTGCTCCTGGGCAAGCTAAGTCCCTCCCACTCCAGATCTACACCCACCTGCTCCTGGGCAAGCTAAGTCCCTCCCACTCCAGATCTACACCCACCTGCTCCTGGGCAAGGTAAGTCCCTCCCATTCCAGATCTACACCCACCTGCTCCCGGGCAAGCTAAGTCCCTCCCACTCCAGATCTACACCCACCTGCTCCTGGGCAAGCTAAGTCCCTCCCACTCCAGATCTACACCCACCTGCTCCTGGGCAAGCTAAGTCCCTCCCACTCCAGATCTACACCCACCTGCTCCTGGGCAAGCTAAGTCCCTCCCACTCCAGATCTACACCCACCTGCTCCTGGGCAAGCTAAGTCCCTCCCATTCCAGATCTACACCCACCTGCTCCTGGGCAAGCTAAGTCCCTCCCACTCCAGATCTACACCCACCTGCTCCTGGGCAAGCTAAGTCCCTCCCACTCCAGATCTACACCCACCTGCTCCCGGGCAAGCTAAGTCCCTCCCACTCAAGATCTACACCCACCTGCTCCCGGGCAAGCTAAGTCCCTCCCACTCCAGATCTACACCCACCTGCTCCCGGGCAAGCTAAGTCCCTCCCACTCCAGATCTACACCCACCTGCTCCTGGGCAAGGTAAGTCCCTCCCATTCCAGATCTACACCCACCTGCTCCTGGGCAAGGTAAGTCCCTCCCACTCCAGATCTACACCCACCTGCTCCTGGGCAAGGTAAGTCCCTCCCACTCCAGATCTACACCCACCTGCTCCCGGGCAAGCTAAGTCCCTCCCATTCCAGATCTACACCCACCTGCTCCTGGGCAAGCTAAGTCCCTCCCACTCCAGATCTACACCCACCTGCTCCTGGGCAAGCTAAGTCCCTCCCACTCCAGATCTACACCCACCTGCTCCTGGGCAAGCTAAGTCCCTCCCACTCCAGATCTACACCCACCTGCTCCTGGGCAAGCTAAGTCCCTCCCACTCCAGATCTACACCCACCTGCTCCTGGGCAAGCTAAGTCCCTCCCACTCCAGATCTACACCCACCTGCTCCTGGGCAAGCTAAGTCCCTCCCACTCCAGATCTACACCCACCTGCTCCTGGGCAAGGTAAGTCCATCTCACTCCAGATCTACACCCACCTGCTCCTGGGCAAGCTAAGTCCCTCCCACTCCAGATCTACACCCACCTGCTCCTGGGCAAGCTAAGTCCCTCCCACTCCAGATCTACACCCACCTGCTCCTGGGCAAGCTAAGTCCCTCCCACTCCAGATCTACACTTACCTGCTCCTGGGCAAGCTAAGTCCCTCCCACTCCAGATCTACACCCACCTGCTCCTGGGCAAGGTAAGTCCATCTAACTCCAGATCTACACCCACCTGCTCCTGGGCAAGCTAAGTCCCTCCCACTCCAGATCTACACCCACCTGCTCCTGGGCAAGGTAAGTCCATCTCACTCCAGATCTACACCCACCTGCTCCTGGGCAAGCTAAGTCCCTCCCACTCCAGATCTACACCCACCTGCTCCTGGGCAAGCTAAGTCCCTCCCACTCCAGATCTACACCCACCTGCTCCTGGGCAAGCTAAGTCCCTCCCACTCCAGATCTACACTTACCTGCTCCTGGGCAAGCTAAGTCCCTCCCACTCCAGATCTACACCCACCTGCTCCTGGGCAAGGTAAGTCCCTCCCATTCCAGATCTACACCCACCTGCTCCTGGGCAAGCTAAGTCCCTCCCACTCTAGATCTACACCCACCTGCTCCTGGGCAAGCTAAGTCCCTCCCACTCCAGATCTACACCCACCTGCTCCTGGGCAAGGTAAGTCCCCCCCACTCCCGGTCGGTCCTCACAGACACCCACCTGCTCCTGGGCAAGCTAAGTCCCTCCCACTCCAGATCTACACCCACCTGCTCCTGGGCAAGCTAAGTCCCTCCCATTCCAGATCTACACCCACCTGCTCCTGGGCAAGCTAAGTCCCTCCCACTCCAGATCTACACCCACCTGCTCCCGGGCAAGCTAAGTCCCTCCCACTCAAGATCTACACCCACCTGCTCCTGGGCAAGCTAAGTCCCTCCCACTCCAGATCTACACCCACCTGCTCCTGGGCAAGCTAAGTCCCTCCCACTCCAGATCTACACCCACCTGCTCCCGGGCAAGCTAAGTCCCTCCCACTCAAGATCTACACCCACCTGCTCCCGGGCAAGCTAAGTCCCTCCCACTCCAGATCTACACCCACCTGCTCCCGGGCAAGCTAAGTCCCTCCCACTCCAGATCTACACCCACCTGCTCCTGGGCAAGGTAAGTCCCTCCCATTCCAGATCTACACCCACCTGCTCCTGGGCAAGGTAAGTCCCTCCCACTCCAGATCTACACCCACCTGCTCCTGGGCAAGGTAAGTCCCTCCCACTCCAGATCTACACCCACCTGCTCCCGGGCAAGCTAAGTCCCTCCCATTCCAGATCTACACCCACCTGCTCCTGGGCAAGGTAAGTCCCTCCCACTCCAGATCTACACCCACCTGCTCCTGGGCAAGCTAAGTCCCTCCCACTCCAGATCTATACCCACCTGCTCCTGGGCAAGCTAAGTCCCTCCCACTCCAGATCTACACCCACCTGCTCCTGGGCAAGCTAAGTCCCTCCCACTCCAGATCTACACCCACCTGCTCCCGGGCAAGCTAAGTCCCTCCCACTCCAGATCTACACCCACCTACTCCTGGGCAAGGTAAGTCCCTCCCATTCCAGATCTACACCCACCTGCTCCCGGGCAAGCTAAGTCCCTCCCACTCCAGATCTACACCCACCTGCTCCTGGGCAAGCTAAGTCCCTCCCACTCCAGATCTACACCCACCTGCTCCTGGGCAAGCTAAGTCCCTCCCACTCCAGATCTACACCCACCTGCTCCTGGGCAAGCTAAGTCCCTCCCACTCCAGATCTACACCCACCTGCTCCTGGGCAAGCTAAGTCCTTCCCACTCCAGATCTACACCCACCTGCTCCTGGGCAAGCTAAGTCCCTCCCACTCCAGATCTACACCCACCTGCTCCTGGGCAAGCTAAGTCCCTCCCACTCCAGATCTACACCCACCTGCTCCTGGGCAAGGTAAGTCCCTCCCATTCCAGATCTACACCCACCTGCTCCTGGGCAAGGTAAGTCCCTCCCACTCCAGATCTACACCCACCTGCTCCTGGGCAAGCTAAGTCCCTCCCACTCCAGATCTACACCCACCTGCTCCTGGGCAAGCTAAGTCCCTCCCACTCCAGATCTACACCCACCTGCTCCTGGGCAAGCTAAGTCCCTCCAACTCCAGATCTACACCCACCTGCTCCCGGGCAAGCTAAGTCCCTCCCACTCCAGATCTACACCCACCTGCTCCTGGGCAAGGTAAGTCCCTCCCATTCCAGATCTACACCCACCTGCTCCCGGGCAAGCTAAGTCCCTCCCACTCCAGATCTACACCCACCTGCTTCTGGGCAAGCTAAGTCCCTCCCACTCCAGGTGTGTGACCGGCATAGCTGAGGCCATACTCATCATTTCTCTGTGTTGTTCTGCAGGAGCTGGAGACAGCCAGGCGTCTGCGGGAGGCCGAGTATCACTATCTGAAGGGAAAGGACTGGAAAGCCACCGTCAACATGTACCGAGCAGCCGATATGTGGGAGGAAGCCCATCGGGTAACTGCCTGCCGCTCCTTTCTGCTCCGCCCCCCTGTGTCACTACAACTGCATCCTGCCTCCTCTCTGCCCTGCACTCCCTGCATCCCGCCCCCCTGCATCCTGTCGCCTCTCTGCCCCGCCCCCTGCATCCTGTCCCCTCTCTGCCCCACCCCTGCATCCTGTCCCCTCTCTGCCCCGCCCCCCTGCATCCTGCCCCCTCTCTGCCCTGCACTCCCTGCATCCCGCCCCCCTGCATCCTGTCGCCTCTCTGCCCCGCCCCCTGCATCCTGTCCCCTCTCTGCCCCACCCCTGCATCCTGTCCCCTCTCTGCCCGCCCCCCTACATCCTGCCCCCTCTCTGCCCTGCCCCCCTACATCCTGTCCCCTCTCTGCCCCGCCCCCTGCATCCTGCCCCCTCTCTGCCCTGCACTCCCTGCATCCTGTTCCCTCTCTGCCCCACCCCCTGCATCCCGCCCCCCTGCATCCTGTCGCCTCTCTGCCCCGCCCCCTGCATCCTGTCCCCTCTCTGCCCCACCCCTGCATCCTGTCCCCTCTCTGCCCCGCCCCCCTACATCCTGTCCCCTCTCTGCCCCGCCCCCTGCATCTTGTCCCCTCTCTGCCCCGCCCCCTGCATCTTGACCCTCTCTTCCCCGCCCCCTGCATCTTGTCCCCTCTCTTCCCCGCCCCCTGCATCTTGTCCCCTCTGCCCCGCCCCCTGCATCCTTACCCCTCTGCCCCACCCCCTGCATCCTGTCCCCTCTCTGCCCCGCCCCCCTGCATCCTGTCACCTCTCTGCCCCACCCCCTGCATCCTGTCCCCTCTCTGCCCCACCCCTGCATCCGGTCCCCTCTCTGACCCGCCCCCTGCATCCTGTCCCCTCTCTGCCATGCCTCCTGCATCTTGTCCCCTCTCTGCCCTGCCCCCTGCATCTTGTCCCCTCTGCCCCACCCCCTGCATCCTGTCTCCTCTGCCCCACCCCCTGCTTCCTGTCCCCTCTCTTTCCCGCCCCCTGCATCCTGTCCCCTCTCTGCCCCACCCCCTACATCCTGTCCCCTCTCTGCCCCACCCCCTGCATCCTGTCCCCTCTCTGCCCCACCCCTGCATCCTGTCCACTCTCTACCCCGCCCCCCTGCATCCTGTCCCCTCTCTGCCCTGCACCCCTGCATCCTGTCCCCTCTCTGCCCCGCCCCCCTGCATCCTGTCCCCTCTCTGCCACGCCCCCTGCATCTTGTCCCCTCTCTGCCCTGCCCCCTGCATCTTGTCCCCTCTGCCCCGCCCCCTGCATCCTGTCCCCTCTGCCCCACCCCCTGCTTCCTGTCCCCTCTCTTCCCCGCCCCCTGCATCCTGTCCCCTCTCTGCCCCACCCCCTGCATCCTGTCCCCTCTCTGCCCCACCCCTGCATCCTGTCCACTCTCTGCCCCGCCCCCCTGCATCCTGTCCCCTCTCTGCCCTGCACCCCTGCATCCTGTCCCCTCTCTGCCCTGCACCCCTGCATCCTGTCCCCTCTCTGCCCCGTCCCCCTGCATCCTGTCCCCTCTCTGCCCTGCACCCCTGCATCCTGTCCCCTCTCTGCCCTGCACCCCTGCATCCTGTCCCCTCTCTGCCCCGGCCCCCTGCATCCTGTCCCCTCTCTGCCCCGCCCCCCTGCATCCTGTCCCCTCTCTGCCCCGCCCCCTGTGTCACCATCCTCTCACCCAGATCTCTGTCTTGTAGGTGGCGAAGACTCACGGTGGGGCGAATGCTCACAAGAATGTTGTGTATCTCTGGGCCAAAAGTCTGGGTGGAGAAGCAGCCGTTAAGCTCCTTACCAAATTCAACTTGTTGGAAATGGCTATAGACCACGCCACTGAGAACTGGTGAGACCGCTGCCATTGTCACCTATCTGTTGTCATGGCCTGTCACTGGGATCTGGTGTCACCCCGCCATTATGTCACCTATCTGTTGTCATGGCTTGTCACTGAGATCTGGTGACACCCCGCCATTATGTCACCTATCTGTTGTCATGGCTTGTCACTGGGATCTGGTGACACCCCCGCCATTATGTCACCTATCTGTTGTCATGGCCTGTCACTGGGATCTGGTGTCACCCCGGCCATTATGTCACCTATCTGTTGTCATGGCCTGTCACTGGGATCTGGTGTCACCCCGGCCATTATGTCACCTATCTGTTGTCATGGCCTGTTACTGAGATCTGGTGACACCCCAGCCATTATGTCACCTATCTTTTGTCATGGCTTGTCACTGGGATCTGGTGACACCCCCGCCATTATGTCACCTATCTGTTGTCATGGCCTGTTACTGAGATCTGGTGACACCCCGCCATTATGTCACCTACCTGTTGTCATGGCCTGTCACTGGGATCTGGTGACGCCCCGCCATTATGTCACCTATCTGTTGTCATGGCTTGTCACTGGGATCTGGTGACACCCCGCCATTATGTCACCTATCTGTTGTCATGGCTTGTCACTGGGATCTGGTGACACCCCCGCCATTATGTCACCTATCTGTTGTCATGGCCTGTTACTGAGATCTGGTGACACCCCGCCATTATGTCACCTATCTGTTGTCATGGCTTGTCACTGGGATCTGGTGACACCCTCACCATTATGTCACCTATCTGTTGTCATGGCCTGTCACTGGGATCTGGTGACACCCCCGCCATTATGTCACCTATCTGTTGTCATGGCCTGTCACTGGGATCTGGTGACACCCCGACCATCATGTCACCTATCTGTTGTCATGGCCTGTCACTGAGATCTGGTGACACCCCCGCCATTATGTCACCTATCTGTTGTCATGGCCTGTCACTGGGATCTGGTGACACCCCAGCCATTATGTCACCTATCTGTTGTCATGGCTTGTCACTGGGATCTGGCGACACCCCGGCCATTATGTCTCCTATCTGTTGTCATGGCTTGTCACTGGGATCTGGTGTCACCCAGCCATTATGTCACCTATCTGTTGTCATGGCCTGTCACTGGGATCTGGCGATACCCGGCCATTATGTCACCTGTCTGTTGTCATGGCTTGTCACTGAGATCTGGTGACACCCCAGCCATTATGTCACCTATCTGTTGTCATGGCTTGTCACTGGGATCTGGCGACACCCCCGCCATTATGTCACCTATCTGTTGTCATGGCTTGTCACTGGGATCTGGTGACACCCCAGCCATTATGTCACCTATCTGTTGTCATGGCTTGTCACTGGGATCTGGCGACACCCCCGCCATTATGTCACCTATCTGTTGTCATGGCTTGTCACTGGGATCTGGTGACACCCCAGCCATTATGTCACCTATCTGTTGTCATGGCTTGTCACTGGGATCTGGTGACACCCCGGCCATTATGTCACCTATCTGTTGTCATGGCCTGTCACTGGGATCTGGTGTCACCCCGGCCATTATGTCACCTATCTGTTGTCATGGCTTGTCACTGGGATCTGGTGACACCCCCGCCATTATGTCACATGTCTGTTGTCATGGCTTGTCACTGAGAACTGGGGACACCCCGGCCATCATGTCACCTATCTGTTGTCATGGCCTGTCACTGGGATCTGGTGACACTCAGCCATTATGTCACCTATCTGTTGTCATGGCCTGTCACTGGGATCTGGTGACACCCCGGCCATTATATCACCTATCTGTTGTCATGGCTTGTCACTGAGATCTGGTGACACCCCAGCCATTATGTCACCTATCTGTTGTCATGGCCTGTCACTGGGATCTGGCGACACCCCCGCCATTATGTCACCTATCTGTTGTCATGGCTTGTCACTGAGATCTGGTGACACCCCAGCCATTATGTCACCTATCTGTTGTCATGGCCTGTCACTGGGATCTGGTGACACCCCGGCCATTATGTCACCTATCTGTTGTCATGGCTTGTCACTGAGATCTGGTGACACCCCCGCCATTATGTCACCTATCTGTTGTCATGGCCTGTCACTGGGATCTGGTGACACCCCGGCCATTATGTCACCTATCTGTTGTCATGGCTTGTCACTGAGATCTGGTGACACCCCCGCCATTATGTCACCTATCTGTTGTCATGGCTTGTCACTGGGATCTGGTGACACCCCGGCCATTATGTCACCTGTCTGTTGTCATGGCCTGTCACTGAGATCTGGTGACACCCCGGCCATTATGTCACCTGTCTGTTGTCATGGCTTGTCACTGAGATCTGGTGACACCCCCGCCATTATGTCACCTATCTGTTGTCATGGCTTGTCACTGGGATCTGGTGACACCCCGGCCATTATGTCACCTGTCTGTTGTCATGGCCTGTCACTGAGATCTGGTGACACCCCCGCCATTATGTCACCTATCTGTTGTCATGGCTTGTCACTGGGATCTGGTGACACCCCGGCCATTATGTCACCTGTCTGTTGTCATGGCCTGTCACTGGGATCTGGTGACACCCCGGCCATTATGTCACCTGTCTGAGGTCATGGCCTGTCACTGAGATCTGGTGACACCCCGGCCATTATGTCACCTATCTGTTGTCATGGCTTGTCACTGAGATCTGGTGTCACCCCGCCATTATGTCACCTATCTGTTGTCATGGCCTGTCACTGGGATCTGGTGACACCCCGGCCATCATATCACCTATCTGTTGTCATGGCTTGTCACTGAGATCTGGTGACACCCCGCCTTTATGTCACCTATCTGTTGTCACGGCCTGTCATTGGGATCTGGTGACACCCCGGCCATTATGCCACCTATCTGTTGTCATGGCTTGTCACTGGGATCTGGTGACACCCCGCCATTATGTCACCTATCTGTTGTCATGGCTTGTCACTGGGATCTGGTCACACCCCGACCATTATGTCACCTATCTGTTGTCATGGCTTGTCACTGGGATCTGGTGACACCCAGCCATTATGTCTTCTATCTGTTGTCATGGCTTGTCACTGAGATCTGGTGACACTCCAGCCATTATGTCACCTATCTGTTGTCATGGCCTGTCACTGGAATCTGGTGTCACCCCGGCCATTATGTCACCTATCTGTTGTCATGGCTTGTCACTGAGATCTGGCGACACCCCGGCCATCATATCACCTATCTGTTGTCATGGCTTGTCACTGGGATCTGGTGACACCCCGGCCATTATGTCACCTGTCTGTTGTCATGGCCTGTCACTGAGATCTGGTGACACCCCGGCCATTATGTCACCTATCTGTTGTCATGGCTTGTCACTGAGATCTGGCGACACCCCCGCCATTATGTCACCTATCTGTTGTCATGGCTTGTCACTGAGATCTGGTGACACCCCAGCCATTATGTCACCTATCTGTTGTCATGGCTTGTCACTGGGATCTGGTGACACCCCGCCATTATGTCACCTATCTGTTGTCATGGCTTGTCACTGGGATCTGGTGACACCCCAGCCATTATGTCACCTATCTGTTGTCATGGCTTGTCACTGGGATCTGGTGTCACCCAGCCATTATGTCACCTATCTGTTGTCATGGCCTGTCACTGGGATCTGGTGACACCCCTGGCCATTATGTCACCTATCTGTTGTCATGGCTTGTCACTGGGATCTGGTGACACCCCACCATTATGTCACCTATCTGTTGTCATGGCCTGTCACTGGGATCTGGTGACACCCCGGCCATTATGTCACCTATCTGTTGTCATGGCTTGTCACTGGGATCTGGTGACACCCCCGCCATTATGTCACCTATCTGTTGTCATGGCCTGTCACTGGGATCTGGTGACACCCCGCCATTATGTCACCTATCTGTTGTCATGGCCTGTCACTGGGATCTGGTGACACCCCGGCCATTATGTCACCTATCTGTTGTCATGGCCTGACACTGAGATCTGGTGACACCCCGCCATTATGTCACCTATTTGTTGTCATGGCTTGTCACTGGGATCTGGTGACACCCCGGCCATTATGTCACCTATCTGTTGTCATGGCTTGTCACTGGGATCTGGTGACACCCCCGCCATTATGTCACCTATCTGTTGTCATGGCCTGTCACTGAGATCTGGTGTCACCCCGGCCATTATGTCACATGTCTGTTGTCATGGCTTGTCACTGAGATCTGGTGACACCCCCGCCATTATGTCACCTACCTGTTGTCATGGCTTGTCACTGGGATCTGGTGACACCCCGCCATTATGTCACCTATCTGTTGTCATGGCTTTTCACTGGGATCTGGTGACACCCCCGCCATTATGTCACCTATCTGTTGTCATGGCTTGTCACTGGGATCTGGTGACACCCCGGCCATTATGTCACCTATCTGTTGTCATGGCCTGTCACTGAGATCTGGTGTCACCCCGGCCATTATGTCACATGTCTGTTGTCATGGCTTGTCACTGAGATCTGGTGACACCCCCGCCATTATGTCACATGTCTGTTGTCATGGCTTGTCACTGAGATCTGGTGACACCCCCGCCATTATGTCACCTACCTGTTGTCATGGCTTGTCACTGGGATCTGGTGACACCCCCGCCATTATGTCACCTACCTGTTGTCTTGGCTTGTCACTGGGATCTGGTGACATCCCGGCCATTATGTCACCTATCTGTTGTCATGGCCTGTCACTGGGATCTGGTGACATCCCGGCCATTATGTCACCTACCTGTTGTCATGGCTTGTCACTGGGATCTGGTGACACCCCCGCCATTATGTCACCTACCTGTTGTCATGGCTTGTCACTGGGATCTGGTGACATCCCGGCCATTATGTCACCTATCTGTTGTCATGGCCTGTCACTGGGATCTGGTGACATCCCGGCCATTATGTCACCTACCTGTTGTCATGGCTTGTCACTGGGATCTGGTGACATCCCGGCCATTATGTCACCTATCTGTTGTCATGGCCTGTCACTGAGATCTGGTGACACCCCAGCCATTATGTCACCTATCTGTTGTCATGGCCTGTCACTGGGATCTGGTGACATCCCGGCCATTATGTCACCTATCTGTTGTCATGGCCTGTCACTGGGATCTGGTGACATCCCGGCCATTATGTCACCTACCTGTTGTCATGGCTTGTCACTGGGATCTGGTGACATCCCGGCCATTATGTCACCTATCTGTTGTCATGGCTTGTCACTGGGATCTGGTGACACCCCCGCCATTATGTCACCTACCTGTTGTCATGGCTTGTCACTGGGATCTGGTGACATCCCGGCCATTATGTCACCTATCTGTTGTCATGGCCTGTCACTGGGATCTGGTGTCACCCAGCCATTATGTCACCTACCTGTTGTCATGGCTTGTCACTGGGATCTGGTGACATCCCGGCCATTATGTCACCTATCTGTTGTCATGGCCTGTCACTGAGATCTGGTGTCACCCCGGCCATTATGTCACATGTCTGTTGTCATGGCTTGTCACTGAGATCTGGTGACACCCCCGCCATTATGTCACCTACCTGTTGTCATGGCTTGTCACTGGGATCTGGTGACATCCCGGCCATTATGTCACCTATCTGTTGTCATGGCTTGTCACTGAGATCTGGTGACACCCCGCCATTATGTCACCTGTCTGTTGTCATGGCTTGTCACTGGGATCTGGTGACACCCCCGCCATTATGTCACATGTCTGTTGTCATGGCCTGTCACTGGGATCTGGTGACACCCCGCCATTATGTCACCTATCTGTTGTCATGGCTTGTCACTGAGATCTGGTGACACCTCGGCCATTATGTCACCTATCTGTTGTCATGGCCTGTCACTGAGATCTGGTGACACCCCGGCCATTATGTCACCTATCAGTTGTCATGGCCTGTCACTGAGATCTGGTGACACCCCGGCCATCATATCACCTATCTGTTGTCATGGCTTGTCACTGGGATCTGGTGACACCTAGACACCTGTATCACCCTCTGCCAGGCTAGGTGATCATCCAGCCGATAGATTTCTCCTGGCTTTCCCCGTCCCCTCTGCCAGGCTAGGTGACATCCATCTCAGATTACCGATGACAGAAATCCTTAAGGCAGACTCCTAACAGTCAGAGTATCTCCACAATGCAGGGGCCTAACACTTCTAGCAGACCTACTGGCTTATGTGAGCTGTACACACCCAGCTGCTGTCACCAGGAGCCGCTGGCCTCACTGTAACCTCAGAATGAATAGTTTCCATATTTCCTTCATGTTTCATGGGTTGGGAATATAGTAAATGAACCCTATTATTAGAAATGAAGGTGATTCTGACACCCATTCCAGCACTTTCTCTGACCGATAGGACTTTCAGCACCTGGAGTAATAGAGGCTGGAAGTAACGTGTAATAATACTCATATCTGCAGACTCGTGGTGCCTAGCTGAATGCAGGCAGTCCTACGGGCACAGAGAGACTGGCAAAGCAGGAATTCTGCCAAAATATCCATCCCTGGAGGGGGAGAATTACAGCAACA